>NW_028263218.1:300277-600555 GCF_982192425.1 Myodes glareolus
AGTGAGGCAACACTCTATTCACTTCGCACAGTGAATTGAAGTGTTGGAACAGACTGCTTCTCTTTCAGAGAAACACATGTGAGTTTCTGGTGAATGCTTGTAAGTAGCTTAAGGCACTTTCAAAGGAAAGTGATTTTCTCTGAAACGACAGCATTTAGAAAGTGAAGCAACACTCCATTTCCTTCGTGCAGTGAATTGAAGTGTTGGAACAGAATGCTTCTCTTTCATAGAAACGCATTAGTGTTTCTTGTGAATGCTTGCAAGTTGCTTAAGGCACTTTCAAAGGAAAGTGATTTTCTCTGAAAGGACATAATTTAGAAAGTGAAGCAACACTCCATTCACTTCGCACAGTGAATTGAAGTGTTCGAACAGACTGCTTCTCTTTCAGAGAAATGCATGTGAGTTTCTGTTGAATGCTTGTAAGTAGCTTAAGGCACTTTCAAAGGAAAGTGATTTTCTCTGAAAGGACAGCATTTAGAAAGTGAAGCAACACTCCATTCACTTCGCACAGTGAATTGAAATGTTGGAACAGTCTGCTTCTCTTTCAGAGAAACGCATGTGAGTTTCTTCCTAATGCTTGCAAGTAGCTTAAGGCACTTTCAAAGGAAAGTGATTTTCTCTGAAAGGACAGCATTTAGAAAGTGAAGCAACACTCCATTCACTTCGCACAGTGAATTGAAGTGTTGGAACAGACTGCTTCTCTTTCAGAGAAACGCATGTGAGTTTCTGGTGAATGCTTGTAAGTCGCTTAAGGCACTTTCAAAGGAAAGTGATTTTCTCTGAAAGGACAGCATTTAGAAAGTGAAGCAACACTCCATTCCCTTCGTGCAGTGAATTGAAGTGTTGGAACACACTGCTTCCCTTTAAGAGAAACGCATGTGAGTTTTTTGTGAATGCTTGAAAGTAGTTTAAGGCACTTTCAAAGGAAAGTGTTTTTCTCTGAAAGGACAGCATTTAGAAAGTGAAGCAACACTCCATTCACTTCGCACAGTGAATTGAAGTGTTGGAACAGACTGCTTCTCTTTCAGAGAAACGCATGTGAGTTTCTTTCTAATGCTTGCAAGTAGCTTAAGGCACTTTCAAAGGAAAGTGATTTTCTCTGAAAGGACAGCATTTAGAAAGTGAGGCAACACTCCATTCACCTCACACAGTGAATTGAAGTGTTGGAACAGACTGCTTCTCTTTCAGAGAAACGCATGTGAGTTTCTTCCTATTGCTTGCAAGTAGCTTAAGGCACTTTCAAAGGAAAGTGATTTTCTCTGAAAGGACAGCATTTAGAAAGTGAAGCAACACTCCATTCACTTCGCACAGTGAATTGAAATGTTGGAATAGTCTGCTTCTCTTTCAGAGAAACGCATGTGAGTTTCTTCCTAATGCTTGCAAGTAGCTTAAGGCACTTTCAAAGGAAAGTGATTTTCTCTGAAAGGACAGCATTTAGAAAGTGAAGCAACACTCCATTCACTTCGCACAGTGAATTGAAGTGTTGGAACAGACTGCTTCTCTTTCAGAGAAACGCATGTGAGTTTCTGGTGAATGTTTGTAAGTCGCTTAAGGCACTTTCAAAGGAAAGTGATTTTCTCTGAAAGGACAGCATTTAGAAAGTGAAGCAACACTCCATTCCCTTCGTGCAGTGAATTGAAGTGTTGGAACACACTGCTTCCCTTTAAGAGAAACGCATGTGAGTTTTTTGTGAATGCTTGAAAGTAGTTTAAGGCACTTTCAAAGGAAAGTGTTTTTCTCTGAAAGGACAGCATTTAGAAAGTGGAGCAACACTCCATTCACTTCGCACAGTGAATTGAAGTGTTGGAACAGACTGCTTCTCTTTCAGAGAAACGCATGTGAGTTTCTTCCTAATGCTTGCAAGTAGCTTAAGGCACTTTCAAAGGAAAGTGATTTTCTCTGATTGGACAGCATTTAGAAAGTGAAGCAACACTCCATTCACTTCGCACAGTGAATTGAAGTGTTGGAACAGACTGCTTCTCTTTCAGAGAAACGCATGTGAGTTTCTGGTGAATGCTTGTAAGTAGCTTAAGGCACTTTCAAAGGAAAGTGATTTTCTCTGAAAGGACAGCATTTAGAAAGTGAAGCAACACTCCATTCCCTTCGTGCAGTGAATTGAAGTGTTGGAACAGAGTGCTTCTCATTCATAGTAACGCATTAGTGTTTCTTGTGCATGCTTGCAAGTTGCTTAAGGCACTTTCAAAGGAAAGTGATTTTCTCTGAAAGGACAGCATTTAGAAAGTGAAGCAACCCTCCATTCACGTCGCACAGAGAATTGAAGTGTTGGAACACACTGCTTCTCTTTCATAGAAACGCATTAGTATTTCTTGTGAATGCTTGCAAGTAGCTTAAGGCACTTTCAAAGGAAAGTGATTTTCTCTGAAAGGACAGCATTTAGAAAGTGAAGCAACACTCCATTAACTTCGCACAGTGAATTGAAGTGTTGGAACAGACTGCTTCTCTTTCAGAGAAACGCATGGGAGTTTCTGGTGAATGCTTGTAAGTAGCTTAAGGCACTTTCAAAGGAAAGTGATTTTCTCTGAAAGGACAGCATTTAGAAAGTGAAGCAACACTCCATTCACTTCGCACAGTGAATTGAAGTGTTGGAACAGATTGCTTCTCTTTCAGAGAAACGCATGTGAGTTTCTGGTGAATGCTTGTAAGTAGCTAAAGGCACTTTCAAAGGAAAGTGATTTTCTCTGAAAGGACAGCATTTAGAAAGTGAAGAAACACTCCGTTCCCTTCGTGCAGTGAATTGAAGTGTTGGAACAGAGTGCTTCTCATTCATAGAAACGCATTAGTGTTTCTTGTGAATGCTTGCAAGTTGCTTAAGGCACTTTCAAAGGAAAGTGATTTTCTCTGAAAGGACAGCATTTAGAAAGTGAAGCAACACTCCATTCACTTTGTACAGTGAATTGAAGTGTTGGAACAGACTGCTTCTCTTTCAGAGAAATGCATGTGAGTTTCTGTTGAATGCTTGTAAGTAGCTTAAGGCACATTCAAAGGAAAGGGATTTTCTTTGAAAGGACAGCATTTAGAAAGTGAAGCAACACTCCATTCACTTCGCACAGTGAATTGAAGTGTTGGAACAGACTGCTTCTCTTTCAGAGAAACGCATGTGAGTTTTTTGTGAATGCTTGAAAGTAGTTTAAGGCACTTTCAATGGAAAGTGATTTTCTCTGAAAGGACAGCATTTAGAAAGTGAGGCAACACTCCATTCACTTCGCACAGTGAATTGAAGTGTTGGAACAGACTGCTTCTCTTTCAGAGAAACGCATGTGAGTTTCTTCCTAATGCTTGCAAATAGCTTAAGGCACTTTCAAAGGAAAGTGATTTTCTCTGAAAGGACAGCATTTAGAAAGTGAAGCAACACTCCATTCACTTCGCAGAGGGAATTGAAGTGTTGGAACAGACTGCTTCTCTTTAAGAGAAACGCATGTGAGTTTCTGGTGAATGCTTGTAAGTAGCTTAAGGCACTTTCAAAGGAAAGTGATTTTCTCTGAAAGGACAGCATTTAGAAAGTGAAGCAACACTCCATTCACTTCGCACAGTGAATTGAAGTGTTGGAACAGACTGCTTCTCTTTCAGAGAAACGCATGTGAGTTTCTGGTGAATGCTTGTAAGTAGCTTAAGGCACTTTCAAAGGAAAGTGATTTTCTCTGAAAGGACAGCATTTAGAAAGTGAAGCAACACTCCATTCACTTCGCACAGTGAATTGAAGTGTTGGAACAGACTGTTTCTCTTTCAGAGAAACGCATGTGAGTTTCTGGTGAATGCTTATAAGTAGCTTAAGGCACTTTCAAAGGAAAGTGATTTTCTCTGAAAGGACAGCATTTAGAAAGTGAAGCAACACTCCATTCACTTCGCACATTGAATTGAAGTGTTGGAACAGACTGCTTCTCTTTCAGAGAAACGCATGTGAGTTTCTTTTGAATGCTTGCAAGTTGCTTAAGGCACATTCAAAGGAAAGTGATTTTCTCTGAAAGGACAGCATTTAGAAACTGAAGCAACACTCCATTCACTTCGCACAGTGAATTGAAGTGTTCGAACAGACTGCTTCTCTTTAAGAGAAACGCATGTGAGTTTTTTATGAATGCTTGAAAGTAGTTTAAGGCACTTTAAAAGGAAAGTGATTTTGTCTGAAAGGACAGCATTTAGAAAGTGAAGCAACACTCCATTCACTTCGCACGGTGAATTGAAGTGTTGGAACAGACTGCTTCTCTTTCAGAGAAACGCATGTGAGTTTCTGGTGAATGCTTGTAAGTAGCTTAAGGCACGTTCAAAGGAAAGTGATTATCTCTTTAAGAACAGCATTTAGAAAGTGAGGCAACACTCTATTCACTTCGCACAGTGAATTGAATTGTTGGAACAGACTGCTTCTCTTTCAGAGAAACACATGTGAGTTTCTGGTGAATGCTTGTAAGTAGCTTAAGGCACTTTCAAAGGAAAGTGATTTTCTCTGAAACGACAGCATTTAGAAAGTGAAGCAACACTCCATTTCCTTCGTGCAGTGAATTGAAGTGTTGGAACAGAATGCTTCTCTTTCATAGAAACGCATTAGTGTTTCTTGTGAATGCTTGCAAGTTGCTTAAGGCACTTTCAAAGGAAAGTGATTTTCTCTGAAAGGACATAATTTAGAAAGTGAAGCAACACTCCATTCACGTCGCACAGTGAATTGAAGTGTTCGAACAGACTGCTTCTCTTTCAGAGAAATGCATGTGAGTTTCTGTTGAATGCTTGTAAGTAGCTTAAGGCACTTTCAAAGGAAAGTGATTTTCTCTGAAAGGACAGCATTTAGAAAGTGAAGCAACACTCCATTCACTTCGCACATTGAATTGAAGTGTTGGAACAGACTGCTTCTTCTTCAGAGAAATGCATGTGAGTTTCTGGTGAATGCTTGTAAGTAGCTTAAGGCACTTTCAAAGGAAAGTGATTTTCTCTGAAAGGACAGCATTTAGAAAGTGAAGCAACACTCCATTCACCTCACACAGTGAATTGAAGTGTTGGAACAGACTGCTTCTCTTTCAGAGAAACGCATGTGAGTTTCTTCCTAATGCTTGCAAGTAGCTTAAGGCACTTTCAAAGGAAAGTGATTTTCTCTGAAAGGACAGCATTTAGAAAGTGAAGCAACACTCCATTCACTTCGCACAGTGAATTGAAATGTTGGAACAGTCTGCTTCTCTTTCAGAGAAACGCATGTGAGTTTCTTCCTAATGCTTGCAAGTAGCTTAAGGCACTTTCAAAGGAAAGTGATTTTCTCTGAAAGGACAGCATTTAGAAAGTGAAGCAACACTCCATTCCCTTCGCACAGTGAATTGAAGTGTTGGAACAGACTGCTTCTCTTTCAGAGAAACGCATGTGAGTTTCTGGTGAATGCTTGTAAGTCGCTTAAGGCACTTTCAAAGGAAAGTGATTTTCTCTGAAAGGACAGCATTTAGAAAGTGAAGCAACACTCCATTCCCTTCGTGCAGTGAATTGAAGTGTTGGAACACACTGCTTCCCTTTAAGAGAAACGCATGTGAGTTTTTTGTGAATGCTTGAAAGTAGTTTAAGGCACTTTCAAAGGAAAGTGTTTTTCTCTGAAAGGACAGCATTTAGAAAGTGAAGCAACACTCCATTCACTTCGCACAGTGAATTGAAGTGTTGGAACAGACTGCTTCTCTTTCAGAGAAACGCATGTGAGTTTCTTCCTAATGCTTGCAAGTAGCTTAAGGCACTTTCAAAGGAAAGTGAAATTCTCTGATTGGACAGCATTTAGAAAGTGAAGCAACACTCCATTCACTTCGCACAGTGAATTGAAGTGTTGGAACAGACTGCTTCTCTTTCAGAGAAACGCATGTGAGTTTCTGGTGAATGCTTGTAAGTAGCTTAAGGCACTTTCAAAGGAAAGTGATTTTCTCTGAAAGAACAGCATTTAGAAAGTGAAGCAACACTCCATTCCCTTCGTGCAGTGAATTGAAGTGTTGGAACAGAGTGCTTCTCATTCATAGTAACGCATTAGTGTTTCTTGTGCATGCTTGCAAGTTGCTTAAGGCACTTTCAAAGGAAAGTGATTTTCTCTGAAAGGACAGCATTTAGAAAGTGAAGCAACACTCCATTCACGTCGCACAGGGAATTGAAGTGTTGGAACACACTGCATCTCTTTCATAGAAACGCATTAGTATTTCTTGTGAATGCTTGCAAGTAGCTTAAGGCACTTTCAAAGGAAAGTGATTTTCTCTGAAAGGACAGCATTTAGAAAGTGAAGCAACACTCCATTCACTTCGCACAGTGAATTGAAGTGTTGGAACAGACTGCTTCTCTTTCAGAGAAACGCATGGGAGTTTCTGGTGAATGCTTGTAAGTAGCTTAAAGCACTTTCAAAGGAAAGTGATTTTCTCTGAAAGGACAGCATTTAGAAAGTGAAGCAACCCTCCATTCACTTCGCACAGTGAATTGAAGTGTTGGAACAGACTGCTTCTCTTTCAGAGAAACGTATGTGAGTTTCTGGTGAATGCTTGTAAGTAGCTTAAGGCACTTTCAAAGGAAAGTGATTTTCTCTGAAAGGACAGCATTTAGAAAGTGAAGCAACACTCCGTTCCCTTCGTGCAGTGAATTGAAGTGTTGGAACAGAGTGCTTCTCATTCATAGAAACGCATTAGTGTTTCTTGTGAATGCTTGCAAGTTGCTTAAGGCACTTTCAAAGGAAAGTGATTTTCTCTGAAAGGACAGCATTTAGAAAGTGAAGCAACACTCCATTCACTTTGTACAGTGAATTGAAGTGTTGGAACAGACTGCTTCTCTTTCAGAGAAATGCATGTGAGTTTCTGTTGAATGCTTGTAAGTAGCTTAAGGCACATTCAAAGGAAAGTGATTTTCTCTGAAAGGACAGCATTTAGAAAGTGAAGCAACACTCCATTCACTTCGCACAGTGAATTGAAGTGTTGGAACAGACTGCTTCTCTTTCAGAGAAACGCATGTGAGTTTTTTGTGAATGCTTGAAAGTAGTTTAAGGCACTTTCAATGGAAAGTGATTTTCTCTGAAAGGACAGCATTTAGAAAGTGAGGCAACACTCCATTCACTTCGCACAGTGAATTGAAGTGTTGGAACAGACTGCTTCTCTTTCAGAGAAACGCATGTGAGTTTCTTCCTAATGCTTGCAAATAGCTTAAGGCACTTTCAAAGTAAAGTGATTTTCTCTGAAAGGACAGCATTTAGAAAGTGAAGCAACACTCCATTCACTTCGCACAGTGAATTGAAGTGTTGGAACAGACTGCTTCTCTTTCAGAGAAACGCATGTGAGTTTCTTCCTGATGCTTGCAAGTAGCTTAAGGCACTTTCAAAGGAAAGTGATTTTCTCTGAAAGGACAGCATTTAGAAAGTGAAGCAACACTCCATTCACTTCGCACAGTGTATTGAAGTGTTGGAACAGACTGTTTCTCTTTCAGAGAAACGCATGTGAGTTTCTGGTGAATGCTTGTAAGTAGCTTAAGGCACTTTCAAAGGAAAGTGATTTTCTCTGAAAGGACAGCATTTAGAAAGTGAAGCAACACTCCATTCACTTCGCACAGTTAATTGAAGTGTTGGAACAGACTGCTTCTCTTTCAGAGAAATGCATGTGAATTTCTATTGAATGCTTGTAAGTAGCTTAAGGCACTTTTAAAGGAAAGTGATTTTCTCTGAAAGGACAGCATTTAGAAAGTGAGGCAACACTCCATTCACTTCGCACAGTGAATTGAAGTGTTGGAACAGACTGCTTCTCTTTCAGAGAAACGCATGTGAGTTTCTGGTGAATGCTTGTAAGTAGCTTAAGGCGCGTTCAAAGGAAAGTGATTTTCTCTGAAAGGACAGCATTTAGAAAGTGAAGCAACACTCCATTCACTTCGCACAGTGAATTGAAGTGTTGGAACAGACTGCTTCTCATTCAGAGAAACGCATGTGAGTTTCTTTTGAATGCTTGCAAGTTGCTTAAGGCACTTTCAAAGGAAAGTGATTTTCTCTGAAAGGACAGCATTTAGAAAGTGAAGCAACACTCCATTCACTTTGTACTGTGAATTGAAGTGTTGGAACAGACTGCTTCTCTTTCAGAGAAATGCATGTGAGTTTCTGTTGAATGCTTGTAAGTAGCTTAAGGCACATTCAAAGGAAAGGGATTTTCTCTGAAAGGACAGCATTTAGAAAGTGAAGCAACACTCCATTCACTTCGCACAGTGAATTGAAGTGTTGGAACAGACTGCATCTCTTTCAGAGAAACGCATGTGAGTTTCTGGTGAATGCTTGTAAGTAGCTTAAGGCACTTTCAAAGGAACATGATTTTCTCTGAAAGGACAGCATTTAGAAAGTGAAGCAACACTCCATTCACTTCGCACAGTGAATTGAAGTGTTGGAACAGACTGCTTCTCTTTCCGAGAAACGCATGTGAGTTTCTTGTGAATTATTGCAAGTCGCTTAAGGCACTTTCAAAGGAAAGTGATTTTCTCTGAAAGGACAGCATTTAGAAACTGAAGCAACACTCCATTCACTTCGCACAGTGAATTGAAGTGTTGGAACACACTGCTTGTCTTTCAGAGAAACGCATGTGAGTTTTTTGTGAATGCTTGAAAGTAGTTTAATGCACTTTCAAAGGAAAGTGATTTTCTCTGAAAGGACAGCATTTAGAAAGTGAAGCAACACTCCATTCCCTTCGCACAATAAATTGAAGTGTTGGAACAGACTGCTTCTCTTTCAGAGAAATGCATGTGAGTTTTTTATGAATGCTTGAAAGTAGTTTAATGCACTTTCAAAGGAAAGTGATTTTCTCTGAAAGGACAGCATTTAGAAAGTGAAGCAACACTCCATTCCCTTCGTGCAGTGAATTGAAGTGTTGGAACAGAGTGCTTCTCATTCATAGAAACGCATTAGTGTTTCTTGTGAATGCTTGCAAGTTGCTTAAGGCACTTTCAAAGGAAAGTGATTTTCTCTGAAAGGACAGCATTTAGAAAGTGAAGCAACACTCCATTCACTTTGTACTGTGAATTGAAGTGTTGGAACAGACTGCTTCTCTTTCAGAGAAATGCATGTGAGTTTCTGTTGAATGCTTGTAAGTAGCTTAAGGCACATTCAAAGGAAAGGGATTTTCTCTGAAAGGACAGCATTTAGAAAGTGAAGCAACACTCCATTCACTTCGCACAGTGAATTGAAGTGTTGGAACAGACTGCTTCTCTTTCAGAGAAACGCATGTGAGTTTTTTGTGAATGCTTGAAAGTAGTTTAAGGCACTTTCAATGGAAAGTGATTTTCTCTGAAAGGACAGCATTTAGAAAGTGAGGCAACACTCCATTCACTTCGCACAGTGAATTGAAGTGTTGGAACAGACTGCTTCTCTTTCAGAGAAACGCATGTGAGTTTCTTCCTAATGCTTGCAAGTAGCTTAAGGCACTTTCAAAGGAAAGTGATTTTCTCTGAAAGGACAGCATTTAGAAAGTGAAGCAACACTCCATTCACTTCGCACAGTAAATTGAAGTGTTGGAACAGACTGCTTCTCTTTCAGAGAAACGCATGTGAGTTTCTTCCTGATGCTTGCAAGTAGCTTAAGGCACTTTCAAAGGAAAGTGATTTTCTCTGAAAGGACAGCATTTAGAAACTGAAGCAACACTCCATTCACTTCGCACAGTGAATTGAAGTGTTGGAACAGACTGTTTCTCTTTCAGAGAAACGCATGTGAGTTTCTGGTGAATGCTTGTAAGTAGCTTAAGGCACTTTCAAAGGAAAGTGATTTTCTCTGAAAGGACAGCATTTAGAAAGTGAAGCAACACTCCATTCACTTCGCACAGTGAATTGAAGTGTTGGAACAGACTGCTTCTCTTTCAGAGAAACGCATGTGCGTTTCTTTTGAATGCTTGCAAGTTGCTTAAGGCACATTCAAAGGAAAGTGATTTTCTCTGAAAGGACAGCATTTAGAAACTGAAGCAACACTCCATTCACTTCGCACAGTGAATTGAAGTGTTGGAACAGACTGCTTCTCTTTCAGAGAAACGCATGTGAGTTTCTTGTGAATTCTTGCAAGTTGCTTAAGGCACTTTCAAAGGAAAGTGATTTTCTCTGAAAGGACAGCATTTAGAAACTGAAGCAACACTCCATTCACTTCGCACAGTGAATTGAAGTGTTGGAACAGAGTGCTTCTCTTTAAGAGAAACACATGTGAGTTTTTTGTGAATGCTTGAAAGTAGTTTAAGGCACTTTCAAAGGAAAGTGATTTTCTCTGAAAGGACAGAATTTAGAAAGTGATGCAACACTCCATTCACTTCGCACAGTGAATTGAAGTGTTGGAACAGACTGCTTCTCTTTCAGAGAAACGCATGTGAGTTTCTTCCTAATGCTTGTAAGTAGCTTAAGGCACTTTCAAAGGAAAGTGATTTTCTCTGAAAGGACAGCATTTAGAAAGTGAAGCAACACTCCATTCCCTTCATGCAGTGAATTGAAGTGTTGGAACAGAGTGCTTCTCTTTCATAGAAACGCATTAGTGTTTCTTGTGAATGCTTGCAAGTTGCTTAAGGCACTTTCAAAGGAAAGTGATTTTCTCTGAAAGGACAGCATTTAGAAAGTGAAGCAACACTCCATTCACTTTGTACAGTGAATTGAAGTGTTGGAACAGACTGCTTCTCTTTCAGAGAAACGCATGTGAGTTTCTTCCTAATGCTTGCAAGTAGCTTAAGGCACTTTCAAAGGAAAGTGATTTTCTCGGAGAGGACAGCATTTAGAAAGTGAAGCAACACTCCATTCACTTTGTACAGTGAATTGAAGTGTTGGAACAGACAGCTTCTCTTTCAGAGAAATGCATGTGAGTTTTTTGTGAATGCTTGAAAGTAGTTTAATGCACTTTCAAAGGAAAGTGATTTTCTCTGAAAGGACAGCATTTAGAAAGTGAAGCAACACTCCATTCCCTTCGTGCAGTGAATTGAAGTGTTGGAACAGAGTGCTTCTCATTCATAGAAACGCATTAGTGTTTCTTGTGAATGCTTGCAAGTTGCTTAAGGCACTTTCAAAGGAAAGTGATTTTCTCTGAAAGGACAGCATTTAGAAAGTGAAGCAACACTCCATTCACTTTGTACTGTGAATTGAAGTGTTGGAACAGACTGCTTCTCTTTCAGAGAAATGCATGTGAGTTTCTGTTGAATGCTTGTAAGTAGCTTAAGGCACTTTCAAAGGAAAGGGATTTTCTCTGAAAGGACAGCATTTAGAAAGTGAAGCAACACTCCATTCACTTCGCACAGTGAATTGAAGTGTTGGAACAGACTGCTTCTCTTTCAGAGAAACGCATGTGAGTTTTTTGTGAATGCTTGAAAGTAGTTTAAGGCACTTTCAATGGAAAGTGATTTTCTCTGAAAGGACAGCATTTAGAAAGTGAGGCAACACTCCATTCACTTCGCACAGTGAATTGAAGTGTTGGAACAGACTGCTTCTCTTTCAGAGAAACGCATGTGAGTTTCTTCCTAATGCTTGCAAGTAGCTTAAGGCACTTTCAAAGGAAAGTGATTTTCTCTGAAAGGACAGCATTTAGAAAGTGAAGCAACACTCCATTCACTTCGCACAGTAAATTGAAGTGTTGGAACAGACTGCTTCTCTTTCAGAGAAACGCATGTGAGTTTCTTCCTGATGCTTGCAAGTAGCTTAAGGCACTTTCAAAGGAAAGTGATTTTCTCTGAAAGGACAGCATTTAGAAACTGAAGCAACACTCCATTCACTTCGCACAGTGAATTGAAGTGTTGGAACAGACTGTTTCTCTTTCAGAGAAACGCATGTGAGTTTCTGGTGAATGCTTGTAAGTAGCTTAAGGCACTTTCAAAGGAAAGTGATTTTCTCTGAAAGGACAGCATTTAGAAAGTGAAGCAACACTCCATTCACTTCGCACAGTGAATTGAAGTGTTGGAACAGACTGCTTCTCTTTCAGAGAAACGCATGTGCGTTTCTTTTGAATGCTTGCAAGTTGCTTAAGGCACATTCAAAGGAAAGTGATTTTCTCTGAAAGGACAGCATTTAGAAACTGAAGCAACACTCCATTCACTTCGCACAGTGAATTGAAGTGTTGGAACAGACTGCTTCTCTTTCAGAGAAACGCATGTGAGTTTCTTGTGAATTCTTGCAAGTAGCTTAAGGCACTTTCAAAGGAAAGTGATTTTCTCTGAAAGGACAGCATTTAGAAACTGAAGCAACACTCCATTCACTTCGCACAGTGAATTGAAGTGTTGGAACAGAGTGCTTCTCTTTAAGAGAAACGCATGTGAGTTTTTTGTGAATGCTTGAAAGTAGTTTAAGGCACTTTCAAAGGAAAGTGATTTTCTCTGAAAGGACAGAATTTAGAAAGTGATGCAACACTCCATTCACTTCGCACAGTGAATTGAAGTGTTGGAACAGACTGCTTCTCTTTCAGAGAAACGCATGTGAGTTTCTTCCTAATGCTTGTAAGTAGCTTAAGGCACTTTCAAAGGAAAGTGATTTTCTCTGAAAGGACAGCATTTAGAAAGTGAAGCAACACTCCATTCCCTTCATGCAGTGAATTGAAGTGTTGGAACAGAGTGCTTCTCTTTCATAGAAACGCATTAGTGTTTCTTGTGAATGCTTGCAAGTTGCTTAAGGCACTTTCAAAGGAAAGTGATTTTCTCTGAAAGGACAGCATTTAGAAAGTGAAGCAACACTCCATTCACTTTGTACAGTGAATTGAAGTGTTGGAACAGACTGCTTCTCTTTCAGAGAAACGCATGTGAGTTTCTTCCTAATGCTTGCAAGTAGCTTAAGGCACTTTCAAAGGAAAGTGATTTTCTCTGAAAGGACAGCATTTAGAATGTGAAGCAACACTCCATTCACTTCGCACAGTGAATTGAAGTGTTGGAACAGACTGCTTCTCTTTCAGAGAAACGCATGTGAGTTTCTTCCTGATGCTTGCAAGTAGCTTAAGGCACTTTCAAAGGAAAGTGATTTTCTCTGAAAGGACAGCATTTAGAAAGTGAAGCAACACTCCATTCACTTCGCACAGTGAATTGAAGTATTGGAACAGACTGTTTCTCTTTCAGAGAAACGCATGTGAGTTTCTGGTGAATGCTTGTAAGTAGCTTAAGGCACTTTCAAAGGAAAGTGATTTTCTCTGAAAATACAGCATTTAGAAAGTGAAGCAACACTCCATTCACTTCGCACAGTTAATTGAAGTGTTGGAACAGACTGCTTCTCTTTCAGAGAAATGCATGTGAGTTTCTGTTGAATGGTTGTAAGTAGCTTAAGGCACTTTCAAAGGAAAGTGATTTTCTCTGAAATGACAGCATTTAGAAAGTGAAGCAACACTCCATTCACTTCACACAGTGAATTGAAGTGTTGGAACAGACTGCTTCTCTTTCGTAGAAACGCATTAGTGTTTCTTGTGAATGCTTGCAAGTTGCTTAAGGCACTTTCAAAGGAAAGTGATTTTCTCTGAAAGGACAGCATTTAGAAAGTGAAGCAACACTCCATTCACTTCGCACAGTGAATTGAAGTGTTCGAACAGACTCCTTCTCTTTCAGAGAAATGCATGTGAGTTTCTGTTGAATGCTTGTAAGTAGCTTAAGGCACTTTCAAAGGAAAGTGATTTTCTCTGAAAGGACAGCATTTAGAAACTGAAGCAACACTCCATTCACTTCGCACAGTGAATTGAAGTGTTGGAACAGAGTGCTTCTCTTTAAGAGAAACGCATGTGAGTTTTTTGTGAATGCTTGAAAGTAGTTTAAGGCACTTTCAAAGGAAAGTGATTTTCTCTGAAAGGACAGAATTTAGAAAGTGATGCAACACTCCATTCACTTCGCACAGTGAATTGAAGTGTTGGAACAGACTGCTTCTCTTTCAGAGAAACGCATGTGAGTTTCTTCCTAATGCTTGTAAGTAGCTTAAGGCACTTTCAAAGGAAAGTGATTTTCTCTGAAAGGACAGCATTTAGAAAGTGAAGCAACACTCCATTCCCTTCATGCAGTGAATTGAAGTGTTGGAACAGAGTGCTTCTCTTTCATAGAAACGCATTAGTGTTTCTTGTGAATGCTTGCAAGTTGCTTAAGGCACTTTCAAAGGAAAGTGATTTTCTCTGAAAGGACAGCATTTAGAAAGTGAAGCAACACTCCATTCACTTTGTACAGTGAATTGAAGTGTTGGAACAGACTGCTTCTCTTTCAGAGAAACGCATGTGAGTTTCTTCCTAATGCTTGCAAGTAGCTTAAGGCACTTTCAAAGGAAAGTGATTTTCTCGGAGAGGACAGCATTTAGAAAGTGAAGCAACACTCCATTCACTTTGTACAGTGAATTGAAGTGTTGGAACAGACAGCTTCTCTTTCAGAGAAATGCATGTGAGTTTTTTGTGAATGCTTGAAAGTAGTTTAATGCACTTTCAAAGGAAAGTGATTTTCTCTGAAAGGACAGCATTTAGAAAGTGAAGCAACACTCCATTCCCTTCGTGCAGTGAATTGAAGTGTTGGAACAGAGTGCTTCTCATTCATAGAAACGCATTAGTGTTTCTTGTGAATGCTTGCAAGTTGCTTAAGGCACTTTCAAAGGAAAGTGATTTTCTCTGAAAGGACAGCATTTAGAAAGTGTAGCAACACTCCATTCACTTTGTACTGTGAATTGAAGTGTTGGAACAGACTGCTTCTCTTTCAGAGAAATGCATGTGAGTTTCTGTTGAATGCTTGTAAGTAGCTTAAGGCACATTCAAAGGAAAGGGATTTTCTCTGAAAGGACAGCATTTAGAAAGTGAAGCAACACTCCATTCACTTCGCACAGTGAATTGAAGTGTTGGAACAGACTGCTTCTCTTTCAGAGAAACGCATGTGAGTTTTTTGTGAATGCTTGAAAGTAGTTTAAGGCACTTTCAATGGAAAGTGATTTTCTCTGAAAGGACAGCATTTAGAAAGTGAGGCAACACTCCATTCACTTCGCACAGTGAATTGAAGTGTTGGAACAGACTGCTTCTCTTTCAGAGAAACGCATGTGAGTTTCTTCCTAATGCTTGCAAGTAGCTTAAGGCACTTTCAAAGGAAAGTGATTTTCTCTGAAAGGACAGCATTTAGAAAGTGAAGCAACACTCCATTCACTTCGCACAGTAAATTGAAGTGTTGGAACAGACTGCTTCTCTTTCAGAGAAACGCATGTGAGTTTCTTCCTGATGCTTGCAAGTAGCTTAAGGCACTTTCAAAGGAAAGTGATTTTCTCTGAAAGGACAGCATTTAGAAACTGAAGCAACACTCCATTCACTTCGCACAGTGAATTGAAGTGTTGGAACAGACTGTTTCTCTTTCAGAGAAACGCATGTGAGTTTCTGGTGAATGCTTGTAAGTAGCTTAAGGCACTTTCAAAGGAAAGTGATTTTCTCTGAAAGGACAGCATTTAGAAAGTGAAGCAACACTCCATTCACTTCGCACAGTGAATTGAAGTGTTGGAACAGACTGCTTCTCTTTCAGAGAAACGCATGTGCGTTTCTTTTGAATGCTTGCAAGTTGCTTAAGGCACATTCAAAGGAAAGTGATTTTCTCTGAAAGGACAGCATTTAGAAACTGAAGCAACACTCCATTCACTTCGCACAGTGAATTGAAGTGTTGGAACAGACTGCTTCTCTTTCAGAGAAACGCATGTGAGTTTCTTGTGAATTCTTGCAAGTAGCTTAAGGCACTTTCAAAGGAAAGTGATTTTCTCTGAAAGGACAGCATTTAGAAACTGAAGCAACACTCCATTCACTTCGCACAGTGAATTGAAGTGTTGGAACAGAGTGCTTCTCTTTAAGAGAAACGCATGTGAGTTTTTTGTGAATGCTTGAAAGTAGTTTAAGGCACTTTCAAAGGAAAGTGATTTTCTCTGAAAGGACAGAATTTAGAAAGTGATGCAACACTCCATTCACTTCGCACAGTGAATTGAAGTGTTGGAACAGACTGCTTCTCTTTCAGAGAAACGCATGTGAGTTTCTTCCTAATGCTTGTAAGTAGCTTAAGGCACTTTCAAAGGAAAGTGATTTTCTCTGAAAGGACAGCATTTAGAAAGTGAAGCAACACTCCATTCACTTTGTACAGTGAATTGAAGTGTTGGAACAGACTGCTTCTCTTTCAGAGAAACGCATGTGAGTTTCTTCCTAATGCTTGCAAGTAGCTTAAGGCACTTTCAAAGGAAAGTGATTTTCTCGGAGAGGACAGCATTTAGAAAGTGAAGCAACACTCCATTCACTTTGTACAGTGAATTGAAGTGTTGGAACAGACAGCTTCTCTTTCAGAGAAATGCATGTGAGTTTCTGTTGAATGCTTGTAAGTAGCTTAAGGCACATTCAAAGGAAAGGGATTTTCTCTGAAAGGACAGCATTTAGAAAGTGAAGCAACACTCCATTCACTTCGCACAGTGAATTGAAGTGTTGGAACAGACTGCTTCTCTTTCAGAGAAACGCATGTGAGTTTTTTGTGAATGCTTGAAAGTAGTTTAAGGCACTTTCAATGGAAAGTGATTTTCTCTGAAAGGACAGCATTTAGAAAGTGAGGCAACACTCCATTCACTTCGCACAGTGAATTGAAATGTTGGAACAGACTGCTTCTCTTTCAGAGAAACGCATGTGAGTTTCTTCCTAATGCTTGCAAGTAGCTTAAGGCACTTTCAAAGGAAAGTGATTTTCTCTGAAAGGACAGCATTTAGAATGTGAAGCAACACTCCATTCACTTCGCACAGTGAATTGAAGTGTTGGAACAGACTGCTTCTCTTTCAGAGAAACGCATGTGAGTTTCTTCCTGATGCTTGCAAGTAGCTTAAGGCACTTTCAAAGGAAAGTGATTTTCTCTGAAAGGACAGCATTTAGAAAGTGAAGCAACACTCCATTCACTTCGCACAGTGAATTGAAGTATTGGAACAGACTGTTTCTCTTTCAGAGAAACGCATGTGAGTTTCTGGTGAATGCTTGTAAGTAGCTTAAGGCACTTTCAAAGGAAAGTGATTTTCTCTGAAAGGACAGCATTTAGAAAGTGAAGCAACACTCCATTCACTTCGCACAGTTAATTGAAGTGTTGGAACAGACTGCTTCTCTTTCAGAGAAATGCATGTGAGTTTCTGTTGAATGCTTGTAAGTAGCTTAAGGCACTTTCAAAGGAAAGTGATTTTCTCTGAAATGACAGCATTTAGAAAGTGAAGCAACACTCCATTCACTTCACACAGTGAATTGAAGTGTTGGAACAGACTGCTTCTCTTTCGTAGAAACGCATTAGTGTTTCTTGTGAATGCTTGCAAGTTGCTTAAGGCACTTTCAAAGGAAAGTGATTTTCTCTGAAAGGACATAATTTAGAAAGTGAAGCAACACTCCATTCACTTCGCACAGTGAATTGAAGTGTTCGAACAGACTCCTTCTCTTTCAGAGAAATGCATGTGAGTTTCTGTTGAATGCTTGTAAGTAGCTTAAGGCACTTTCAAAGGAAAGTGTTTTTCTCTGAAAGGACAGCATTTAGAAAGTGAAGCAACACTCCATTCACTTCGCACATTGAATTGAAGTGTTGGAACAGACTGCTTCTCTTTCAGAGAAACGCATGTGAGTTTCTGGTGAATGCTTGTAAGTAGCTTAAGGCACTTTCAAAGGAAAGTGATTTTCTCTGAAAGGACAGCATTTAGAAAGTGAGGGAACACTCCATTCACCTCACACAGTGAATTGAAGTGTTGGAACAGACTGCTTCTCTTTCAGAGAAACGCATGTGAGTTTCTTCCTAATGCTTGCAAGTAGCTTAAGGCACTTTCAAAGGAAAGTGATTTTCTCTGAAAGGACAGCATTTAGAAAGTGAAGCAACACTCCATTCACTTCGCACAGTGAATTGAAGTGTTGGAACAGTCTGCTTCTCTTTCAGAGAAACGCATGTGAGTTTCTTCCTAATGCTTGCAAGTAGCTTAAGGCACTTTCAAAGGAAAGTGATTTTCTCTGAAAGGACAGCATTTAGAAAGTGAAGCAACACTCCATTCACTTCGCACAGTGAATTGAAGTGTTGGAACAGACTGCTTCTGTTTCAGAGAAACGCATGTGAGTTTCTGGTGAATGCTTGTAAGTAGCTTAAGGCACTTTCAAAGGAAAGTGATTTTCTCTGAAAGGACAGCATTTAGAAAGTGAAGCAACACTCCATTCACTTCGCACAGTGAATTGAAGTATTGGAACAGACTGCTTCTCTTTCAGAGAAATGCATGTGAGTTTCTGTTGAATGCTTGTAAGTAGCTTAAGGCACTTTCAAAGGAAAGTGATTTTCTCTGAAAGGACAGCATTTAGAAAGTGAAGCAACACTCCATTCACTTCGCAGAGTGAATTGAAGTATTGGAACAGACTGCTTCTCTTTCCGAGAAACGCATGTGAGTTTCTGGTGAATGCTTGTAAGTAGCTAAAGGCACTTTCAAAGGAAAGTGATTTTCTCTGAAATGACAGCATTTAGAAAGTGAAGCAACACTCCATTCACTTCGCACAGTGAATTGAAGTGTTGGAACAGACTGCTTCTCTTTCAGAGAAACGCATGTGAGTTTCTTGTGAATTCTTGCAAGTTGCTTAAGGCACTTTCAAAGGAAAGTGATTTTCTCTGAAAGGACAGCATTTAGAAAGTGAAGCAACACTCCATTCACTTCGCACAGTGAATTGAAGTGTTGGAACAGAATGCTTTTCTTTAAGAGAAACGCATGTGAGTTTTTTGTGAATGCTTGAAAGTAGTTTAAGGCACTTTCAAAGGAAAGTGATTTTCTCTGAAAGGACAGAATTTAGAAAGTGATGCAACACTCCATTCACTTTGCACAGTGAATTGAAGTGTTGGAACAGACTGCTTCTCTTTCAGAGAAACGCATGTGAGTTTCTGGTGAATGCTTGTAAGTAGCTTAAGGCACTTTCAAAGGAAAGTGATTTTCTCTGAAAGGACAGCATTTAGAAAGTAAAGCAACACTCCATTCCCTTCGTGCAGTGAATTGAAGTGTTGGAACAGAATGCTTCTCTTTCATAGAAACGCATTAGTGTTTCTTGTGAATGCTTGCAAGTTGCTTAAGGCACTTTCAAAGGAAAGTGATTTTCTCTGAAAGGACATAATTTAGAAAGTGAAGCAACACTCCATTCACTTCGCACAGTGAATTGAAGTGTTCTAACAGACTGCTTCTCTTTCATAGAAATGCATGTGAGTTTCTGTTGAATGCTTGTAAGTAGCTTAAGGCACTTTCAAAGGAAAGTGATTTTCTCTGAAAGGACAGCATTTAGAAAGTGAGGCAACACTCCATTCACCTCACACAGTGAATTGAAGTGTTGGAACAGACTGCTTCTCTTTCAGAGAAACGCATGTGAGTTTCTTCCTAATGCTTGCAAGTAGCTTAAGGCACTTTCAAAGGAAAGTGATTTTCTCTGAAAGGACAGCATTTAGAAAGTGAAGCAACACTCCATTCACTTCGCACAGTGAATTGAAGTGTTGGAACAGTCTGCTTCTCTTTCAGAGAAACGCATGTGAGTTTCTTCCTAATGCTTGCAAGTAGCTTAAGGCACTTTCAAAGGAAAGTGATTTTCTCTGAAAGGACAGCATTTAGAAAGTGAAGCAACACTCCATTCACTTCGCACAGTGAATTGAAGTGTTGGAACAGACTGCTTCTGTTTCAGAGAAACGCATGTGAGTTTCTGGTGAATGCTTGTAAGTAGCTTAAGGCACTTTCAAAGGAAAGTGATTTTCTCTGAAAGGACAGCATTTAGAAAGTGAAGCAACACTCCATTCACTTCGCAGAGTGAATTGAAGTATTGGAACAGACTGCTTCACTTTCAGAGAAACGCATGTGAGTTTCTGGTGAATGCTTGTAAGTAGCTTAAGGCACTTTCAAAGGAAAGTGATTTTCTCTGAAATGACAGCATTTAGAAAGTGAAGCAACACTCCATTCACTTCGCACAGTGAATTGAAGTGTTGGAACAGACTGCTTCTCTTTCAGAGAAACGCATGTGAGTTTCTTGTGAATTCTTGCAAGTTGCTTAAGGCACTTTCAAAGGAAAGTGATTTTCTCTGAAAGGACAGCATTTAGAAACTGAAGCAACACTCCATTCACTTCGCACAGTGAATTGAAGTGTTGGAACAGACTGCTTCTCTTTCAGAGAAACGCATGTGAGTTTCTTCCTAATGCTTGCAAGTAGCTTAAGGCACTTTCAAAGGAAAGTGATTTTCTCTGAAAGGACAGCATTTAGAAAGTGAGGCAACACTCTATTCACTTCACACAGTGAATTGAAGTGTTGGAACAGACTGCTTCTCTTTCAGAGAAACGCATGTGAGTTTCTGGTGAATGCTTGTGGGTAGCTTAAGGCACTTTCAAAGGAAAGTGATTTTCTCTGAAAGGACAGCATTTAGAAAGTAAAGCAACACTCCATTCCCTTCGTGCAGTGAATTGAAGTGTTGGAACAGAATGCTTCTCTTTCATAGAAACGCATTAGTGTTTCTTGTGAATGCTTGCAAGTTGCTTAAGGCACTTTCAAAGGAAAGTGATTTTCTCTGAAAGGACATAATTTAGAAAGTGAAGCAACACTCCATTCACTTCGCACAGTGAATTGAAGTGTTCGAACAGACTGCTTCTCTTTCAGAGAAATGCATGTGAGTTTCTGTTGAATGCTTGTAAGTAGCTTAAGGCACTTTCAAAGGAAAGTGATTTTCTCTGAAAGGACAGCATTTAGAAAGTGAGGCAACACTCCATTCACCTCACAAAGTGAATTGAAGTGTTGGAACAGACTGCTTCTCTTTCAGAGAAACGCATGTGAGTTTCTTCCTAATGCTTGCAAGTAGCTTAAGGCACTTTCAAAGGAAAGTGATTTTCTCTGAAAGGACAGCATTTAGAAAGTGAAGCAACACTCCATTCACTTCGCACAGTGAATTGAAGTGTTGGAACAGTCTGCTTCTCTTTCAGAGAAACGCATGTGAGTTTCTTCCTAATGCTTGCAAGTAGCTTAAGGCACTTTCAAAGGAAAGTGATTTTCTCTGAAAGGACAGCATTTAGAAAGTGAAGCAACACTCCATTCACTTCGCACAGTGAATTGAAGTGTTGGAACAGACTGCTTCTGTTTCAGAGAAACGCATGTGAGTTTCTGGTGAATGCTTGTAAGTAGCTTAAGGCACTTTCAAAGGAAAGTGATTTTCTCTGAAAGGACAGCATTTAGAAAGTGAAGCAACACTCCATTCACTTCGCAGAGTGAATTGAAGTATTGGAACAGACTGCTTCACTTTCAGAGAAACGCATGTGAGTTTCTGGTGAATGCTTGTAAGTAGCTTAAGGCACTTTCAAAGGAAAGTGATTTTCTCTGAAATGACAGCATTTAGAAAGTGAAGCAACACTCCATTCACTTCGCACAGTGAATTGAAGTGTTGGAACAGACTGCTTCTCTTTCAGAGAAACGCATGTGAGTTTCTTGTGAATTCTTGCAAGTTGCTTAAGGCACTTTCAAAGGAAAGTGATTTTCTCTGAAAGGACAGCATTTAGAAACTGAAGCAACACTCCATTCACTTCGCACAGTGAATTGAAGTGTTGGAACAGACTGCTTCTCTTTCAGAGAAACGCATGTGAGTTTCTTCCTAATGCTTGCAAGTAGCTTAAGGCACTTTCAAAGGAAAGTGATTTTCTCTGAAAGGACAGCATTTAGAAAGTGAGGCAACACTCTATTCACTTCACACAGTGAATTGAAGTGTTGGAACAGACTGCTTCTCTTTCAGAGAAACGCATGTGAGTTTCTGGTGAATGCTTGTGGGTAGCTTAAGGCACTTTCAAAGGAAAGTGATTTTCTCTGAAAGGACAGCATTTAGAAAGTAAAGCAACACTCCATTCCCTTCGTGCAGTGAATTGAAGTGTTGGAACAGAATGCTTCTCTTTCATAGAAACGCATTAGTGTTTCTTGTGAATGCTTGCAAGTTGCTTAAGGCACTTTCAAAGGAAAGTGATTTTCTCTGAAAGGACATAATTTAGAAAGTGAAGCAACACTCCATTCACTTCGCACAGTGAATTGAAGTGTTCGAACAGACTGCTTCTCTTTCAGAGAAATGCATGTGAGTTTCTGTTGAATGCTTGTAAGTAGCTTAAGGCACTTTCAAAGGAAAGTGATTTTCTCTGAAAGGACAGCATTTAGAAAGTGAGGCAACACTCCATTCACCTCACAAAGTGAATTGAAGTGTTGGAACAGACTGCTTCTCTTTCAGAGAAACGCATGTGAGTTTCTTCCTAATGCTTGCAAGTAGCTTAAGGCACTTTCAAAGGAAAGTGATTTTCTCTGAAAGGACAGCATTTAGAAAGTGAAGCAACACTCCATTCACTTCGCACAGTGAATTGAAGTGTTGGAACAGTCTGCTTCTCTTTCAGAGAAACGCATGTGAGTTTCTTCCTAATGCTTGCAGGTAGCTTAAGGCACTTTCAAAGGAAAGTGATTTTCTCTGAAAGGACAGCATTTAGAAAGTGAGGCAACACTCCATTCACCTCACAAAGTGAATTGAAGTGTTGGAACAGACTGCTTCTGTTTCAGAGAAACGCATGTGAGTTTCTGGTGAATGCTTGTAAGTAGCTTAAGGCACTTTCAAAGGAAAGTGATTTTCTCTGAAAGGACAGCATTTAGAAAGTGAACCAACACTCCATTCACTTCGCAGAGTGAATTGAAGTATTGGAACAGACTGCTTCTCTTTCAGAGAAACGCATGTGAGTTTCTGGTGAATGCTTGTAAGTAGCTAAAGGCACTTTCAAAGGAAAGTGATTTTCTCTGAAATGACAGCATTTAGAAAGTGAAGCAACACTCCATTCACTTCGCACAGTGAATTGAAGTGTTGGAACAGACTGCTTCTCTTTCAGAAAAACGCATGTGAGTTTCTTGTGAATTCTTGCAAGTTGCTTAAGGCACTTTCAAAGGAAAGTGATTTTCTCTGAAAGGACAGCATTTAGAAACTGAAGCAACACTCCATTCACTTCTCACAGTGAATTGAAGTGTTGGAACAGACTGCTTCTCTTTCAGAGAAACGCATGTGAGTTTCTTCCTAATGCTTGCAAGTAGCTTAAGGCACTTTCAAAGGAAAGTGATTTTCTCTGAAAGGACAGCATTTAGAAAGTGAAGCAACACTCCATTCACTTCGCACAGTGAATTGAAGTGTTGGAACCGACTGCTTCTCTTTCAGAGAAACGCATGTGAGTTTCTTCCTAATGCTTGCAAGTAGCTTAAGGCACTTTCAAAGGAAAGTGATTTTCTCTGAAAGGACATAATTTAGAAAGTGAAGCAACACTCCATTCACTTCGCACAGTGAATTGAAGTGTTGGAACAGACTGCTTCTCTTTCAGAGAAATGCATGTGAGTTTCTGTTGAATGCTTGTAAGTAGCTTAAGGCACTTTCAAAGGAAAGTGATTTTCTCTGAAAGGACAGCATTTAGAAAGTGAAGCAACACTCCATTCACTTCGCACATTGAATTGAAATGTTGGAACAGACTGCTTCTCTTTCAGAGAAATGCATGTGAGGTTCTGGTGAATGCTTGTAAGTAGCTTAAGGCACTTTAAAAGGAAAGTGATTTTCTCTGAAAGGACAGCATTTAGAAAGTGAGGCAACACTCCATTCACTTCACACAGTGAATTGAAGTGTTGGAACAGACTGCTTCTCTTCCAGAGAAACGCATGTGAGTTTCTGGTGAATGCTTTAAGTAGCTTAAGGAACTTTCAAAGGAAAGTGATTTTCTCTGAAAGGACAGCATTTAGAAAGTGAAGCAACACTCCATTCACTTCGCACAGTGAATTGAAGTGTTGGAACAGACTGCTTCGCTTTCAGAGAAATGCATGAGAGTTTTTTGTGAATGCTTGAAAGTAGTTTAAGGCACTTTCAAAGGAAAGTGATTTTCTCTGAAAGGACAGCATTTAGAAACTGAAGCAACACTCCATTCACTTCGCACAGTGAATTGAAGTGTTGGAACAGACTGCTTCTCTTTCAGAGAAACGCATGTGAGTTTCTTGTGAATGTTTGTAAGTAGCTTAAGGCACTTTCAAAGGAAAGTGATTTTCTCTGAAAGGACAGCATTTAGAACGTGAGGCAACACTCTATTCACTTCACACAGTGAATTGAAGTGTTGGAACAGACTGCTTCTCTTTCAGAGAAACTCATGTGAGTTTCTTCCTAATGCTTGCAAGTAGCTTAAGGCACTATCAAAGGAAAGTGATTTTCTCTGAAAGGACAGCATTTAGAAAGTGAAGCAACACTCCATTCACTTCGCACAGTGAATTGAAGTGTTGGAACAGACTGCTTCTCTTTCAGAGAAACGCATGTGAGTTTTTTATGAATGCTTGAAAGAAGTTTAAGGCACTTTCAAAGGAAAGTGATTTTCTCTGAAAGGACAGCATTTAGAAAGTGAGGCAACACTCCATTCACTTCGCACAGTGAATTGAAGTGTTGGAACAGACTGCTTCTCTTTCAGAGAAACGCATGTGAGTTTCTTCCTAATGCTTGCAAGTAGCTTAAGGCACTTTCAAAGGAAAGTGATTTTCTCTGAAAGGACAGCATTTAGAAAGTGAAGCAACACTCCATTCACTTCGCACAGTGAATTGAAGTGTTGGAACTGACTGCTTCTCTTTCAGAGAAACGCATGTGAGTTTCTGCTGAATGCTTGTAAGTAGCTTAAGGCACTTTCAATGGAAAGTGATTTTCTCTGAAAGGACAGCATTTAGAAAGTGAAGCAACACTCCATTCACTTCGCAGAGTGAATTGAAGTATTCGAACAGACTGCTTCTCTTTCAGAGAAACGCATGTGAGTTTCTGCTGAATGCTTGTAAGTAGCTTAAGGCACTTTCAATGGAAAGTGATTTTCTCTGAAAGGACAGCATTTAGAAAGTGAAGCAACACTCCATTCACTTCGCACATTGAATTGAAGTGTTGGAACAGACTGCTTCTCTTTCAGAGAAATGCATGTGAGTTTCTGGTGAATGCTTGTAAGTAGCTTAAGGCACTGTCAAAGGAAAGTGATTTTCTCTGAAAGGACAGCATTTAGAATGTGAAGCAACACTCCATTCACTTCGCACAGTGAATTGAAGTGTTGGAACAGACTGCTTCTCTTTCAGAGAAACGCATGTGAGTTTCTTCCTGATGCTTGCAAGTAGCTTAAGGCACTTTCAAAGGAAAGTGATTTTCTCTGAAAGGACAGCATTTAGAAAGTGAAGCAACACTCCATTCACTTCGCACAGTGAATTGAAGTATTGGAACAGACTGTTTCTCTTTCAGAGAAACGCATGTGAGTTTCTGGTGAATGCTTGTAAGTAGCTTAAGGCACTTTCAAAGGAAAGTGATTTTCTCTGAAAGGACAGCATTTAGAAAGTGAAGCAACACTCCATTCACTTCGCACAGTTAATTGAAGTGTTGGAACAGACTGCTTCTCTTTCAGAGAAATGCATGTGAGTTTCTGTTGAATGCTTGTAAGTAGCTTAAGGCACTTTCAAAGGAAAGTGATTTTCTCTGAAATGACAGCATTTAGAAAGTGAAGCAACACTCCATTCACTTCACACAGTGAATTGAAGTGTTGGAACAGACTGCTTCTCTTTCGTAGAAACGCATTAGTGTTTCTTGTGAATGCTTGCAAGTTGCTTAAGGCACTTTCAAAGGAAAGTGATTTTCTCTGAAAGGACATAATTTAGAAAGTGAAGCAACACTCCATTCACTTCGCACAGTGAATTGAAGTGTTCGAACAGACTCCTTCTCTTTCAGAGAAATGCATGTGAGTTTCTGTTGAATGCTTGTAAGTAGCTTAAGGCACTTTCAAAGGAAAGTGATTTTCTCTGAAAGGACAGCATTTAGAAAGTGAAGCAACACTCCATTCACTTCGCACATTGAATTGAAGTGTTGGAACAGACTGCTTCTCTTTCAGAGAAACGCATGTGAGTTTCTGGTGAATGCTTGTAAGTAGCTTAAGGCACTTTCAAAGGAAAGTGATTTTCTCTGAAAGGACAGCATTTAGAAAGTGAGGGAACACTCCATTCACCTCACACAGTGAATTGAAGTGTTGGAACAGACTGCTTCTCTTTCAGAGAAACGCATGTGAGTTTCTTCCTAATGCTTGCAAGTAGCTTAAGGCACTTTCAAAGGAAAGTGATTTTCTCTGAAAGGACAGCATTTAGAAAGTGAAGCAACACTCCATTCACTTCGCACAGTGAATTGAAGTGTTGGAACAGTCTGCTTCTCTTTCAGAGAAACGCATGTGAGTTTCTTCCTAATGCTTGCAAGTAGCTTAAGGCACTTTCAAAGGAAAGTGATTTTCTCTGAAAGGACAGCATTTAGAAAGTGAAGCAACACTCCATTCACTTCGCACAGTGAATTGAAGTGTTGGAACAGACTGCTTCTGTTTCAGAGAAACGCATGTGAGTTTCTGGTGAATGCTTGTAAGTAGCTTAAGGCACTTTCAAAGGAAAGTGATTTTCTCTGAAAGGACAGCATTTAGAAAGTGAAGCAACACTCCATTCACTTCGCACAGTGAATTGAAGTATTGGAACAGACTGCTTCTCTTTCAGAGAAATGCATGTGAGTTTCTGTTGAATGCTTGTAAGTAGCTTAAGGCACTTTCAAAGGAAATTGATTTTCTCTGAAAGGACAGCATTTAGAAAGTGAAGCAACACTCCATTCACTTCGCAGAGTGAATTGAAGTATTGGAACAGACTGCTTCTCTTTCCGAGAAACGCATGTGAGTTTCTGGTGAATGCTTGTAAGTAGCTAAAGGCACTTTCAAAGGAAAGTGATTTTCTCTGAAATGACAGCATTTAGAAAGTGAAGCAACACTCCATTCACTTCGCACAGTGAATTGAAGTGTTGGAACAGACTGCTTCTCTTTCAGAGAAACGCATGTGAGTTTCTTGTGAATTCTTGCAAGTTGCTTAAGGCACTTTCAAAGGAAAGTGATTTTCTCTGAAAGGACAGCATTTAGAAAGTGAAGCAACACTCCATTCACTTCGCACAGTGAATTGAAGTGTTGGAACAGAATGCTTTTCTTTAAGAGAAACGCATGTGAGTTTTTTGTGAATGCTTGAAAGTAGTTTAAGGCACTTTCAAAGGAAAGTGATTTTCTCTGAAAGGACAGAATTTAGAAAGTGATGCAACACTCCATTCACTTTGCACAGTGAATTGAAGTGTTGGAACAGACTGCTTCTCTTTCAGAGAAACGCATGTGAGTTTCTGGTGAATGCTTGTAAGTAGCTTAAGGCACTTTCAAAGGAAAGTGATTTTCTCTGAAAGGACAGCATTTAGAAAGTAAAGCAACACTCCATTCCCTTCGTGCAGTGAATTGAAGTGTTGGAACAGAATGCTTCTCTTTCATAGAAACGCATTAGTGTTTCTTGTGAATGCTTGCAAGTTGCTTAAGGCACTTTCAAAGGAAAGTGATTTTCTCTGAAAGGACATAATTTAGAAAGTGAAGCAACACTCCATTCACTTCGCACAGTGAATTGAAGTGTTCGAACAGACTGCTTCTCTTTCATAGAAATGCATGTGAGTTTCTGTTGAATGCTTGTAAGTAGCTTAAGGCACTTTCAAAGGAAAGTGATTTTCTCTGAAAGGACAGCATTTAGAAAGTGAGGCAACACTCCATTCACCTCACACAGTGAATTGAAGTGTTGGAACAGACTGCTTCTCTTTCAGAGAAACGCATGTGAGTTTCTTCCTAATGCTTGCAAGTAGCTTAAGGCACTTTCAAAGGAAAGTGATTTTCTCTGAAAGGACAGCATTTAGAAAGTGAAGCAACACTCCATTCACTTCGCACAGTGAATTGAAGTGTTGGAACAGTCTGCTTCTCTTTCAGAGAAACGCATGTGAGTTTCTTCCTAATGCTTGCAAGTAGCTTAAGGCACTTTCAAAGGAAAGTGATTTTCTCTGAAAGGACAGCATTTAGAAAGTGAAGCAACACTCCATTCACTTCGCACAGTGAATTGAAGTGTTGGAACAGACTGCTTCTGTTTCAGAGAAACGCATGTGAGTTTCTGGTGAATGCTTGTAAGTAGCTTAAGGCACTTTCAAAGGAAAGTGATTTTCTCTGAAAGGACAGCATTTAGAAAGTGAAGCAACACTCCATTCACTTCGCAGAGTGAATTGAAGTATTGGAACAGACTGCTTCTCTTTCAGAGAAACGCATGTGAGTTTCTGGTGAATGCTTGTAAGTAGCTTAAGGCACTTTCAAAGGAAAGTGATTTTCTCTGAAATGACAGCATTTAGAAAGTGAAGCAACACTCCATTCACTTCGCACAGTGAATTGAAGTGTTGGAACAGACTGCTTCTCTTTCAGAGAAACGCATGTGAGTTTCTTGTGAATTCTTGCAAGTTGCTTAAGGCACTTTCAAAGGAAAGTGATTTTCTCTGAAAGGACAGCATTTAGAAATTGAAGCAACACTCCATTCACTTCGCACAGTGAATTGAAGTGTTGGAACAGACTGCTTCTCTTTCAGAGAAACGCATGTGAGTTTCTTCCTAATGCTTGCAAGTAGCTTAAGGCACTTTCAAAGGAAAGTGATTTTCTCTGAAAGGACAGCATTTAGAAAGTGAGGCAACACTCTATTCACTTCACACAGTGAATTGAAGTGTTGGAACAGACTGCTTCTCTTTCAGAGAAACGCATGTGAGTTTCTGGTGAATGCTTGTGGGTAGCTTAAGGCACTTTCAAAGGAAAGTGATTTTCTCTGAAAGGACAGCATTTAGAAAGTAAAGCAACACTCCATTCCCTTCGTGCAGTGAATTGAAGTGTTGGAACAGAATGCTTCTCTTTCAGAGAAACGCATTAGTGTTTCTTGTGAATGCTTGCAAGTTGCTTAAGGCACTTTCAAAGGAAAGTGATTTTCTCTGAAAGGACATAATTTAGAAAGTGAAGCAACACTCCATTCACTTCGCACAGTGAATTGAAGTGTTCGAACAGACTGCTTCTCTTTCAGAGAAATGCATGTGAGTTTCTGTTGAATGCTTGTAAGTAGCTTAAGGCACTTTCAAAGGAAAGTGATTTTCTCTGAAAGGACAGCATTTAGAAAGTGAGGCAACACTCCATTCACCTCACAAAGTGAATTGAAGTGTTGGAACAGACTGCTTCTCTTTCAGAGAAACGCATGTGAGTTTCTTCCTAATGCTTGCAAGTAGCTTAAGGCACTTTCAAAGGAAAGTGATTTTCTCTGAAAGGACAGCATTTAGAAAGTGAAGCAACACTCCATTCACTTCGCACAGTGAATTGAAGTGTTGGAACAGTCTGCTTCTCTTTCAGAGAAACGCATGTGAGTTTCTTCCTAATGCTTGCAGGTAGCTTAAGGCACTTTCAAAGGAAAGTGATTTTCTCTGAAAGGACAGCATTTAGAAAGTGAAGCAACACTCCATTCACTTCGCACAGTGAATTGAAGTATTGGAACAGACTGTTTCTCTTTCAGAGAAACGCATGTGAGTTTCTGGTGAATGCTTGTAAGTAGCTTAAGGCACTTTCAAAGGAAAGTGATTTTCTCTGAAAGGACAGCATTTAGAAAGTGAAGCAACACTCCATTCACTTCGCACAGTTAATTGAAGTGTTGGAACAGACTGCTTCTCTTTCAGAGAAATGCATGTGAGTTTCTGTTGAATGCTTGTAAGTAGCTTAAGGCACTTTCAAAGGAAAGTGATTTTCTCTGAAATGACAGCATTTAGAAAGTGAAGCAACACTCCATTCACTTCACACAGTGAATTGAAGTGTTGGAACAGACTGCTTCTCTTTCGTAGAAACGCATTAGTGTTTCTTGTGAATGCTTGCAAGTTGCTTAAGGCACTTTCAAAGGAAAGTGATTTTCTCTGAAAGGACATAATTTAGAAAGTGAAGCAACACTCCATTCACTTCGCACAGTGAATTGAAGTGTTCGAACAGACTCCTTCTCTTTCAGAGAAATGCATGTGAGTTTCTGTTGAATGCTTGTAAGTAGCTTAAGGCACTTTCAAAGGAAAGTGATTTTCTCTGAAAGGACAGCATTTAGAAAGTGAAGCAACACTCCATTCACTTCGCACATTGAATTGAAGTGTTGGAACAGACTGCTTCTCTTTCAGAGAAACGCATGTGAGTTTCTGGTGAATGCTTGTAAGTAGCTTAAGGCACTTTCAAAGGAAAGTGATTTTCTCTGAAAGGACAGCATTTAGAAAGTGAGGGAACACTCCATTCACCTCACACAGTGAATTGAAGTGTTGGAACAGACTGCTTCTCTTTCAGAGAAACGCATGTGAGTTTCTTCCTAATGCTTGCAAGTAGCTTAAGGCACTTTCAAAGGAAAGTGATTTTCTCTGAAAGGACAGCATTTAGAAAGTGAAGCAACACTCCATTCACTTCGCACAGTGAATTGAAGTGTTGGAACAGTCTGCTTCTCTTTCAGAGAAACGCATGTGAGTTTCTTCCTAATGCTTGCAAGTAGCTTAAGGCACTTTCAAAGGAAAGTGATTTTCTCTGAAAGGACAGCATTTAGAAAGTGAAGCAACACTCCATTCACTTCGCACAGTGAATTGAAGTGTTGGAACAGACTGCTTCTGTTTCAGAGAAACGCATGTGAGTTTCTGGTGAATGCTTGTAAGTAGCTTAAGGCACTTTCAAAGGAAAGTGATTTTCTCTGAAAGGACAGCATTTAGAAAGTGAAGCAACACTCCATTCACTTCGCACAGTGAATTGAAGTATTGGAACAGACTGCTTCTCTTTCAGAGAAATGCATGTGAGTTTCTGTTGAATGCTTGTAAGTAGCTTAAGGCACTTTCAAAGGAAATTGATTTTCTCTGAAAGGACAGCATTTAGAAAGTGAAGCAACACTCCATTCACTTCGCAGAGTGAATTGAAGTATTGGAACAGACTGCTTCTCTTTCCGAGAAACGCATGTGAGTTTCTGGTGAATGCTTGTAAGTAGCTAAAGGCACTTTCAAAGGAAAGTGATTTTCTCTGAAATGACAGCATTTAGAAAGTGAAGCAACACTCCATTCACTTCGCACAGTGAATTGAAGTGTTGGAACAGACTGCTTCTCTTTCAGAGAAACGCATGTGAGTTTCTTGTGAATTCTTGCAAGTTGCTTAAGGCACTTTCAAAGGAAAGTGATTTTCTCTGAAAGGACAGCATTTAGAAAGTGAAGCAACACTCCATTCACTTCGCACAGTGAATTGAAGTGTTGGAACAGAATGCTTTTCTTTAAGAGAAACGCATGTGAGTTTTTTGTGAATGCTTGAAAGTAGTTTAAGGCACTTTCAAAGGAAAGTGATTTTCTCTGAAAGGACAGAATTTAGAAAGTGATGCAACACTCCATTCACTTTGCACAGTGAATTGAAGTGTTGGAACAGACTGCTTCTCTTTCAGAGAAACGCATGTGAGTTTCTGGTGAATGCTTGTAAGTAGCTTAAGGCACTTTCAAAGGAAAGTGATTTTCTCTGAAAGGACAGCATTTAGAAAGTAAAGCAACACTCCATTCCCTTCGTGCAGTGAATTGAAGTGTTGGAACAGAATGCTTCTCTTTCATAGAAACGCATTAGTGTTTCTTGTGAATGCTTGCAAGTTGCTTAAGGCACTTTCAAAGGAAAGTGATTTTCTCTGAAAGGACATAATTTAGAAAGTGAAGCAACACTCCATTCACTTCGCACAGTGAATTGAAGTGTTCGAACAGACTGCTTCTCTTTCATAGAAATGCATGTGAGTTTCTGTTGAATGCTTGTAAGTAGCTTAAGGCACTTTCAAAGGAAAGTGATTTTCTCTGAAAGGACAGCATTTAGAAAGTGAGGCAACACTCCATTCACCTCACACAGTGAATTGAAGTGTTGGAACAGACTGCTTCTCTTTCAGAGAAACGCATGTGAGTTTCTTCCTAATGCTTGCAAGTAGCTTAAGGCACTTTCAAAGGAAAGTGATTTTCTCTGAAAGGACAGCATTTAGAAAGTGAAGCAACACTCCATTCACTTCGCACAGTGAATTGAAGTGTTGGAACAGTCTGCTTCTCTTTCAGAGAAACGCATGTGAGTTTCTTCCTAATGCTTGCAAGTAGCTTAAGGCACTTTCAAAGGAAAGTGATTTTCTCTGAAAGGACAGCATTTAGAAAGTGAAGCAACACTCCATTCACTTCGCACAGTGAATTGAAGTGTTGGAACAGACTGCTTCTGTTTCAGAGAAACGCATGTGAGTTTCTGGTGAATGCTTGTAAGTAGCTTAAGGCACTTTCAAAGGAAAGTGATTTTCTCTGAAAGGACAGCATTTAGAAAGTGAAGCAACACTCCATTCACTTCGCAGAGTGAATTGAAGTATTGGAACAGACTGCTTCTCTTTCAGAGAAACGCATGTGAGTTTCTGGTGAATGCTTGTAAGTAGCTTAAGGCACTTTCAAAGGAAAGTGATTTTCTCTGAAATGACAGCATTTAGAAAGTGAAGCAACACTCCATTCACTTCGCACAGTGAATTGAAGTGTTGGAACAGACTGCTTCTCTTTCAGAGAAACGCATGTGAGTTTCTTGTGAATTCTTGCAAGTTGCTTAAGGCACTTTCAAAGGAAAGTGATTTTCTCTGAAAGGACAGCATTTAGAAATTGAAGCAACACTCCATTCACTTCGCACAGTGAATTGAAGTGTTGGAACAGACTGCTTCTCTTTCAGAGAAACGCATGTGAGTTTCTTCCTAATGCTTGCAAGTAGCTTAAGGCACTTTCAAAGGAAAGTGATTTTCTCTGAAAGGACAGCATTTAGAAAGTGAGGCAACACTCTATTCACTTCACACAGTGAATTGAAGTGTTGGAACAGACTGCTTCTCTTTCAGAGAAACGCATGTGAGTTTCTGGTGAATGCTTGTGGGTAGCTTAAGGCACTTTCAAAGGAAAGTGATTTTCTCTGAAAGGACAGCATTTAGAAAGTAAAGCAACACTCCATTCCCTTCGTGCAGTGAATTGAAGTGTTGGAACAGAATGCTTCTCTTTCATAGAAACGCATTAGTGTTTCTTGTGAATGCTTGCAAGTTGCTTAAGGCACTTTCAAAGGAAAGTGATTTTCTCTGAAAGTACATAATTTAGAAAGTGAAGCAACACTCCATTCACTTCGCACAGTGAATTGAAGTGTTCGAACAGACTGCTTCTCTTTCAGAGAAATGCATGTGAGTTTCTGTTGAATGCTTGTAAGTAGCTTAAGGCACTTTCAAAGGAAAGTGATTTTCTCTGAAAGGACAGCATTTAGAAAGTGAGGCAACACTCCATTCACCTCACAAAGTGAATTGAAGTGTTGGAACAGACTGCTTCTCTTTCAGAGAAACGCATGTGAGTTTCTTCCTAATGCTTGCAAGTAGCTTAAGGCACTTTCAAAGGAAAGTGATTTTCTCTGAAAGGACAGCATTTAGAAAGTGAAGCAACACTCCATTCACTTCGCACAGTGAATTGAAGTGTTGGAACAGTCTGCTTCTCTTTCAGAGAAACGCATGTGAGTTTCTTCCTAATGCTTGCAGGTAGCTTAAGGCACTTTCAAAGGAAAGTGATTTTCTCTGAAAGGACAGCATTTAGAAAGTGAGGCAACACTCCATTCACCTCACAAAGTGAATTGAAGTGTTGGAACAGACTGCTTCTGTTTCAGAGAAACGCATGTGAGTTTCTGGTGAATGCTTGTAAGTAGCTTAAGGCACTTTCAAAGGAAAGTGATTTTCTCTGAAAGGACAGCATTTAGAAAGTGAACCAACACTCCATTCACTTCGCAGAGTGAATTGAAGTATTGGAACAGACTGCTTCTCTTTCAGAGAAACGCATGTGAGTTTCTGGTGAATGCTTGTAAGTAGCTAAAGGCACTTTCAAAGGAAAGTGATTTTCTCTGAAATGACAGCATTTAGAAAGTGAAGCAACACTCCATTCACTTCGCACAGTGAATTGAAGTGTTGGAACAGACTGCTTCTCTTTCAGAAAAACGCATGTGAGTTTCTTGTGAATTCTTGCAAGTTGCTTAAGGCACTTTAAAAGGAAAGTGATTTTCTCTGAAAGGACAGCATTTAGAAAGTGAGGCAACACTCCATTCACTTCACACAGTGAATTGAAGTGTTGGAACAGAGTGCTTCTCTTCCAGAGAAACGCATGTGAGTTTCTGGTGAATGCTTTAAGTAGCTTAAGGAACTTTCAAAGGAAAGTGATTTTCTCTGAAAGGACAGCATTTAGAAAGTGAAGCAACACTCCATTCACTTCGCACAGTGAATTGAAGTGTTGGAACAGACTGCTTCGCTTTCAGAGAAATGCATGAGAGTTTTTTGTGAATGCTTGAAAGTAGTTTAAGGCACTTTCAAAGGAAAGTGATTTTCTCTGAAAGGACAGCATTTAGAAACTGAAGCAACACTCCATTCACTTCGCACAGTGAATTGAAGTGTTGGAACAGACTGCTTCTCTTTCAGAGAAACGCATGTGAGTTTCTTGTGAATGCTTGTAAGTAGCTTAAGGCACTTTCAAAGGAAAGTGATTTTCTCTGAAAGGACAGCATTTAGAACGTGAGGCAACACTCTATTCACTTCACACAGTGAATTGAAGTGTTGGAACAGACTGCTTCTCTTTCAGAGAAACTCATGTGAGTTTCTTCCTAATGCTTGCAAGTAGCTTAAGGCACTATCAAAGGAAAGTGATTTTCTCTGAAAGGACAGCATTTAGAAAGTGAAGCAACACTCCATTCACTTCGCACAGTGAATTGAAGTGTTGGAACAGACTGCTTCTCTTTCAGAGAAACGCATGTGAGTTTTTTATGAATGCTTGAAAGAAGTTTAAGGCACTTTCAAAGGAAAGTGATTTTCTCTGAAAGGACAGCATTTAGAAAGTGAGGCAACACTCCATTCACTTCGCACAGTGAATTGAAGTGTTGGAACAGACTGCTTCTCTTTCAGAGAAACGCATGTGAGTTTCTTCCTAATGCTTGCAAGTAGCTTAAGGCACTTTCAAAGGAAAGTGATTTTCTCTGAAAGGACAGCATTTAGAAAGTGAAGCAACACTCCATTCACTTCGCACAGTGAATTGAAGTGTTGGAACTGACTGCTTCTCTTTCAGAGAAACGCATGTGAGTTTCTGCTGAATGCTTGTAAGTAGCTTAAGGCACTTTCAATGGAAAGTGATTTTCTCTGAAAGGACAGCATTTAGAAAGTGAAGCAACACTCCATTCACTTCGCAGAGTGAATTGAAGTATTGGAACAGACTGCTTCTCTTTCAGAGAAACGCATGTGAGTTTCTGCTGAATGCTTGTAAGTAGCTTAAGGCACTTTGAATGGAAAGTGATTTTCTCTGAAAGGACAGCATTTAGAAAGTGAAGCAACACTCCATTCACTTCGCACATTGAATTGAAGTGTTGGAACAGACTGCTTCTCTTTCAGAGAAATGCATGTGAGTTTCTGGTGAATGCTTGTAAGTAGCTTAAGGCACTGTCAAAGGAAAGTGATTTTCTCTGAAAGGACAGCATTTAGGAAGTGAGGCAACACTCCATTCACTTCTCACAGTGAATTGAAGTGTTGGAACAGACTGCTTCTCTTTCAGAGAAACGAATGTGAGTTTCTGGTGAATGCTTTAAGTAGCTTAAGGCACTTTCAAAGGAAAGTGATTTTCTCTGAAAGGACAGCATTTAGAAAGTGAAGCAACACTCCATTCACTTCGCACAGTGAATTGAAGTGTTGGAACAGACTGCTTCTCTTTCAGAGAAATGCATGAGAGTTTTTTGTGAATGCTTGAAAGTAGTTTAAGGCACTTTAAAAGGAAAGTGATTTTCTCTGAAAGGACAGCATTTAGAAAGTGAAGCAACACTCCATTCACTTCACACAGTGAATTGAAGTGTTGGAACAGACTGCTTCTCTTTCAGAGAAACGCATGTGAGTTTCTGGTGAATGCTTGTAAGTAGCTTAAGGCACTTTCAAAGGAAAGTGATTTTCTCTGAAAGGACAGCATTTAGAACGTGACGCAACACTCTATTCACTTCACACAGTGAATTGAAGTGTTGGAACAGACTGCTTCTCTTTCAGAGAAACGCATGTGAGTTTCTTCCTAATGCTTAAAAGTAGCTTAAGGCACTATCAAAGGAGGGTGATTTTTCTCTGAAAGGACAGCATTTAGAAAGTGAAGCAACACTCCATTCACTTCGCACAGTGAATTGAAGTGTTGGAACAGACTGCTTCTCTTTCAGAGAAACGCATGTGAGTTTTTTATGAATGCTTGAAAGAAGTTTAAGGCACTTTCAAAGGAAAGTGATTTTCTCTGAAAGGACAGCATTTAGAAAGTGAGGCAACACTCCATTCACTTCGCACAGTGAATTGAAGTGTTGGAACAGACTGCTTCTCTTTCAGAGAAACGCATGTGAGTTTCTTCCTATTGCTTGCAAGTAGCTTAAGGCACTTTCAAAGGAAAGTGATTTTCTCTGAAAGAACAGCATTTAGAAAGTGCAGCAACACTCCAATCACTTCGCACAGTGAATTGAAGTGTTGGAACTGACTGCTTCTCTTTCAGAGAAACGCATGTGAGATTCTGGTGAATGTTTATAAGTAGCTTAAGGCACTTTCAAAGGACAGTGATTTTCTCTGAAAGGACAGCATTTAGAAAGTGAAGCAACACTCCATTCCCTTCGTGCAGTGAATTGAAGTGTTGGAACAGAGTGCTTCTCTTTCATATAAACGCATTAGTGTTTCTTCTGAATGCTTGCAAGTTGCTTAAGGCACTTTCAAAGGAAAGTGATTTTCTCTGAAAGGACAGCATTTAGAAAGTGAAGCAACACTCCATTCACTTCGCACAGTGAAGTGAAGTGTTGGAACAGACTGCTTCTATTTCAGAGAAATGCATGTGAGTTTCTGTTGAATGCTTGTAAGTAGCTTAAGGCACTTTCAAAGGAAAGTGATTTTCTCTGAAAGGACAGCATTTAGAAAGTGAAGCAACACTCCATTCACTTCGCACACTGAATTGAAGTGTTGGAACAGACTGCTTCTCTTTCAGAGAAATGCATGTGAGTTTCTGGTGAATGCTTGTAAGTAGCTTAAGGCACTTTCAAAGGAAAGTGATTTTCTCTGAATGGACAGCATTTAGAAAGTGAGGCAACACTCCATTCACTTCACACAGTGAATTGAAGTGTTGGAACAGACTGCTTCTCTTTCAGAGAAACGCATGTGAGTTTCTGGTGAATGCTTGTAAGTAGCTTAAGGCACTTTCAAAGGAAATTGATTTTCTCTGAAAGGACAGCATTTAGAAACTGAAGAAACACTCCATTCACTACGCACAATGAATTGAAGTGTTGGAACACACTGCTTCTCTTTCAGAGAAACGCATGTGAGTTTCTGGTGAATGCTTGTAAGTAGCTTAAGGCACTTTCAAAGGAAAGTGATTTTCTCTGAAAGGACAGCATATAGAAAGTGAAGCAACACTCCATTCACTTCGCACAGTGAATTGAAGTGTTGGAACAGACTGCTTCTCTTTCAGAGAAACGCATGTGAGTTTCTGGTGAATGCTAGTAAGTAGCTTAAGGCACTTTCAAAGGAAAGTGATTTTCTCTGAAAGGACAGCATTTAGAACGTGAGGCAACACTCTATTCACTTCACACAGTGAATTGAAGTGTTGGAACAGACTGCTTCTCTTTCAGAGAAATGCATGTGAGTTTCTTCCTAATGCTTGCAAGTAGCTTAAGGCACTATCAAAGGAAAGTGATTTTCTCTGAAAGGACAGCATTTAGAAAGTGAAGCAACACTCCATTCACTTCGCACAGTGAATTGAAGTGTTAGAACAGACTGCTTCTCTTTCAGAGAAATGCATGTGAGTTTAAGTTGAATGCTTGTAAGTAGCTTAAGGCACTTTCAAAGGAAAGTGATTTTCTCTGAAAGGACAGCCTTTAGAAAGTGAAGCAACACTCCATTCACTTCGCAGAGTGAACTGAATTATTGGAACAGACTGCTTCTCTTTCAGAGAAACGCATGTGAGTTTCTGGTGAATGCTTGTAAGTAGCTTAAGGCACTTTCAAAGGAAAGTGATTTTCTCTGAAAGGACAGCATTTAGAAAGTGAAGCAACACTCCATTAACTTCACACAGTGAACTGAAGTGTTGGAACAGACTGCTTCTCTTTCAGAGAAACGCATGTAAGTTTCTTCCTAATGCTTGCAAGTAGCTTAAGGCACTATCAAAGGAAAGTGATTTTCTCTGAAAGGACAGCATTTAGAAAGTGAAGCAACACTCCATTCACTTCGCACAGTGAATTGAAGTGTTGGAACAGACTGCTTCTCTTTCAGAGAAACGGATGTGAGTTTTTTATGAATGCTTGAAAGAAGTTTAAGGCACTTTTAAAGGAAAGTGATTTTCTCTGAAAGGACAGCATTTAGAAAGTGAGGCAACACTCCATTCACTTCGCACAGTGAATTGAAGTGTTGGAACTGACTGCTTCTCTTTCAGAAAAACGCATGTGAGTTTCTGGTGAATGCTTATAAGTAGCTTAAGGCACTTTCAAAGGACAGTGATTTTCTCTGAAAGGACAGCATTTAGAAAGTGAAGCAACACTCCATTCCCTTCGTGCAGTGAATTGAAGTGTTGGAACAGAGTGCTTCTCTTTCATATAAACGCATTAGTGTTTCTTGTGAATGCTTGCAAGTTGCTTAAGGCACTTTCAAAGGAAAGTGATTTTCTCTGAAAGGACATAATTTAGAAAGTGGAGCAACACTCCATTCACTTCTCACAGTGAATTGAAGTGTTGGAACAGACTGCTTCTCTTTCAGAGAAATGCATGTGAGTTTCTGTTGAATGCTTGTAAGTAGCTTAAGGCACTTTCAAAGGAAAGTGATTTTCTCTGAAAGGACAGCATTTAGAAAGTGAAGCAACACTCCATTCACTTCGCACATTGAATTGAAGTGTTGGAACAGACTGCTTCTCTTTCAGAGAAATGCATGTGAGTTTCTGGTGAATGCTTGTAAGTAGCTTAAGGCACTTTCAAAGGAAAGTGATTTTCTCTGAAAGGACAGCATTTAGGAAGTGAGGCAACACTCCATTCACTTCTCACAGTGAATTGAAGTGTTGGAACAGACTGCTTCTCTTTCAGAGAAACGAATGTGAGTTTCTGGTGAATGCTTTAAGTAGCTTAAGGCACTTTCAAAGGAAAGTGATTTTCTCTGAAAGGACAGCATTTAGAAAGTGAAGCAACACTCCATTCACTTCGCACAGTGAATTGAAGTTTTGGAACAGACTGCTTCTCTTTCAGAGAAATGCATGAGAGTTTTTTGTGAATGCTTGAAAGTAGTTTAAGGCACTTTCAAAGGAAAGTGATTTTCTCTGAAAGGACAGCATTTAGAAAGTGAAGCAACACTCCATTCACTTCACACAGTGAATTGAAGTGTTGGAACAGACTGCTTCTCTTTCAGAGAAACGCATGTGAGTTTCTGGTGAATGCTTGTAAGTAGCTTAAGGCACTTTCAAAGGAAAGTGATTTTCTCTGAAAGGACAGCCTTTAGAAAGTGAAGCAACACTCCATTCACTTCGCAGAGTGAATTGAATTATTGGAACAGACTGCTTCTCTTTCAGAGAAACGCATGTGAGTTTCTGGTGAATGCTTGTAAGTAGCTTAAGGCACTTTCAAAGGAAAGTGATTTTCTCTGAAAGGACAGCATTTAGAAAGTGAAGCAACACTCCATTAACTTCACACAGTGAACTGAAGTGTTGGAACAGACTGCTTCTCTTTCAGAGAAACGCATGTAAGTTTCTTCCTAATGCTTGCAAGTAGCTTAAGGCACTATCAAAGGAAAGTGATTTTCTCTGAAAGGACAGCATTTAGAAAGTGAAGCAACACTCCATTCACTTCTCACAGTGAATTGAAGTGTTGGAACAGACTGCTTCTCTTTCAGAGAAACGAATGTGAGTTTCTGGTGAATGCTTTAAGTAGCTTAAGGCACTTTCAAAGGAAAGTGATTTTCTCTGAAAGGACAGCATTTAGAAAGTGAAGCAACACTCCATTCACTTCGCACAGTGAATTGAAGTTTTGGAACAGACTGCTTCTCTTTCAGAGAAATGCATGAGAGTTTTTTGTGAATGCTTGAAAGTAGTTTAAGGCACTTTCAAAGGAAAGTGATTTTCTCTGAAAGGACAGCATTTAGAAAGTGAAGCAACACTCCATTCACTTCACACAGTGAATTGAAGTGTTGGAACAGACTGCTTCTCTTTCAGAGAAACGCATGTGAGTTTCTGGTGAATGCTTTTAAGTAGCTTAAGGCACTTTCAAAGGAAAGTGATTTTCTCTGAAAGGACAGCATTTAGAACGTGACGCAACACTCTATTCACTTCACACAGTGAATTGAAGTGTTGGAACAGACTGCTTCTCTTTCAGAGAAACGCATGTGAGTTTCTTCCTAATGCTTGCAAGTAGCTTAAGGCACTATCAAAGGAGGGTGATTTTTCTCTGAAAGGACAGCATTTAGAAAGTGAAGCAACACTCCATTCACTTCGCACAGTGAATTGAAGTGTTGGAACAGACTGCTTCTCTTTCAGAGAAACGCATGTGAGTTTTTTATGAATGCTTGAAAGAACTTTAAGGCACTTTCAAAGGAAAGTGATTTTCTCTGAAAGGACAGCATTTAGAAAGTGAGGCAACACTCCAATCACTTCGCACAGTGAATTGAAGTGTTGGAACAGACTGCTTCTCTTTCAGAGAAACGCATGTGAGTTTCTTCCTAATGCTTGCAAGTAGCTTAAGGCACGTTCAAAGGAAAGTGATTTTCTCTGAAAGAACAGCATTTAGAAAGTGAAGCAACACTCCATTCACTTCGCACAGTGAATTGAAGTGTTGGAACTGACTGCTTCTCTTTCAGAGAAACGCATGTGAGTTTCTGGTGAATGTTTATAAGTAGCTTAAGGCACTTTCAAAGGACAGTGATTTTCTCTGAAAGGACAGCATTTAGAAAGTGAAGCAACACTCCATTCCCTTCGTGCAGTGAATTGAAGTGTTGGAACAGAGTGCTTCTCTTTCATATAAACGCATTAGTGTTTCTTGTGAATGCTTGCAAGTTGCTTAAGGCACTTTCAAAGGAAAGTGATTTTCTCTGAAAGGACATAATTTAGAAAGTGAAGCAACACTCCATTCACTTCGCACAGTGAATTGAAGTGTTGGAACAGACTGCTTCTATTTCAGAGAAATGCATGTGAGTTTCTGTTGAATGCTTGTAAGTAGCTTAAGGCACTTTCAAAGGAAAGTGATTTTCTCTGAAAGGACAGCATTTAGAAAGTGAAGCAACACTCCATTCACTTCGCACACTGAATTGAAGTGTTGGAACAGACTGCTTCTCTTTCAGAGAAACGCATGTGAGTTTCTGGTGAATGCTTGTAAGTAGCTTAAGGCACTTTCAAAGGAAAGTGATTTTCTCTGAACGGACAGCATTTAGAAAGTGAGGCAACACTCCATTCACTTCACACAGTGAATTGAAGTGTTGGAACAGACTGCTTCTCTTTCAGAGAAACGCATGTGAGTTTCTGGTGAATGCTTTAAGTAGCTTAAGGCACTTTCAAAGCAAATTAATTTTCTCTGAAAGGACAGCATTTAGAAACTGAAGCAACACTCCATTCACTTCGCACAGTGAATTGAAGTGTTGGAACACACTGCTTCTCTTTCAGAGAAACGCATGTGAGTTTCTGGTGAATGCTTGTAAGTAGCTTAAGGCACTTTCAAAGGAAAGTGATTTTCTCTGAAAGGACAGCATATAGAAAGTGAAGCAACACTCCATTCACTTCGCACAGTGAATTGAAGTGTTGGAACAGACTGCTTCTCTTTCAGAAAAACGCATGTGAGTTTCTGGTGAATGCTTATAAGTAGCTTAAGGCACTTTCAATGGACAGCGATTTTCTCTGAAAGGACAGCATTTAGAAAGTGAAGCAACACTCCATTCCCTTCGTGCAGTGAATTGAAGTGTTGGAACAGAGTGCTTCTCTTTCATATAAACGCATTAGTGTTTCTTGTGAAAGCTTGCAAGTTGCTTAAGGCACTTTCAAAGGAAAGAGATTTTCTCTGAAAGGACATAATTTAGAAAGTGAAGCAACACTCCATTCACTTCGCACAGTGAATTGAAGTGTTGGAACAGACTGCTTCTATTTCAGAGAAATGCATGTGAGTTTCTGTTGAATGCTTGTAAGTAGCTTAAGGCACTTTCAAAGGAAAGTGATTTTCTCTGAAAGGACAGCATTTAGAAAGTGAAGCAACACTCCATTCACTTCGCACGGTGAATTGAAGTGTTGGAACAGACTGCTTCTCTTTCAGAGAAACGCATGTGAGTTTCTGGTGAATGCTTTAAGTAGCTTAAGGCACTTTCAAAAGAAATTGATTTTCTCAAAGGACAGCATTTAGAAACTGAAGCAACACTCCATTCACTTCGCACAGTGAATTGAAGTGTTGGAACACACTGCTTCTCTTTCAGAGAAACGCATGTGAGTTTCTGGTGAATGCTTGTAAGTTGCTTAAGGCACTTTCAAAGGAAAGTGATTTTCTCTGAAAGGACAGCATATAGAAAGTGAAGCAACACTCCATTCACTTCGCACAGTGAATTGAAGTGTTGGAACAGACTGCTTCTCTTTCAGAGAAACGCATGTGAGTTTCTGGTGAATGCTTGTAAGTAGCTTAAGGCACTTTCAAAGGAAAGTGATTTTCTCTGAAAGGACAGCATTTAGAACGTGAGGCAACACTCTATTCACTTCACACAGTGAATTGAAGTGTTGGAACAGACTGCTTCTCTTTCAGAGAAATGCATGTGAGTTTCTTCCTAATGCTTGCAAGTAGCTTAAGGCACTATCAAAGGAAAATGATTTTCTCTGAAAGGACAGCATTTAGAAAGTGAAGCAACACTCCATTCACTTCGCACAGTGAATTGAAGTGTTGGAACCGACTGCTTCTCTTTCAGAGAAATGCATGTGAGTTAAAGTTGAATGCTTGTAAGTAGCTTAAGGCACTTTCAAAGGAAAGTGATTTTCTCTGAAAGGACAGCCTTTAGAAAGTGAAGCAACACTCCATTCACTTCGCAGAGTGAATTGAATTATTGGAACAGACTGCTTCTCTTTCAGAGAAACGCATGTGAGTTTCTGGTGAATGCTTGTAAGTAGCTTAAGGCACTTTCAAAGGAAAGTGATTTTCTCTGAAAGGACAGCATTTAGAAAGTGAAGCAACACTCCATTAACTTCACACAGTGAACTGAAGTGTTGGAACAGACTGCTTCTCTTTCAGAGAAACGCATGTAAGTTTCTTCCTAATGCTTGCAAGTAGCTTAAGGCACTATCAAAGGAAAGTGATTTTCTCTGAAAGGACAGCATTTAGAAAGTGAAGCAACACTCCATTCACTTCGCACAGTGAATTGAAGTGTTGGAACAGACTGCTTCTCTTTCAGAGAAACGCATGTGAGTTTCTGGTGAATGCTTGTAAGTAGCTTAAGGCACTTTCAAAGGAAAGTGATTTTCTCTGAACGGACAGCATTTAGAAAGTGAGGCAACACTCCATTCACTTCACACAGTGAATTGAAGTGTTGGAACAGACTGCTTCTCTTTCAGAGAAACGCATGTGAGTTTCTGGTGAATGCTTGTAAGTAGCTTAAGGCACTTTCAAAGGAAAGTGATTTTCTCTGAACGGACAGCATTTAGAAAGTGAGGCAACACTCCATTCACTTCACACAGTGAATTGAAGTGTTGGAACAGACTGCTTCTCTTTCAGAGAAACGCATGTGAGTTTCTGGTGAATGCTTTAAGTAGCTTAAGGCACTTTCAAAGCAAATTAATTTTCTCTGAAAGGACAGCATTTAGAAACTGAAGCAACACTCCATTCACTTCGCACAGTGAATTGAAGTGTTGGAACAGACTGCTTCTCTTTCAGAGAAACGCATGTGAGTTTCTGGTGAATGCTTGTAAGTAGCTTAAGGCACTTTCAAAGGAAAGTGATTTTCTCTGAAAGGACAGCATTTAGAACGTGAGGCAACACTCTATTCACTTCACACAGTGAATTGAAGTGTTGGAACAGACTGCTTCTCTTTCAGAGAAATGCATGTGAGTTTCTTCCTAATGCTTGCAAGTAGCTTAAGGCACTATCAAAGGAAAATGATTTTCTCTGAAAGGACAGCATTTAGAAAGTGAAGCAACACTCCATTCACTTCGCACAGTGAATTGAAGTGTTGGAACCGACTGCTTCTCTTTCAGAGAAATGCATGTGAGTTAAAGTTGAATGCTTGTAAGTAGCTTAAGGCACTTTCAAAGGAAAGTGATTTTCTCTGAAAGGACAGCCTTTAGAAAGTGAAGCAACACTCCATTCACTTCGCAGAGTGAATTGAATTATTGGAACAGACTGCTTCTCTTTCAGAGAAACGCATGTGAGTTTCTGGTGAATGCTTGTAAGTAGCTTAAGGCACTTTCAAAGGAAAGTGATTTTCTCTGAAAGGACAGCATTTAGAAAGTGAAGCAACACTCCATTAACTTCACACAGTGAACTGAAGTGTTGGAACAGACTGCTTCTCTTTCAGAGAAACGCATGTAAGTTTCTTCCTAATGCTTGCAAGTAGCTTAAGGCACTATCAAAGGAAAGTGATTTTCTCTGAAAGGACAGCATTTAGAAAGTGAAGCAACACTCCATTCACTTCGCACAGTGAATTGAAGTGTTGGAACAGACTGCTTCTCTTTCAGAGAAACGCATGTGAGTTTTTTATGAATGCTTGAAAGAAGTTTAAGGCACTTTCAAAGGAAAGTGATTTTCTCTGAAAGGACAGCATTTAGAAAGTGAGGCAACACTCCATTCACTTCGCACAGTGAATTGAAGTGTTGGAACGGACTGCTTCTCTTTCAGAGAAACGCATGTGAGTTTCTTCCTAATGCTTGCAAGTAGCTTAAGGCACTTTCAAAAGAAAGTGATTTTCTCTGAAAGGACAGCATTTAGAAAGTGAAGCAACACTCCATTCACTTCGCACAGTGAATTGAAGTGTTGGAACTGACTGCTTCTCTTTCAGAAAAACGCATGTGAGTTTCTGGTGAATGCTTATAAGTAGCTTAAGGCACTTTCAAAGGACAGTGATTTTCTCTGAAAGGACAGCATTTAGAAAGTGAAGCAACACTCCATTCCCTTCGTGCAGTGAATTGAAGTGTTGGAACAGAGTGCTTCTCTTTCATATAAACGCATTAGTGTTTCTTGTGAATGCTTGCAAGTTGCTTAAGGCACTTTCAAAGGAAAGTGATTTTCTCTGAAAGGACATAATTTAGAAAGTGAAGCAACACTCCATTCACTTCGCACAGTGAATTGAAGTGTTGGAACAGACTGCTTCTCTTTCAGAGAAATGCATGTGAGTTTCTGTTGAATGCTTGTAAGTAGCTTAAGGCACTTTCAAAGGAAAGTGATTTTCTCTGAAAGGACAGCATTTAGAAAGTGAGGCAACACTCCATTCACTTCACACAGTGAATTGAAGTGTTGGAACAGACTGCTTCTCTTTCAGAGAAACGCATGTGAGTTTCTGGTGAATGCTTTAAGTAGCTTAAGGCACTTTCAAAGGAAAGTGATTTTCTCTGAAAGGACAGCATTTAGAAAGTGAAGCAACACTCCATTAACTTCACACAGTGAACTGAAGTGTTGGAACAGACTGCTTCTCTTTCAGAGAAACGCATGTAAGTTTCTTCCTAATGCTTGCAAGTAGCTTAAGGCACTATCAAAGGAAAGTGATTTTCTCTGAAAGGACAGCATTTAAAAAGTGAAGCAACACTCCATTCACTTCGCACAGTGAATTGAAGTGTTGGAACAGACTGCTTCTCTTTCAGAGAAACGCATGTGAGTTTTTTATGAATGCTTGAAAGAAGTTTAAGGCACTTTCAAAGGAAAGTGATTTTCTCTGAAAGGACAGCATTTAGAAAGTGAGGCAACACTCCATTCACTTCGCACAGTGAATTGAAGTGTTGGAACAGACTGCTTCTCTTTCAGAGAAACGCATGTGAGTTTCTTCCTAATGCTTGCAAGTAGCTTAAGGCACTTTCAAAAGAAAGTGATTTTCTCTGAAAGGACAGCATTTAGAAAGTGAAGCAACACTCCATTCACTTCGCACAGTGAATTGAAGTGTTGGAACTGACTGCTTCTCTTTCAGAAAAACGCATGTGAGTTTCTGGTGAATGCTTATAAGTAGCTTAAGGCACTTTCAAAGGACAGTGATTTTCTCTGAAAGGACAGCATTTAGAAAGTGAAGCAACACTCCATTCCCTTCGTGCAGTGAATTGAAGTGTTGGAACAGAGTGCTTCTCTTTCATATAAACGCATTAGTGTTTCTTGTGAATGCTTGCAAGTTGCTTAAGGCACTTTCAAAGGAAAGTGATTTTCTCTGAAAGGACATAATTTAGAAAGTGAAGCAACACTCCATTCACTTCGCACAGTGAATTGAAGTGTTGGAACAGACTGCTTCTCTTTCAGAGAAATGCATGTGAGTTTCTGTTGAATGCTTGTAAGTAGCTTAAGGCACTTTCAAAGGAAAGTGATTTTCTCTGAAAGGACAGCATTTAGAAAGTGAAGCAACACTCCATTCACTTCGCACAGTGAATTGAAGTGTTGGAACAGACTGCTTCTCTTTCAGAGAAACGCATGTGAGTTTCTGGTGAATGCTTGTAAGTAGCTTAATGCACTTTCAAAGGAAAGTGATTTTCTCTGAAAGGACAGCATTTAGAAAGTGAGGCAACACTCCATTCACTTCACACAGTGAATTGAAGTGTTGGAACAGACTGCTTCTCTTTCAGAGAAACGCATGTGAGTTTCTGGTGAATGCTTTAAGTAGCTTAAGGCACTTTCAAAGGAAAGTGATTTTCTCTGAAAGGACAGCATTTAGAAAGTGAAGCAACACTCCATTCACTTCGCACAGTGAATTGAAGTGTTGGAACAGACTGCTTCTCTTTCAGAGAAATGCATGTGAGTTTAAGTTGAATGCTTGTAAGTAGCTTAAGGCACTTTCAAAGGAAAGTGATTTTCTCTGAAAGGACAGCCTTTAGAAAGTGAAGCAACACTCCATTCACTTCGCAGAGTGAATTGAATTATTGGAACAGACTGCTTCTCTTTCAGAGAAACGCATGTGAGTTTCTGGTGAATGCTTGTAAGTAGCTTAAGGCACTTTCAAAGGAAAGTGATTTTCTCTGAAAGGACAGCATTTAGAAAGTGAAGCAACACTCCATTAACTTCACACAGTGAACTGAAGTGTTGGAACAGACTGCTTCTCTTTCAGAGAAACGCATGTGAGTTTTTTATGAATGCTTGAAAGAAGTTTAAGGCACTTTTAAAGGAAAGTGATTTTCTCTGAAAGGACAGCATTTAGAAAGTGAGGCAACACTCCATTCACTTCGCACAGTGAATTGAAGTGTTGGAACAGACTGCTTCTCTTTCAGAGAAACGCATGTGAGTTTCTTCCTAATGCTTGCAAGTAGCTTAAGGCACTTTCAAAGGAAAGTGATTTTCTCTGAAAGGACAGCATTTAGAAAGTGAAGCAACACTCCATTCACTTCGCACAGTGAATTGAAGTGTTGGAACTGACTGATTCTCTTTCAGAAAAACGCATGTGAGTTTCTGGTGAATGCTTATAAGTAGCTTAAGGCACTTTCAAAGGACAGTGATTTTCTCTGAAAGGACAGCATTTAGAAAGTGAAGCAACACTCCATTCCCTTCGTGCAGTGAATTGAAGTGTTGGAACAGAGTGCTTCTCTTTCATATAAACGCATTAGTGTTTCTTGTGAAAGCTTGCAAGTTGCTTAAGGCACTTTCAAAGGAAAGATATTTTCTCTGAAAGGACATAATTTAGAAAGTGAAGCAACACTCCATTCACTTCGCACAGTGAATTGAAGTGTTGGAACAGACTGCTTCTCTTTCAGAGAAATGCATGTGAGTTTCTGTTGAATGCTTGTAAGTAGCTTAAGGCACTTTCAAAGGAAAGTGATTTTCTCTGAAAGGACAGCATTTAGAAAGTGAAGCAACACTCCATTCACTTCGCACAATGAATTGAAGTGTTGGAACAGACTGCTTCTCTTTCATATAAACGCATTAGTGTTTCTTGTGAATGCTTGCAAGTTTCTTAAGGCACTTTCAAAGGAAAGTGATTTTCTCTGAAAGGACATAATTTAGAAAGTGAAGCAACACTCCATTCACTTCGCACAGTGAATTGAAGTGTTGGAACAGACTGCTTCTCTTTCAGAGAAACGAATGTGAGTTTCTGGTGAATGCTTTAAGTAGCTTAAGGCACTTTCAAAGGAAAGTGATTTTCTCTGAAAGGACAGCATTTAGAAAGTGAAGCAACACTCCATTCACTTCGCACAGTGAATTGAAGTGTTTTAACAGACTGCTTCTCTTTCAGAGAAATGCATGAGAGTTTTTTGTGAATGCTTGAAAGTAGTTTAAGGCACTTTCAAAGGAAAGTGATTTTCTCTGAAAGGACAGCATTTAGAAACTGAAGCAACACTCCATTCACTTCACACAGTGAATTGAAGTGTTGGAACAGACTGCTTCTCTTTCAGAGAAACGCATGTGAGTTTCTGGTGAATGCTTGTAAGTAGCTTAAGGCACTTTCAAAGGAAAGTGATTTTCTCTGAAAGGACAGCATTTAGAACGTGACGCAACACTCTATTCACTTCACACAGTAAATTGAAGTGTTGGAACAGACTGCTTCTCTTTCAGAGAAACGCATGTGAGTTTCTTCCTAATGCTTGCAAGTAGCTTAAGGCACTATCAAAGGAGGGTGATTTTTCTCTGAAAGGACAGCATTTAGAAAGTGAAGCAACACTCCATTCACTTCGCACAGTGAATTGAATTGTTGGAACAGACTGCTTCTCTTTCAGAGAAACGCATGTGAGTTTTTTATGAATGCTTGAAAGAAGTTTAAGGCACTTTCAAAGGAAAGTGATTTTCTCTGAAAGGACAGCATTTAGAAAGTGAGGCAACACTCCATTCACTTCGCACAGTGAATTGAAGTGTTGGAACAGACTGCTTCTCTTTCAGAGAAACGCATGTGAGTTTCTTTCTAATGCTTGCAAGTAGCTTAAGGCACTTTCAAAGGAAAGTGATTTTCTCTGAAAGAACAGCATTTAGAAAGTGAAGCAACACTCCATTCACTTCGCACAGTGAATTGAAGTGTTGGAACTGACTGCTTCTCTTTCAGAGAAACGCATGTGTGTTTCTGGTGAATGTTTATAAGTAGCTTAAGGCACTTTCAAAGGACAGTGATTTTCTCTGAAAGGACAGCATGTAGAAAGTGAAGCAACACTCCATTCCCTTCGTGCAGTGAATTGAAGTGTTGGAACAGAGTGCTTCTCTTTCATATAAACGCATTAGTGTTTCTTGTGAATGCTTGCAAGTTGCTTAAGGCACTTTCAAAGGAAAGTGATTTTCTCTGAAAGGACATAATTTAGAAAGTGAAGCAACACTCCATTCACTTCGCACAGTGAATTGAAGTGTTGGAACAGACTGCTTCTATTTCAGAGAAATGCATGTGAGTTTCTGTTGAATGCTTGTATTTAGCTTAAGGCACTTTCAAAGGAAAGTGATTTTCTCTGAAAGGACAGCATTTAGAAAGTAAAGCAACACTCCATTCACTTCGCACACTGAATTTAAGTGTTGGAACAGACTGCTTCTCTTTCAGAGAAACGCATGTGAGTTTCTGGTGAATGCTTGTAAGTAGCTTAAGGCACTTTCAAAGGAAAGTGATTTTCTCTGAACGGACAGCATTTAGAAAGTGAGGCAACACTCCATTCACTTCACACAGTGAATTGAAGTGTTGGAACAGACTGCTTCTCTTTCAGAGAAACGCATGTGAGTTTCTGGTGAATGCTTTAAGTAGCTTAAGGCACTTTCAAAGGAAATTGATTTTCTCAAAGGACAGCATTTAGAAACTGAAGCAACACTCCATTCACTTCGCACAGTGAATTGAAGTGTTGGAACACACTGCTTCTCTTTAAGAGAAACGCATGTGAGTTTTTTGTGAATGCTTGAAAGTAGTTTAAGGCACTTTCAATGGAAAGTGATTTTCTCTGAAAGGACAGCATATAGAAAGTGAAGCAACACTCCATTCACTTCGCACAGTGAATTGAAGTGTTGGAACAGACTGCTTCTCTTTCAGAGAAACGCATGTGAGTTTCTGGTGAATGCTTGTAAGTAGCTTAAGGCACTTTCAAAGGAAAGTGATTTTCTCTGAAAGGACAGCATTTAGAACGTGAGGCAACACTCTATTCACTTCACACAGTGAATTGAAGTGTTGGAACAGACTGCTTCTCTTTCAGAGAAATGCATGTGAGTTTCTTCCTAATGCTTGCAAGTAGCTTAAGGCACTATCAAAGGAAAGTGATTTTCTCTGAAAGGACAGCATTTAGAAAGTGAAGCAACACTCCATTCACTTCGCACAGTGAATTGAAGTGTTGGAACAGACTGCTTCTCTTTCAGAGAAATGCATGTGAGTTAAAGTTGAATGCTTGTAAGTAGCTTAAGGCACTTTCAAAGGAAAGTGATTTTCTCTGAAAGGACAGCCTTTAGAAAGTGAAGCAACACTCCATTCACTTCGCAGAGTGAATTGAATTATTGGAACAGACTGCTTCTCTTTCAGAGAAACGCATGTGAGTTTCTGGTGAATGCTTGTAAGTAGCTTAAGGCACTTTCAAAGGAAAGTGATTTTCTCTGAAAGGACAGCATTTAGAAAGTGAAGCAACACTCCATTAACTTCACACAGTGAACTGAAGTGTTGGAACAGACTGCTTCTCTTTCAGAGAAACGCATGTAAGTTTCTTCCTAATGCTTGCAAGTAGCTTAAGGCACTATCAAAGGAAAGTGATTTTCTCTGAAAGGACAGCATTTAGAAAGTGAAGCAACACTCCATTCACTTCGCACAGTGAATTGAAGTGTTGGAACTGACTGCTTCTCTTTCATATAAACGCATGTGAGTTTCTGGTGAATGCTTATAAGTAGCTTAAGGCACTTTCAAAGGACAGTGATTTTCTCTGAAAGGACAGCATTTAGAAAGTGAAGCAACACTCCATTCCCTTCGTGCAGTGAATTGAAGTGTTGGAACAGAGTGCTTCTCTTTCATATAAACGCATTAGTGTTTCTTGTGAATGCTTGCAAGTTGCTTAAGGCACTTTCAAAGGAAAGTGATTTTCTCTGAAAGGACATAATTTAGAAAGTGAAGCAACACTCCATTCACTTCGCACAGTGAATTGAAGTGTTGGAACAGACTGCTTCTCTTTCAGAGAAATGCATGTGAATTTCTTGTGAATGCTTGTAAGTAGCTTAAGGCACTTTCAAAGGAAAGTGATTTTCTCTGAAAGGACAGCATTTAGAAAGTGAAGCAACACTCCATTCACTTCGCACAGTGAATTGAAGTGTTGGAACAGACTGCTTCTCTTTCAGAGAAACGCATGTGAGTTTCTGGTGAATGCTTGTAAGTAGCTTAAGGCACTTTCAAAGGAAAGTGATTTTCTCTGAAAGGACAGCATTTAGAAAGTGAGGCAACACTCCATTCACTTCACACAGTGAATTGAAGTGTTGGAAAAGACTGCTTCTCTTTCAGAGAAGCGCATGTGAGTTTCTGGTGAATGCTTTAAGTAGCTTAAGGCACTTTCAAAGGAAAGTGATTTTCTCTGAAAGGACAGCATTTAGAAAGTGAAGCAACACTCCATTCACTTCGCACAGTGAATTGAAGTGTTGGAACAGACTGCTTCTCTTTCAGAGAAACGCATGTGAGTTTCTGGTGAATGCTTGTAAGTAGCTTAAGGCACTTTCAAAGGAAAGTGATTTTCTCTGAAAGGACAGCATATAGAAAGTGAAGCAACACTCCATTCACTTCGCACAGTGAATTGAAGTGTTGGAACAGACTGCTTCTCTTTCAGAGAAACGCATGTGAGTTTCTGGTGAATGCTTGAAAGTAGCTTAAGGCACTTTCAAAGGAAAGTGATTTTCTCTGAAAGGACAGCATTTAGAACGTGAGGCAACACTCTATTCACTTCACACAGTGAATTGAAGTGTTGGAACAGACTGCTTCTCTTTCAGAAAAATGCATGTGAGTTTCTTCCTAATGGTTGCAAGTAGCTTAAGGCACTATCAAAGGAAAGTGATTTTCTCTGAAAGGACAGCATTTAGAAAGTGAAGCAACACTCCATTCACTTCGCACAGTGAATTGAAGTGTTGGAACAGACTGCTTCTCTTTCAGAGAAATGCATGTGAGTTTAAGTTGAATGCTTGTAAGTAGCTTAAGGCACTTTCAAAAGAAAGTGATTTTCTCTGAAAGGACAGCATTTAGAAAGTGAAGCAACACTCCATTCACTTCGCAGAGTGAATTGAAGTATTGGAACAGACTGCTTCTCTTTCAGAGAAACGCATGTGAGTTTCTGGTGAATGCTTGTAAGTAGCTTAAGGCACTTTCAAAGGAAAGTGATTTTCTCTGAAAGGACAGCATTTAGAATGTGAAGCAACACTCCATTAACTTCACACAGTGAATTGAAGTGTTGGAACAGACTGCTTCTCTTTCAGAGAAACGCATGTAAGTTTCTTCCTAATGCTTGCAAGTAGCTTAAGGCACTATCAAAGGAAAGTGATTTTCTCTGAAAGGACAGCATTTAGAAACTGAAGCAACACTCCATTCACTTCGCACAGTGAATTGAAGTGTTGGAACAGACTGCTTCTCTTTCAGAGAAACGCATGTGAGTTTTTTATGAATGCTTGAAAGAAGTTTAAGGCACTTTCAAAGGAAAGTGATTTTCTCTGAAAGGACAGCATTTAGAAAGTGAGGCAACACTACATTCACTTCGCACAGTGAATTGAAGTGTTGGAAGAGACTGCTTCTCTTTCAGAGAAACGCATGTGAGTTTCTTCCTAATGCTTGCAAGTAGCTTAAGGCACTTTCAAACTAAAGTGATTTTCTCTGAAAGGACAGCATTTAGAAAGTGAAGCAACACTCCATTCACTTCGCACAGTGAATTGAAGTGTTGGAACTGACTGCTTCTCTTTCAGAAAAACGCATGTGAGTTTCTGGTGAATGCTTATAAGTAGCTTAAGGCACTTTCAAAGGACAGTGATTTTCTCTGAAAGGACAGCATTTAGAAAGTGAAGCAACACTCCATTCCCTTCGTGCAGTGAATTGAAGTGTTGGAACAGAGTGCTTCTCTTTCATATAAACGCATTAGTGTTTCTTGTGAAAGCTTGCAAGTTGCTTAAGGCACTTTCAAAGGAAAGAGATTTTCTCTGAAATGACATAATTTAGAAAGTGAAGCAACACTCCATTCACTTCGCACAGTGAATTGAAGTGTTGGAACAGACTGCTTCTCTTTCAGAGAAATGCATGTGAGTTTCTGTTGAATGCTTGTAAGTAGCTTAAGGCACTTTCAAAGGAAAGTGATTTTCTCTGAAAGGACAGCATTTAGAAAGTGAAGCAACACTCCATTCACTTCGCACAGTGAATTGAAGTGTTGGAACAGACTGCTTCTCTTTCAGAGAAACGCATGTGAGTTTCTGGTGAATGCTTGCAAGTAGCTTAAGGCACTTTCAAAGGAAAGTGATTTTCTCTGAAAGGACAGCATATAGAAAGTGAAGCAACACTCCATTCACTTCGCACAGTGAATTGAAGTGTTGGAACAGACTGCTTCTCTTTCAGAGAAACGCATGTGAGTTTCTTGTGAATGCTTGCAAGTTGCTTAAGGCACTTTCAAAGGAAATTGATTTTCTCTGAAAGGACAGCATTTAGAAACTGAAGCAACACTCCATTCACTTCACACAGTGAATTGAAGTGTTGGAACACACTGCTTCTCTTTAAGAGAAACGCATGTGAGTTTTTTGTGAATGCTTGAAAGTAGTTTAAGGCACTTTCAAAGGAAAGTGATTTTCTCTGAAAGGACAGCATTTAGAAAGTGAAGCAACACTCCATTCACTTCGCACAGTGAATTGAAGTGTTGGAACAGACTGCTTCTCTTTCAGAGAAACGCATGTGAGTTTCTGGTGAATGCTTGTAAGTAGCTTAAGGCACTTTCAAAGGAAAGTGATTTTCTCTGAAAGGACAGCATTTAGAAAGTGAGGCAACACTCCATTCACTTCGCACAGTGAATTGAAGTGTTGGAACACACTGCTTCTCTTTAAGAGAAACGCATGTGAGTTTCTGGTGAATGCTTGGGAGTTGCTTAAGGCACTTTCAAAGGAAAGTGATTATCTCTGAAAGGACAGCATTTAGAAACTGAAGCAACACTCCATTCACTTTGCACAGTGAATTGAAGTGTTGGAACACACTGCTTCTCTTTCAGAGAAACGCATGTGAGTTTCTGGTGAATGCTTGTAAGTAGCTTAAGGCACATTCAAAGGAAAGTGATTTTCTCTGAAAGGACAGCATTTAGAAAGTGAAGCAACACTCCATTCACTTCGCAGAGTGAATTGAAGTATTGGAACAGACTGCTTCTCTTTCTGAGAAACGCATGTGAGTTTCTGGTGAATGCTTGTAAGTAGCTTAAGGCACTTTCAAAGGAAAGTGATTTTCTCTGAAAGGACAGCATTTAGAAAGTAAAGCAACACTCCATTCACTTCGCACAGTGAATTGAAGTGTTGGAACACACTGCTTCTCTTTAAGAGAAACACATGTGAGTTTCTGGTGAATGCTTGCAAGTTGCTTAAGGCACTTTCAAAGGAAAGTGATTTTCTCTGAAAGGACAGCATTTAGAAACTGAAGCAACACTCCATTCACTTCGCACAGTGAATTGAAGTGTTGGAACACACTGCTTCTCTTTAAGAGAACCGCATGTGAGTTTTTTGTGAATGCTTGAAAGTAGTTTAAGGCACTTTCAAAGGAAAGTGATTTTCTCTGAAAGGACAGCATTTAGAAAGTGAAGCAACACTCCATTCACTTCTCACAGTGAATTGAAGTGTTGGAACAGACTGCTTCTCTTTCAGAGAAACGCATGTGAGTTTCTTCCTAATGCTTGCAAGTAGCTTAAGGCACTATCAAAGGAAAGTGATTTTCTCTGAAAGGACAGCATTTAGAAAGTAAAGCAACACTCCATTCACTTCGCAGAGTGAATTGAAGTGTTGGAACAGACTGCTTCTCTTTCAAAGAAACGCATGTGAGTTTCTGGTGAATGCTTGTAAGTAGCTTAAGGCACTTTCAAAGGACAGTGATTTTCTCTGAAAGGACAGCATTTAGAAAGTGAAGCAACACTCCATTAACTTCGTGCAGTGATTTGAAGTGTTGGAACAGAGTGCTTCTCTTTCATATAAACGCATTAGTGTTTCTTGTGAATGCTTGCAAGTAGCTTAAGGCACTTTCAAAGGAAAGTGATTTTCTCTGAAAGGACAGCATTTAGAAAGTGAAGCAACACTCCATTCACTTCGCACAGTGAATTGAAGTGTTGGAACAGACTGCTTCTCTTTCAGAGAAACGCATGTGAGTTTCTGGTGAATGCTTGTAAGTAGCTTAAGGCACTTTCAAAGGAAAGTGATTTTCTCTGAAAGGACAGCATTTAGAAAGTGAGGCAACACTCCATTCACTTCACACAGTGAATTGAAGTGTTGGAACAGACTGCTTCTCTTTCAGAGAAACGCATGTGAGTTTCTTCCTAATGCTTGCAAGTAGCTTAAGGCACTTTCAAAGGAAAGTGATTTTCTCTGAAAGGACAGCATTTAGAAAGTGAAGCAACACTCCATTCACTTCGCACAGTGAATTGAAGTGTTGGAACAGACTGCTTCTCTTTCAGAGAAACGCATGTGAGTTTCTTCCTAATGCTTGCAAGTAGCTTAAGGCACTTTCAAAGGAAAGTGATTTTCTCTGAAAGGACAGCATTTAGAAAGTGAAGCAACACTCCATTCACTTCGCACAGTGAATTGATGTGTTGGAACAGACTGCTTCTCTTTCAGAGAAACGCATGTGAGTTTCTGGTGAATGCTTGTAAGTAGCTTAAGGCACATTCAAAGGAAAGTGATTTTCTCTGAAAGGACAGCATTTAGAAAGTGAAGCAACACTCCATTCACTTCGCACAGTGAATTGAAGTGTTGGAACACACTGCTTCTCTTTAAGAGAAACGCATGTGAGTTTCTGGTGAATGCTTGCAAGTTGCTTAAGGCACTTTCAAAGGAAAGTGATTTTCTCTGAAAGGACAGCATTTAGAAACTGAACCAACACTCCATTCACTTCGCACAGTGAATTGAAGTGTTGGAACACACTGCTTCTCTTTAAGAGAAACGCATGTGAGTTTTTTGTGAATGCTTGAAAGTAGTTTAAGGCACTTTCAAAGGAAAGTGATTTTCTCTGAAAGGACAGCATTTAGAAAGTGAAGCAACACTCCATTCACTTCGCACAGTGAATTGAAGTGTTGGAACAGACTGCTTCTCTTTCAGAGAAACGCATGTGAGTTTCTTCCTAATGCTTGCAAGTAGCTTAAGGCACTTTCAAAGGAAAGTGATTTTCTCTGAAAGGACAGCATTTAGAAAGTGAAGCAACACTCCATTCACTTCGCACAGTGAATTGAAGTGTTGGAACAGACTGCTTCTCTTTCAGAGAAACACATGTAAGTTTCTGGTGAATGCTTGTAAGTAGCTTAAGGCACTTTCAAAGGAAAGTGATTTTCTCTGAAAGGACAGCATTTAGAAAGTGAAGCAACACTCCATTCACTTCGCACAGTGAATTGAAGTGTTGGAACAGACTGCTTCTATTTCAGAGAAATGCATGTGAGTTTCTGTTGAATGCTTGTAAGTAGCTTAAGGCACTTTCAAAGGAAAGTGATTTTCTCTGAAAGGACAGCATTTAGAAAGTGAAGCAACACTCCATTCACTTCGCACAGTGAATTGAAGTGTTGGAACAGACTGCTTCTCTTTCAGAGAAACGCATGTGAGTTTCTGGTGAATGCTTGTAAGTAGCTTAAGGCACTTTCAAAGGACAGTGATTTTCTCTGAAAGGACAGCATTTAGAAAGTGAAGCAACACTCCATTCCCTTCGTGCAGTGATTTAAAGTGTTGGAACAGAGTGCTTCTCTTTCATATAAACGCATTAGTGTTTCTTGTGAATGCTTGCAAGTTGCTTAAGGCACTTTCAAAGGAAAGTGATTTTCCTAGAAAGGACATAATTTAGAAAGTGAAGCAACACTCCATTCACTTCGCACAGTGAATTGAAGTGTTGGAACAGACTGCTTCTATTTCAGAGAAATGCATGTGAGTTTCTGTTGAATGCTTGTAAGTAGCTTAAGGCACTTTCAAAGGAAAGTGATTTTCTCTGAAAGGACAGCATTTAGAAAGTGAAGCAACACTCCATTCACTTCGCACAGTGAATTGAAGTGTTGGAACAGACTGCTTCTCTTTCAGAGAAACGCATGTGAGTTTCTGGTGAATGCTTGTAAGTAGCTTAAGGCACTTTCAAAGGAAAGTGATTTTCTCTGAAAGGACAGCATTTAGAAAGTGAGGCAACACTCCATTCACTTCACACAGTGAATTGAAGTGTTGGAACAGACTGCTTCTCTTTCAGAGAAACGCATGTGAGTTTCTTCCTAATGCTTGCAAGTAGCTTAAGGCACTTTCAAAGGAAAGTGATTTTCTCTGAAAGGACAGCATTTAGAAAGTGAAGCAACACTCCATTCACTTCGCACAGTGAATTGAAGTGTTGGAACAGACTGCTTCTCTTTCAGAGAAACGCATGTGAGTTTCTTCCTAATGCTTGCAAGTAGCTTAAGGCACTTTCAAAGGAAAGTGATTTTCTCTGAAAGGACAGCATTTAGAAAGTGAAGCAACACTCCATTCACTTCGCACAGTGAATTGATGTGTTGGAACAGACTGCTTCTCTTTCAGAGAAACGCATGTGAGTTTCTGGTGAATGCTTGTAAGTAGCTTAAGGCACATTCAAAGGAAAGTGATTTTCTCTGAAAGGACAGCATTTAGAAAGTGAAGCAACACTCCATTCACTTCGCACAGTGAATTGAAGTGTTGGAACACACTGCTTCTCTTTAAGAGAAACGCATGTGAGTTTCTGGTGAATGCTTGCAAGTTGCTTAAGGCACTTTCAAAGGAAAGTGATTTTCTCTGAAAGGACAGCATTTAGAAACTGAAGCAACACTCCATTCACGTCGCACAGTGAATTGAAGTGTTGGAACACACTGCTTCTCTTTAAGAGAAACGCATGTGAGTTTTTTGTGAATGCTTGAAAGTAGTTTAAGGCACTTTCAAAGGAAAGTGATTTTCTCTGAAAGGACAGCATTTAGAAAGTGAAGCAACACTCCATTCACTTCGCACAGTGAATTGAAGTGTTGGAACAGACTGCTTCTCTTTCAGAGAAACGCATGTGAGTTTCTTCCTAATGCTTGCAAGTAGCTTAAGGCACTTTCAAAGGAAAGTGATTTTCTCTGAAAGGACAGCATTTAGAAAGTGAAGCAACACTCCATTCACTTCGCACAGTGAATTGAAGTGTTGGAACAGACTGCTTCTCTTTCAGAGTAACACATGTAAGTTTCTGGTGAATGCTTGTAAGTAGCTTAAGGCACTTTCAAAGGAAAGTGATTTTCTCTGAAAGGACAGCATTTAGAAAGTGAAGCAACACTCCATTCCCTTCGTGCAGTGAATTGAAGTGTTGGAACAGAGTGCTTCTCTTTCATATAAACGCATTAGTGTTTCTTGTGAATGCTTGCAAGTTGCTTAAGGCACTTTCAAAGGAAAGTGATTTTCTCTGAAAGGACATAATTTAGAAAGTGAAGCAACACTCCATTCACTTCCACAGTGAATTGAAGTGTTGGAACAGACTGCTTCTCTTTCAGAGAAACGCATGTGAGTTTCTTCCTAATGCTTGCAAGTAGCTTAAGGCACTATCAAAGGAAAGTGATTTTCTCTGAAAGGACAGCATTTAGAAAGTGAAGCAACACTCCATTCACTTCGCACAGTGAATTGAAGTGTTGGAACAACCTGCTTCTCTTTCAGAGAAACGCATGTTAGTTTCTGGTGAATGCTTGTAAGTAGCTTAAGGCACTTTCAAAGGAAAGTGATTTTCTCTGAAAGGACAGCATTTAGAAACTGAAGCAACACTCCATTCACTTCGCACAGTGAATTGAAGTGTTGGAACAGAGTGCTTCTCTTTCAGAGAAACGCATTAGTGTTTCTTGTGAATGCTTGCAAGTTGCTTAAGGCCCTTTCAAAGGAAAGTGATTTTCTCTGAAAGGACAGCATTTAGAAAGTGAAGCAACACTCCATTCACTTCGCACAGTGAATTGAAGTGTTGGAACAGACTGCTTCTATTTCAGAGAAATGCATGTGAGTTTCTGTTGAATGCTTGTAAGTAGCTTAAGGCACTTTCAAAGGAAAGTGATTTTCTCTGAAAGGACAGCATTTAGAAAGAGAAGCAACACTCCATTCACTTCGCACAGTGAATTGAAGTGTTGGAACAGACTGCTTCTCTTTCAGAGAAACGCATGTGAGTTTCTGGTGAATGCTTGTAAGTAGCTTAAGGCACTTTCAAAGGAAAGTGATTTTCTCTGAAAGGACAGCATTTAGAAAGTGAGGCAACACTCCATTCACTTCACACAGTGAATTGAAGTGTTGGAACAGACTGCTTCTCTTTCAGAGAAACGCATGTGAGTTTCTGGTGAATGCTTGCATGTAGCTTAAGGCACTTTCAAAGGAAAGTGATTTTCTCTGAAAGGACAGCATTTAGAAAGTGAAGCAACACTCCATTCACTTCGCACAGTGAATTGAAGTGTTGGAACAGACTGCTTCTCTTTCAGAGAAACGCATGTGAGTTTCTGGTGAATGCTTGTAAGTAGCTTAAGGCACTTTCAAAGGAAAGTGATTTTCTCTGAAAGGACAGCATATAGAAAGTGAAGCAACACTCCATTCACTTCGCACAGTGAATTGAAGTGTTGGAACAGACTGCTTCACTTTCAGAGAAACGCATGTGAGTTTCTTGTGAATGCTTGCAAGTTGCTTAAGGCACTTTCAAAGGAAATTGATTTTCTCTGAAAGGACAGCATTTAGAAACTGAAGCAACACTCCATTCACTTCGCACAGTGAATTGAAGTGTTGGAACACACTGCTTCTCTTTAAGAGAAACGCATGTGAGTTTTTTGTGAATGCTTGAAAGTAGTTTAAGGCACTTTCAAAGGAAAGTGATTTTCTCTGAAAGGACAGCATTTAGAAAGTGAAGCAACACTCCATTCACTTCGCACAGTGAATTGAAGTGTTGGAACAGACTGCTTCTCTTTCAGAGACACGCATGTGAGTTTCTGGTGAATGCTTGTAAGTAGCTTATGGCACTTTCAAAGGAAAGTGATTTTCTCTGAAAGGACAGCATTTAGAAAGTGAGGCAACACTCCATTCACTTCGCACAGTGAATTGAAGTGTTGGAACACACTGCTTCTCTTTAAGAGAAACGCATGTGAGTTTCTGGTAAATGCTTGCAAGTTGCTTAAGGCACTTTCAAAGGAAAGTGATTTTCTCTGAAAGGACAGCATTTAGAAACTGAAGCAACACTCCATTCACTTCGCACAGTGAATTGAAGTGTTGGAACACACTGCTTCTCTTTAAGAGAAACGCATGTGAGTTTTTTGTGAATGCTTGAAAGTAGTTTAAGGCACTTTCAAAGGAAAGTGATTTTCTCTGAAAGGACAGCATTTAGAAAGTGAAGCAACACTCCATTCACTTCGCACAGTGAATTGAAGTGTTGGAACAGACTGCTTCTCTTTCAGAGAAACGCATGTGAGTTTTTTGTGAATGCTTGAAAGTAGTTTAAGGCACTTTCAAAGGAAAGTGATTTTCTCTGAAAGGACAGCATTTAGAAAGAGAAGCAACACTCCATTCACTTCGCACAGTGAATTGAAGTGTTGGAACAGACTGCTTCTCTTTCATATAAACGCCTGTGAGTTTTTGTGAATGCTTGAAAGTAGTTTAAGGCACTTTCAAAGGAAAGTGATTTTCTCTGAAAGGACAGCATTTAGAAAGTGAAGCAACACTCCATTCACTTCGCACAGTGAATTGAAGTGTTGGAACAGACTGCTTCTCTTTCACAGAAACGCATGTGAGTTTCTGGTGAATGCTTGGAAGTAGCTTAAGGCACTTTCAAAGGACAGTGATTTTCTCTGAAAGGACAGCATTTAGAAAGTGAAGCAACACTCCATTCCCTTCGTGCAGTGAATTGAAGTGTTGGAACAGAGTGCTTCTCTTTCATATAAACGCATTAGTGTTTCTTGTGAATGCTTGCAAGTTGCTTAAGGCACTTTCAAAGGAAAGTGATTTTCTCTGAAAGGACAGCATTTAGAAAGTGAAGCAACACTCCATTCACTTCGCACAGTGAATTGAAGTGTTGGAACAGACTGCTTCTCTTTCAGAGAAATGCATGTGAGTTTCTGTTGAATGCTTGTAAGTAGCTTAAGGCACTTTCAAAGGAAAGTGATTTTCTCTGAAAGGACAGCATTTAGAAAGTGAAGCAACACTCCATTCACTTCGCACATTGAATTGAAGTGTTGGAACAGACTGCTTCTCTTTCAGAGAAACGCATGTGAGTTTCTGGTGAATGCTTGTAAGTAGCTTAAGGCACTTTCAAAGGAAAGTGATTTTCTCTGAAAGGACAGCATTTAGAAAGTGAGGCAACACTCCATTCACTTCACACAGTGAATTGAAGTGTTGGAACAGACTGCTTCTCTTTCAGAGAAACGCATGTGAGTTTCTTCCTAATGCTTGCAAGTAGCTTAAGGCACTTTCAAAGGAAAGTGATTTTCTCTGAAATGACAGCATTTAGAAAGTGAAGCAACACTCCATTCACTTCGCACAGTGAATTGAAGTGTTGGAACAGACTGCTTCTCTTTCAGAGAAACGCATGTGAGTTTCTTCCTAATGCTTGCAAGTAGCTTAAGGCACTTTCAAAGGAAAGTGATTTTCTCTGAAAGGACAGCATTTAGAAAGTGAAGCAACACTCCATTCACTTCGCACAGTGAATTGATGTGTTGGAACAGACTGCTTCTCTTTCAGAGAAACGCATGTGAGTTTCTGGTGAATGCTTGTAAGTAGCTTAAGGCACATTAAAAGGAAAGTGATTTTCTCTGAAAGGACAGCATTTAGAAAGTGAAGCAACACTCCATTCACTTCGCACAGTGAATTGAAGTGTTGGAACAGACTGCTTCTCTATCTGAGAAACGCATGTGAGTTTCTGGTGAATGCTTGTAAGTAGCTTAAGGCACTTTCAAAGGAAAGTGATTTTCTCTGAAAGGACAGCATTTAGAAAGTGAAGCAACACTCCATTCACTTCGCACAGTGAATAGAAGTGTTGGAACACACTGCTTCTCTTTAAGAGAAACGCATGTGAGTTTCTGGTGAATGCTTGCAAGTTGCTTAAGGCACTTTCAAAGGAAAGTGATTTTCTCTGAAAGGACAGCATTTAGAAACTGAAGCAACACTCCATTCACTTCGCACAGTGAATTGAAGTGTTGGAACACACTGCTTCTCTTTAAGAGAAACGCATGTGAGTTTTTTGTGAATGCTTGAAAGTAGTTTAAGGCACTTTCAAAGGAAAGTGATTTTCTCTGAAAGGACAGCATTTAGAAAGTGAAGCAACACTCCATTCACTTCGCACAGTGAATTGAAGTGTTGGAACAGACTGCTTCTCTTTCAGAGAAACGCATGTGAGTTTTTTGTGAATGCTTGAAAGTAGTTTAAGGCACTTTCAAAGGAAAGTGATTTTCTCTGAAAGGACAGCATTTAGAAAGAGAAGCAACACTCCATTCACTTCGCACAGTGAATTGAAGTGTTGGAACAGACTGCTTCTCTTTCATATAAACGCCTGTGAGTTTTTGTGAATGCTTGAAAGTAGTTTAAGGCACTTTCAAAGGAAAGTGATTTTCTCTGAAAGGACAGCATTTAGAAAGTGAAGCAACACTCCATTCACTTCGCACAGTGAATTGAAGTGTTGGAACAGACTGCTTCTCTTTCACAGAAACGCATGTGAGTTTCTGGTGAATGCTTGGAAGTAGCTTAAGGCACTTTCAAAGGACAGTGATTTTCTCTGAAAGGACAGCATTTAGAAAGTGAAGCAACACTCCATTCCCTTCGTGCAGTGAATTGAAGTGTTGGAACAGAGTGCTTCTCTTTCATATAAACGCATTAGTGTTTCTTGTGAATGCTTGCAAGTTGCTTAAGGCACTTTCAAAGGAAAGTGATTTTCTCTGAAAGGACAGCATTTAGAAAGTGAAGCAACACTCCATTCACTTCGCACAGTGAATTGAAGTGTTGGAACAGACTGCTTCTCTTTCAGAGAAATGCATGTGAGTTTCTGTTGAATGCTTGTAAGTAGCTTAAGGCACTTTCAAAGGAAAGTGATTTTCTCTGAAAGGACAGCATTTAGAAAGTGAAGCAACACTCCATTCACTTCGCACATTGAATTGAAGTGTTGGAACAGACTGCTTCTCTTTCAGAGAAACGCATGTGAGTTTCTGGTGAATGCTTGTAAGTAGCTTAAGGCACTTTCAAAGGAAAGTGATTTTCTCTGAAAGGACAGCATTTAGAAAGTGAGGCAACACTCCATTCACTTCACACAGTGAATTGAAGTGTTGGAACAGACTGCTTCTCTTTCAGAGAAACGCATGTGAGTTTCTTCCTAATGCTTGCAAGTAGCTTAAGGCACTTTCAAAGGAAAGTGATTTTCTCTGAAATGACAGCATTTAGAAAGTGAAGCAACACTCCATTCACTTCGCACAGTGAATTGAAGTGTTGGAACAGACTGCTTCTCTTTCAGAGAAACGCATGTGAGTTTCTTCCTAATGCTTGCAAGTAGCTTAAGGCACTTTCAAAGGAAAGTGATTTTCTCTGAAAGGACAGCATTTAGAAAGTGAAGCAACACTCCATTCACTTCGCACAGTGAATTGATGTGTTGGAACAGACTGCTTCTCTTTCAGAGAAACGCATGTGAGTTTCTGGTGAATGCTTGTAAGTAGCTTAAGGCACATTAAAAGGAAAGTGATTTTCTCTGAAAGGACAGCATTTAGAAAGTGAAGCAACACTCCATTCACTTCGCACAGTGAATTGAAGTGTTGGAACAGACTGCTTCTCTATCTGAGAAACGCATGTGAGTTTCTGGTGAATGCTTGTAAGTAGCTTAAGGCACTTTCAAAGGAAAGTGATTTTCTCTGAAAGGACAGCATTTAGAAAGTGAAGCAACACTCCATTCACTTCGCACAGTGAATTGAAGTGTTGGAACACACTGCTTCTCTTTAAGAGAAACGCATGTGAGTTTCTGGTGAATGCTTGCAAGTTGCTTAAGGCACTTTCAAAGGAAAGTGATTTTCTCTGAAAGGACAGCATTTAGAAACTGAAGCAACACTCCATTCACTTCGCACAGTGAATTGAAGTGTTGGAACACACTGCTTCTCTTTAAGAGAAACGCATGTGAGTTTTTTGTGAATGCTTGAAAGTAGTTTAAGGCACTTTCAAAGGAAAGTGATTTTCTCTGAAAGGACAGCATTTAGAAAGTGAAGCAACACTCCATTCACTTCGCACAGTGAATTGAAGTGTTGGAACAGACTGCTTCTCTTTCAGAGAAACGCATGTGAGTTTCTTCCTAATGCTTGCAAGTAGCTTAAGGCACTTTCAAAGGAAAGTGATTTTCTCTGAAAGGACAGCATTTAGAAAGTGAAGCAACACTCCATTCACTTCGCACAGTGAATTGAAGTGTTGGAACAGACTGCTTCTCTTTCAGAGAAACACATGTGAGTTTCTGGTGAATGCTTGTAAGTAGCTTAAGGCACTTTCAAAGGAAAGTGATTTTCTCTGAAAGGACAGCATTTAGAAAGTGAAGCAACACTCCATTCCCTTCGTGCAGTGAATTGAAGTGTTGGAACAGAGTGCTTCTCTTTCATATAAACGCATTAGTGTTTCTTGTGAATGCTTGCAAGTTGCTTAAGGCACTTTCAAAGGAAAGTGATTTTCTCTGAAAGGACATAATTTAGAAAGTGAAGCAACACTCCATTCACTTCGCACAGTGAATTGAAGTGTTGGAACAGACTGCTTCTCTTTCAGAGAAATGCATGTGAGTTTCTGTTGAATGCTTGTAAGTAGCTTAAGGCACTTTCAAAGGAAAGTGATTTTCTCTGAAAGGACAGCATTTAGAAAGTGAAGCAACACTCCATTCACTTCGCACAGTGAATTGAAGTGTTGGAACAGTCTACTTCTCTTTCAGAGAAACGCATGTGAGTTACTTGCTAATGCTTGCAAGTAGCTTAAGGCACTTTCAAAGGAAAGTGATTTTCTCTGAAAGGACAGCATTTAGAAAGTGAAGCAACACTCCATTCACTTCGCACAGTGAATTGAAGTGTTGGAACACACTGCTTCCCTTTCAGAGAAACGCATGTGAGTTTCTGGTGAATGCTTGTAAGTAGCTTAAGGCACTTTCAAAGGAAAGTGATTTTCTCTGAAAGGACAGCATTTAGAAACTGAAGCAACACTCCATTCACTTCGCACAGTGAATTGAAGTGTTGGAACAGACTGCTTCTCTTTCAGAGAAACGCATGTGAGTTTCTTGTGAATTATTGCAAGTCGCTTAAGGCACTTTCAAAGGAAAGTGATTTTCTCTGAAAGGACAGCATTTAGAAACTGAAGCAACACTCCATTCACTTCGCACAGTGAATTGAAGTGTTGGAACACACTGCTTCTCTTTAAGAGAAACGCATGTGAGTTTTTTGTGAATGCTTGAAAGTAGTTTAAGGCACTTTCAAAGGAAAGTGATTTTCTCTGACAGGACAGAATTTAGAAAGTGATGCAACACTCCATTCACTTCGCACAGTGAATTGAAGTTTTGGAACAGACTGCTTCTCTTTCAGAGAAACGCATGTGAGTTTCTTCCTAATGCTTGTAAGTAGCTTAAGGCACTTTCAAAGGAAAGTGATTTTCTCTGAAAGGACAGCATTTAGAAAGTGAAGCAACACTCAATTCCCTTCGTGCAGTGAATTGAAGTGTTGGAACAGAGTGCTTCTCTTTCAGAGAAACGCATGTGAGTTTCTGGTGAATGCTTGCAAGTTGCTTAAGGAACTTTCAAAGGAAAGTGATTTTCTCTGAAAGGACAGCATTTAGAAAGTGAAGCAACACTCCATTCACTTCGCACAGTGAATTGAAGTGTTGGAACACACTGCTTCTCTTTAAGAGAAACGCATGTGAGTTTTTTGTGAATGCTTGAAAGTAGTTTAAGGCCCTTTCAAAGGAAAGTTATTTTCTCTGAAAGGACAGCATTTAGAAAGTGAAGCAACACTCAATTCCCTTCGTGCAGTGAATTGAAGTGTTGGAACAGAGGGCTTCTCTTTCAGAGAAACGCATGTGAGTTTCTGGTGAATGCTTGCAAGATGCTTAAGGCACTTTCAAAGGAAAGTGATTTTCTCTGAAAGGACAGCATTTAGAAAGTGAAGCAACACTCCATTCACTTCGCACAGTGAATTGAAGTGTTGGAACACACTGTTTCTCTTTAAGAGAAACGCATGTGAGTTTTTTGTGAATGCTTGAAAGTAGTTTAAGGCCCTTTCAAAGGAAAGTGATTTTCTCTGAAAGGACAGCATTTAGAAAGTGAAGCAACACTCCATTCACTTCGCACAGTGAATTGAAGTGTTGGAACAGACTGCTTCTCTTTCAGAGAAACGCATGTGAGTTTCTGGTGAATGCTTGTAAGTAGCTTAAGGCACTTTCAAAGGAAAGTGATTTTCTCTGAAAGGACAGCATTTAGAACGTGAGGCAACACTCTATTCACTTCACACAGTGAATTGAAGTGTTGGAACAGACTGCTTCTCTTTCAGAGAAACGCATGTGAGTTTCTGGTGAATGCTTGTAAGTAGCTTAAGGCACTTTCAAAGGAAAGTGATTTTCTCTGAAAGGACAGCATTTAGAACGTGAGGCAACACTCTATTCACTTCACACAGTGAATTGAAGTGTTGGAACAGACTGCTTCTCTTTCAGAGAAACGCATGTGAGTTTCTTCCTAATGCTTGCAAGTACCTTAAGGCACTATCAAAGGAAAGTGATTTTCTCTGAAAGGACAGCATTTAGAAAGTGAAGCAACACTCCATTCACTTTGCAGAGTGAATTGAAGTGTTGGAACAGACTGCTTCTCTTTCAGAGAAACGCATGTGAGTTTCTGGTGAATGCTTGTAAGTAGCTTAAGGCACTTTCAAAGGACAGTGATTTTCTCTGAAAGGACAGCATTTAGAAAGTGAAGCAACACTCCATTCCCTTCGTGCAGTGAATTGAAGTGTTGGAACAGAGTGCTTCTCTTTCATATAAACGCATTAGTGTTTCTTGTGAATGCTTGCAAGTTGCTGAAGGCACTTTCAAAGGAAAGTGATTTTCTCTGAAAGGACATAATTTAGAAAGTGAAGCAACACTCCATTCACTTCGCACAGTGAATTGAAGTGTTGGAACAGACTGCTTCTCTTTCAGAGATATGAATGTGAGTTTCTGTTGAATGCTTGTAAGTAGCTTAAGGCACTTTCAAAGGAAAGTGATTTTCTCTGAAAGGACAGCATTTAGAAAGTGAAGCAACACTCCATTCACTTCGCACATTGAATTGAAGTGTTGGAACAGACTGCTTCTCTTTCAGAGAAACGCATGTGAGTTTCTTCATAATGCTTGCAAGTAGCTTAAGGCACTTTCAAAGGAAAGTGATTTTCTCTGAAAGGACAGCATTTAGAAAGTGAAGCAACACTCCATTCACTTCGCACAGTGAATTGAAGTGTTGGAACAGACTGCTTCTCTTTCAGAGAAACGCATGTGAGTTTCTGGTGAATGCTTGTAAGTAGCTTAAGGTACTTTCAAAGGAAAGTGATTTTCTCTGAAAGGACAGCATTTAGAACGTGAGGCAACACTCCATTCACTTCACACAGTGAATTGAAGTGTTGGAACAGACTGCTTCTCTTTCAGAGAAACGCATGTGAGTTTCTTCCTAATGCTTGAAAGTAGTTTAAGGCACTTTCAAAGGAAAGTGATTTTCTCTGAAAGGACAGTATTTAGAAAGTGAAGCAACACTCCATTCACTTCGCACAGTGAATTGAAGTGTTGGAACAGAATGCTTCTCTTTCAGAGAAACGCATGTGAGTTTCTGGTGAATGCTTGCAAGTAGCTTAAGGCACTTTCAAAGGAAAGTGATTTTCTCTGAAAGGACAGCATTTAGAAACTGAAGCAACACTCCATTCACTTCGCACAGTGAATTGAAGTGTTGGAACAGATTGCTTCTCTTTCAGAGAAACGCATGTGAGTTTCTTGTGAATTATTGCAAGTCGCTTAAGGCACTTTCAAAGGAAAGTGATTTTCTCTGAAAGGACAGCATTTAGAAACTGAAGCAACACTCCATTCACTTCGCACAGTGAATTGAAGTGTTGGAACACACTGCTTCTCTTTAAGAGAAACGCATGTGAGTTTTTTGTGAATGCTTGAAAGTAGTTTAAGGCACTTTCAAAGGAAAGTGATTTTCTCTGAAAGGACAGAATTTAGAAAGTGATGCAACACTCCATTCACTTCGCACAGTGAATTGAAGTGTTGAACATACTGCTTCTCTTTCAGAGAAACGCCTGTGAGTTTCTTCCTAATGCTTGTAAGTAGCTTAAGGCACTTTCAAAGGAAAGTGATTTTCTCTGAAAGGACAGCATTTAGAAAGTGAAGCAACACTCAATTCCCTTCGTGCAGTGAATTGAAGTGTTGGAACAGAGTGCTTCTCTTTCAGAGAAACGCATGTGAGTTTCTGGTGAATGCTTGCAAGTTGCTTAAGGCACTTACAAAGGAAAGTGATTTTCTCTGAAAGGACAGCATTTAGAAACTGAAGCAACACTCCATTCACTTCGCACAGTGAATTGAAGTGTTGGAACACACTGCTTCTCTTTAAGAGAAACGCATGTGAGTTTTTTGTGAATGCTTGAAAGTAGTCTAAGGCACTTTCAAAGGAAAGTGATTTTCTCTGAAAGGACAGCATTTAGAAAGTGAGGCAACACTCCATTCACTTCGCACAGTGAATTGAAGTGTTGGAACAGACTGCTTCTCTTTAAGAGAAACGCATGTGAGTTTTTTTGTGAATGCTTGAAAGTAGTTTAAGGCACTTGCAAAGGAAAGTGATTTTCTCTGAAAGGACAGCATTTAGAAACTGAAGAAACACTCCATTCACTTCGCACAGTGAATTGAAGTGTTGGAACACACTGCTTCTCTTTAAGAGAAACGCATGTGAGTTTTTTGTGAATGCTTGAAAGCAGTTTAAGGCACTTTCAAAGGAAAGTGATTTTCTCTGAAAGGACAGCATTTAGAAAGTGAAGCAACACTCCATTCACTTCGCACAGTGAATTGAAGTGTTGGAACAGACTGCTTCTCTTTCAGAGAAACGCATGTGAGTTTCTTCCTAATGCTTGCAAGTAGCTTAAGGCACTTTCAAAGGAAAGTGATTTTCTCTGAAAGGACAGCATTTAGAAAGTGAAGCAACACTCCATTCACTTCGCACAGTGAATTGATGTGTTGGAACCGACTGCTTCTCTTTCAGAGAAACGCATGTGAGTTTCTGGTGAATGCTTGTAAGTAGCTTAAGGCACTTTCAAAGGAAAGTGATTTTCTCTGAAAGGACAGCATTTAGAAAGTGAAGCAATACTCCATTCACTTCGCAGAGTGAATTGAAGTATTGGAACAGACTGCTTCTCTTTCTGAGAAACGCATGTGAGTTTCTCGTGAATGCTTGTAAGTAGCTTAAGGCACTTTCAAAGGAAAGTGATTTTCTCTGAAAGGACAGCATTTAGAAAGTGAAGCAACACTCCATTCACTTCGCACAGTGAATTGAAGTGTTGGAACAGACTGCTTCTCTTTCAGAGAAACGCATGTGAGTTTCTTGTGAATTATTGCAAGTCGCTTAAGGCACTTTCAAAGGAAAGTGATTTTCTCTGAAAGGACAGCATTTAGAAAGTGAAGCAACACTCCATTCACTTCGCACAGTGAATTGAAGTGTTGGAACACACTGCTTCTCTTTAAGAGAAACGCATGTGAGTTTTTTGTGAACGCTTGAAAGTAGTTTAAGGCACTTTCAAAGGAAAGTGATTTTCTCTGAAAGGACAGAATTTAGAAAGTGATGCAACACTCCCTTCACTTAGCACAGTGAATTGAAGTGTTGGAACAGACTGCTTCTCTTTCAGAGAAACGCATGTGAGTTTCTGTTGAATGCTTGTAAGTAGCTTAAGGCACTTTCAAAGGAAAGTGATTTTCTCTGAAAGGACAGCATTTAGAAAGTGAAGCAACACTCACTTCCCTTCGTGCAGTGAATTGAAGTGTTGGAACAGAGTGCTTCTCTTTCAGAGAAACGCATGTGAGTTTCTGGTGAATGCTTGCAAGTTGCTTAAGGCACTTTCAAAGGAAAGTGATTTTCTCTGAAAGGACAGCATTTAGAAACTAAAGCAACACTCCATTCACTTCGCACAGTGAATTGAAGTGTTGGAACAGACTGCTTCTCTTTCAGAGAAACGCATGTGAGTTTCTGGTGAATGCTTGTAAGTAGCTTAAGGCACTTTCAAAGGAAAGTGATTTTCTCTGAAAGGACAGCATTTAGAACGTGAGGCAACACTCTATTCACTTCACACAGTTAATTGAAGTGTTGGAACAGACTGCTTCTCTTTCAGAGAAACGCATGTGAGTTTCATCCTAATGCTTGCAAGTAGCTTAAGGCACTATCAAAGGAAAGTGATTTTCTCTGAAAGGACAGCATTTAGAAACTGAAGCAACACTCCATTCACTTCGCACAGTGAATTGAAGTGTTGGAACAGACTGCTTCTCTTTCAGAGAAACGCATGTGAGTTTCTGGTGAATGCTTGTAAGTAGCTTAAGGCACTTTCAAAGGACAGTGATTTTCTCTGAAAGGACAGCATTTAGAAAGTGAAGCAACACTTCATTCCCTTCGTGCAGTGAATTGAAGTGTTGGAACAGAGTGCTTCTCTTTCATATAAACGCATTAGTGTTTCTTGTGAATGCTTGCAAGTTGCTTAAGGCACTTTCAAAGGAAAGTGATTTTCTCTGAAAGGACAGCATTTAGAACGTGAGGCAACACTCTAATCACTTCACACAGTGAATTGAAGTGTTGGAACAGACTGCTTCTCTTTCAGAGAAACGCATGTGAGTTTCTTCCTAATGCTTGCAAGTAGCTTAAGGCACTATCAAAGGAAAGTGATTTTCTCTGAAAGGACAGCATTAAGAAAGTGAAGCAACACTCCATTCACTTCGCACAGTGAATTGAAGTGTTGGAACAGACTGCTTCTCTTTCAGAGAAACGCATGTGAGTTTCCTCCTAATGCTTGTAAGTAGCTTAAGGCACTTTTAAAGGACAGTGATTTTCTCTGAAAGGACAGCATTTAGAAAGTGAAGCAACACTCCATTCCCTTCGTGCAGTGAATTGAAGTGTTGGAACAGAGTGCTTCTCTTTATATAAACGCATTAGTGTTTCTTGTGAATGCTTGCAAGTTGCTTAAGGCACTTTCAAAGGAAAGTGATTTTCTCTGAAAGGACAGAATTTAGAAAGTGAAGCAACACTCCATTCACTTCGCACAGTGAATTGAAGTGTTGGAACAGACTGCTTCTCTTTCAGAGAAACGCATGTGAGTTTCTTCCTAATGCTTGTAAGTAGTTTAAGGCACTTTCAAAGGAAAGTCATTTTCTCTGAAAGGACAGCATTTAGAAAGTGAAGCAACACTCCATTCACTTCGCACAGTGAATTGAAGTGTTGGAACAGACTGCTTCTCTTTCAGAGAAACGCATGTGAGTTTTTTGTGAATGCTTGAAAGAAGTTTAAGGCACTTTCAAAGGAAAGAGATTTTCTCTGAAAGGACAGAATTTAGAAAGTGATGCAACACTCCATTCCCTTCGTGCAGTGAATTGAAGTGTTGGAACAGAGTGCTTCTCTTTCATATAAACGCATTAGTGTTTCTTGTGAATGCTTGCAAGTTGCTTAAGGCACTTTCAAAGGAAAGTGATTTTCTCTGAAAGGACATAATTAAGAAAGTGAAGCAACACTCCATTCACTTCGCACAGTGAATTGAAGTGTTGGAACAGACTGCTTCTCTTTCAGAGAAACGCATGTGAGTTTCTGTTGAATGCTTGTAAGTAGCTTAAGGCACTTTCAAAGGAAAGTGATTTTCTCTGAAAGGACAGCATTTAGAAAGTGAAGCAACACTCCATTCACTTCGCACAGTGAATTGAAGTGTTGGAACAGACTGCTTCTCTTTCAGAGAAACGCATGTGAGTTTCTGGTGAATGCTTGTAAGTAGCTTAAGGCACTTTCAAAGGAAAGTGATTTTCTCTGAAAGGACAGCATTTAGAAACTGAAGCAACACTCCATTCACTTCGCACAGTGAATTGAAGTGTTGGAACAGACTACTTCTCTTTAAGAGAAACGCATGTGAGTTTTTTGTGAATGCTTGAAAGTAGTTTAAGGCACTTTCAAAGGAAAGTGATTTTCTCTGAAAGGACAGCATTTAGAAAGTGAAGCAACACTCAATTCCCTTCGTGCAGTGAATTGAAGTGTTGGAACAGAGTGCTTCTCTTTCATAGAAACGCATTAGTGTTTCTTGTGAATGCTTGCAAATTGCTTAAGGCACTTTCAAAGGAAAGTGATTTTCTCTGAAAGGACAGCATTTAGAAACTGAAGCACAACTCCATTCACTTCGCACAGTGAATTGAAGTGTTGGAACACACTGCTTCTCTTTAAGAGAAACGCATGTGAGTTTTTTGTGAATGCTTGAAAGTAGTTTAAGGCACTTTAAAAGGAAAGTGATTTTCTCTGAAAGGACAGCATTTAGAAAGTGAAGCAACACTCCATTCACTTCGCACAGTGAATTGAAGTGTTGGAACAGACTGCTTCTCTATCAGAGAAACGCATGAGTTTCTGGTGAATGCTTGTAAGTAGCTTAAGGCACTTTCAAAGAAAAGTGATTTTCTCTGAAAGGACAGCATTTAGAAAGTGACGCAACTCTCCATTCACTTCGCACAGTGAATTGAAGTGTTGGAACAGACTGCTTCTCTTTCAGAGAAATTCATGTGAGTTTAAGTTGAATGCTTGTAAGTAGCTTAAGGCACTTTCAAAGGAAAGTGATTTTCTCTGAAAGGACAGCATTTAGAAAGTGATGCAACACTCCATTCACTTCGCACAGTGAATTGAAGTGTTGGAACAGACTGCTTCTCTTTCAGAGAAACGCATGTGAGTTTCTTCCTAATGCTTGTAAGTAGCTTAAGGCACTTTCAAAGGAAAGTGATTTTCTCTGAAAGGACAGCATTTAGAAAGTGAAGCAACACTCAATTCCCTTCGTGCAGTGAATTGAAGTGTTGGAACAGAGTGCTTCTCTTTCATAGAAACGCATTAGTGTTTCTTGTGAATGCTTGCAAATTGCTTAAGGCACTTTCAAAGGGAAGTGATTTTCTCTGAAAGGACAGCATTTAGAAACTGAAGCACAACTCCATTCACTTCGCACAGTGAATTGAAGTGTTGGAACACACTGCTTCTCTTTAAGAGAAACGCATGTGAGTTTTTTGTGAATGCTTGAAAGTAGTTTAAGGCACTTTCAAAGGAAAGTGATTTTCTCTGAAAGGACAGCATTTAGAAAGTGAAGCAACACTCCATTCACTTCGCACAGTGAATTGAAGTGTTGGAACAGACTGCTTCTCTTTCAGAGAAACGCATGTGAGTTTCTTCCTAATGCTTGCAAGTAGCTTAAGGCACTATCAAAGGAAAGTGATTTTCTCTGAAAGGACAGCATTTAGAAAGTGAAGCAACACTCCATTCACTTCTCACAGTGAATTGAAGTGTTGGAACAGACTGCTTCTCTTTCAGAGAAACACATGTGAGTTTCTTCCTAATGCTTGCAAGTAGCTTAAGGCACTTTCAAAGGAAAGTGATTTTCTCTGAAAGGACAGCATTTAGAAAGTGAAGCAACAATCCATGCACTTCGCACAGTGAATTGAAGTGTTGGAACCGACTGCTTCTCTTTCAGAGAAACGCATGTGAGTTTCTGGTGAATGCTTGTAAGTAGCTTAAGGCACTTTCAAAGGACAGTGATTTTCTCTGAAAGGACAGCATTTAGAAAGTGAAGCAACACTCCATTCCCTTCGTGCAGTGAATTGAAGTGTTGGAACAGAGTGCTTCTCTTTCATATAAACGCATTAGTGTTTCTTGTGAATGCTTGCAAGTTGCTTAAGGCACTTTCAAAGGAAAGTGATTTTCTCTGAAAGGACATAATTTAGAAAGTGAAGCAACACTCCATTCACTTCACACAGTGAATTGAAGTGTTGGAACAGACTGCTTCTCTTTCAGAGAAATGCATGTGAGTTTCTGTTGAATGCTTGTAAGCAGCTTAAGGCACTTTCAAAGGAAAGTGATTTTCTCTGAAAGGACAGCATTTAGAAAGTGAAGCAACACTCCATTCACTTCGCACATTGAATTGAAGTGTTGGAACAGACTGCTTCTCTTTCAGAGAAACGCATGTGAGTTTCTGGTGAATGCTTGTAAGTAGCTTAAGGCACTTTCAAAGGAAAGTGATTTTCTCTGAAAGGACAGCATTTAGAAAGTGAGGCAACACTCCATTCACTTCACACAGTGAATTGAAGTGTTGGAACAGACTGCTTCTCTTTCAGAGAAACGCATGTGAGTTTCTTCCTAATGCTTGCAAGTAGCTTAAGGCACTTTAAAAGGAAAGTGATTTTCTCTGAAAGGACAGCATTTAGAAAGTGAAGCAACACTCCATTCATTTCTCACAGTGAATTGAAGTGTTGGAACAGACTGCTTCTCTTTCAGAGAAACGCATGAGTTTCTGGTGAATGCTTGTAAGTAGCTTAAGGCACTTTCAAAGGAAAGTGATTTTCTCTGAAAGGACAGCATTTAGAAAGTGAAGCAACACTCCATTCACTTCGCACAGTGAATTGAAGTGTTGGAATAGACTGCTTCTCTTTCAGAGAAGTTCATGTGAGTTTAAGTTGAATGCATGTAAGTAGCTTAAGGCACTTTCAAAGGAAAGTGATTTTCTCTGAAAGGACAGCATTTAGAAAGTGAAGCAACACTCCATTCACTTCGCAGAGTGAATTGAAGTGTTGGAACAGACTGCTTCTCTTTCAGAGTAACGCATGTGAGTTTCTGGTGAATGCTTGTAAGTAGCTTACGGCACTTTCAAAGGAAAGTGATTTTCTCTGAAAGGACAGCATTTAGAAAGTGAAGCAACACTCCATTCACTTCGCACAGTGAATTGAAGTGTTGGAACAGACTGCTTCTCTTTGAGAGAAACGCATGTGAGTTTCTGGTGAATGCTTGTAAGTAGCTTAAGGCACTTTCAAAGGAAAGTGATTTTCTCTGAAAGGACAGCATTTAGAAAGTGAAGCAACACTCCATTCACTTCGCACAGTGAATTGAAGTGTTGGAACAGACTGCTTCTCTTTCAGAGAAACGCATGTGAGTTTCTGGTGAATGCTTGTAAGTAGCTTAAGGCACTTTCAAAGGAAAGTGATTTTCTCTGAAAGGACATAATTCAGAAAGTGAAGCAACACTCCATTCACTTCGCACAGTGAATTGAAGTGTTGGAACAGACTGCTTCTCTTTCAGAGAAATGCATGTGAGTTTCTGTTGAATGCTTGTAAGCAGCTTAAGGCACTTTCAAAGGAAAGTGATTTTCTCTGAAAGGACAGCATTTAGAAAGTGAAGCAACACTCCATTCACTTCGCACATTGAATTGAAGTGTTGGAACAGACTGCTTCTCTTTCAGAGAAACGCATGTGAGTTTCTGTTGAATGCTTGTAAGTAGCTTAAGGCACTTTCAAAGGAAAGTGATTTTCTCTGAAAGGACAGCATTTAGAAAGTGAGGCAACACTCCATTCACTTCACACAGTGAATTGAAGTGTTGGAAGAGACTGCTTCTCTTTCAGAGAAACGCATGTGAGTTTCTTCCTAATGCTTGCAAGTAGCTTAAGGCACTTTCAAAGGAAAGTGATTTTCTCTGAAAGGACAGCATTTAGAAAGTGAAGCAACACTCCATTCACTTCGCACAGTGAATTGAAGTGTTGGAACAGAGTGCTTCTCTTTCAGAGAAACGCATGAGTTTCTGGTGAATGCTTGTAAGTAGCTTAAGGCACTTTCAAAGGACAGTGATTTTCTCTGAAAGGACAGCATTTAGAAAGTGAAGCAACACTCCATTCACTTCGCACAGTGAATTGAAGTGTTGGAACAGACTGCTTCTCTTTCAGAGAAATTCATGTGAGTTTAAGTTGAATGCTTGTAAGTAGCTTAAGGCACTTTCAAAGGAAAGTGATTTTCTCTGAAAGGAGAGCATTTAGAAAGTGAAGCAACACTCCATTCCCTTCGTGCAGTGAATTGAAGTGTTGGAACAGAGTGCTTCTCTTTCATATAAACGCATTATTGTTTCTTGTGAATGCTTGCAAGTTGCTTAAGGCACTTTCAAAGGAAAGTGATTTTCTCTGAAAGGACATAATTTAGAAAGTGAAGCAACACTCCATTCACTTCACACAGTGAATTGAAGTGTTGGAACAGACTGCTTCTCTTTCAGAGAAATGCATGTGAGTTTCTGTTGAATGCTTGTAAGCAGCTTAAGGCACTTTCAAAGGAAAGTGATTTTCTCTGAAAGGACAGCATTTAGAAAGTGAAGCAACACTCCATTCACTTCGCACATTGAATTGAAGTGTTGGAACAGACTGCTTCTCTTTCAGAGAAACGCATGTGAGTTTCTGGTGAATGCTTGTAAGTAGCTTAAGGCACTTTCAAAGGACAGTGATTTTCTCTGAAAGGACAGCATTTAGAAAGTGAGGCAACACTCCATTCACTTCACACAGTGAATTGAAGTGTTGGAACAGACTGCTTCTCTTTCAGAGAAACGCATGTGAGTTTCTTCCTAATGCTTGCAAGTAGCTTAAGGCACTTTAAAAGGAAAGTGATTTTCTCTGAAAGGACAGCATTTAGAAAGTGAAGCAACACTCCATTCACTTCGCACAGTGAATTGAAGTGTTGGAAGAGACTGCTTCTCTTTCAGAGAAACGCATGTGAGTTTCTTCCTAATGCTTGCAAGTAGCTTAAGGCACTTTCAAAGGAAAGTGATTTTCTCTGAAAGGACAGCATTTAGAAAGTGAAGCAACACTCCATTCACTTCGCACAGTGAATTGAAGTGTTGGAACAGAGTGCTTCTCTTTCAGAGAAATGCATGAGTTTCTGGTGAATGCTTGTAAGTAGCTTAAGGCACTTTCAAAGGACAGTGATTTTCTCTGAAAGGACAGCATTTAGAAAGTGAAGCAACACTCCATTCACTTCGCACAGTGAATTGAAGTGTTGGAACAGACTGCTTCTCTTTCAGAGAAATTCATGTGAGTTTAAGTTGAATGCTTGTAAGTAGCTTAAGGCACTTTCAAAGGAAAGTGATTTTCTCTGAAAGGACAGCATTTAGAAAGTGAAGCAACACTCCATTCCCTTCGTGCAGTGAATTGAAGTGTTGGAACAGAGTGCTTCTCTTTCATATAAACGCATTATTGTTTCTTGTGAATGCTTGCAAGTTGCTTAAGGCACTTTCAAAGGAAAGTGATTTTCTCTGAAAGGACATAATTTAGAAAGTGAAGCAACACTCCATTCACTTCACACAGTGAATTGAAGTGTTGGAACAGACTGCTTCTCTTTCAGAGAAATGCATGTGAGTTTCTGTTGAATGCTTGTAAGCAGCTTAAGGCACTTTCAAAGGAAAGTGATTTTCTCTGAAAGGACAGCATTTAGAAAGTGAAGCAACACTCCATTCACTTCGCACATTGAATTGAAGTGTTGGAACAGACTGCTTCTCTTTCAGAGAAACGCATGTGAGTTTCTGGTGAATGCTTGTAAGTAGCTTAAGGCACTTTCAAAGGACAGTGATTTTCTCTGAAAGGACAGCATTTAGAAAGTGAGACAACACTCCATTCACTTCACACAGTGAATTGAAGTGTTGGAACAGACTGCTTCTCTTTCAGAGAAATGCATGTGAGTTTCTCCTAATGCTTGCAAGTAGCTTAAGGCACTTTAAAAGGAAAGTGATTTTCTCTGAAAGGACAGCATTTAGAAAGTGAAGCAACACTCCATTCACTTCGCACAGTGAAATGAAGTGTTGGAACAGACTGCTTCTCTTTCAGAGAAACGCATGAGTTTCTGGTGAATGCTTGTAAGTAGCTTAAGGCACTTTCAAAGGAAAGTGATTTTCTCTGAAAGGACAGCATTTAGAAAGTGAAGCAACACTCCATTCACTTCGCACAGTGAATTGAAGTGTTGGAACAGACTGCTTCTCTTTCAGAGAAACGCATGTGAGTTTCTGGTGAATGCTTGTAAGTAGCTTAAGGCACTTTCAAAGGAAAGTGATTTTCTCTGAAAGGACATAATTCAGAAAGTGAAGCAACACTCCATTCACTTCGCACAGTGAATTGAAGTGTTGGAACAGACTGCTTCTCTTTCAGAGAAATGCATGTGAGTTTCTGTTGAATGCTTGTAAGCAGCTTAAGGCACTTTCAAAGGAAAGTGATTTTCTCTGAAAGGACAGCATTTAGAAAGTGAAGCAACACTCCATTCACTTCGCACATTGAATTGAAGTGTTGGAACAGACTGCTTCTCTTTCAGAGAAACGCATGTGAGTTTCTGGTGAATGCTTGTATGTAGCTTAAGGCACTTTCAAAGGAAAGTGATTTTCTCTGAAAGGACAGCATTTAGAAAGTGAGGCAACACTCCATTCACTTCACACAGTGAATTGAAGTGTTGGAAGAGACTGCTTCTCTTTCAGAGAAACGCATGTGAGTTGCTTCCTAATGCTTGCAAGTAGCTTAAGGCACTTTCAAAGGAAAGTGATTTTCTCTGAAAGGACAGCATTTAGAAAGTGAAGCAACACTCCATTCACTTCGCACAGTGAATTGAAGTGTTGGAACAGAGTGCTTCTCTTTCAGAGAAACGCATGAGTTTCTGGTGAATGCTTGTAAGTAGCTTAAGGCACTTTCAAAGGACAGTGATTTTCTCTGAAAGGACAGCATTTAGAAAGTGAAGCAACACTCCATTCACTTCGCACAGTGAATTGAAGTGTTGGAACAGACTGCTTCTCTTTCAGAGAAATTCATGTGAGTTTAAGTTGAATGCTTGTAAGTAGCTTAAGGCACTTTCAAAGGAAAGTGATTTTCTCTGAAAGGACAGCATTTAGAAAGTGAAGCAACACTCCATTCACTTCGCAGAGTGAATTGAAGTTTTGGAACAGACTGCTTCTCTTTCAGAGAAACGCATGTGAGTTTCTGGTGAATGCTTGTAAGTAGCTTAAGGCACTTTAAAAGGAAAGTGATTTTCTCTGAAAGGACAGCATTTAGAAAGTGAAGCAACACTCCATTCACTTCGCACAGTGAATTGAAGTATTGGAACAGACTGCTTCTCTTTCAGAGAAACGCATGTGAGTTTCTGGTGAATGCTTGTAAGTAGCTTAAGGCACTTTCAAAGGAAAGTGATTTTCTCTGAAAGGACAGCATTTAGAAAGTGAAGCAACACTCCATTCACTTCGCACAGTGAATTGAAGTGTTGGAACAGACTGCTTCTCTTTCAGAGAAACGCATGTGAGTTTCTGGTGAATGCTTGTAAGTAGCTTAAGGCACTTTCAAAGGAAAGTGATTTTCTCTGAAAGGACAGCATTTAGAAACTGAAGCAACACTCCATTCACTTCGCACAGTGAATTGAAGTGTTGGAACAGACTGCTTCTCTTTCAGAGAAACGCATGTGAGTTTTTTGTGAATGCTTGAAAGTAGTTTAAGGCACTTTCAAAGGAAAGTGATTTTCTCTGAAAGGACAGAATTTAGAAAGTGATGCAACACTCCATTCACTTCGCACAGTGAATTGAAGTGTTGGAACAGACTGCTTCTCTTTCAGAGAAACGCATGTGAGTTTCTTCCTAATGCTTGTAAGTAGCTTAAGGCACTTTCAAAGGAAAGTGATTTTCTCTGAAAGGACAGCATTTAGAAAGTGAGGCAAGACTCAATTCCCTTCGTGCAGTGAATTGAAGTGTTGGAACAGAGTGCTTCTCTTTCATAGAAACGCATTAGTGTTTCTTGTGAATGCTTGCAAATTGCTTAAGGCACTTTCAAAGGAAAGTGATTTTCTCTGAAAGGACAGCATTTAGAAACTGAAGCACAACTCCATCCACTTCGCACAGTGAATTGAAGTGTTGGAACACACTGCTTCTCTTTAAGAGAAACGCATGTGAGTTTTTTGTGAATGCTTGAAAATAGTTTAAGGCACTTTCAAAGGAAAGTGATTTTCTCTGAAAGGACAGCATTTAGAAAGTGAAGCAACACTCCATTCACTTCGCACAGTGAATTGAAGTGTTGGAACAGACTGCTTCTCTTTCAGAGAAACGCATGTGAGTTTCTGGTGAATGCTTGTAAGTAGCTTAAGGCACTTTCAAAGGAAAGTGATTTTCTCTGAAAGGACAGCATTTAGAACGTGAGGCAACACTCTATTCACTTCACACAGTGAATTGAAGTGTTGGAACAGACTGCTTCTCTTTCAGAGAAATGCATGTGAGTTTCTTCCTAATGCTTTCATGTAGCTTAAGGCACTATCAAAGGAAAGTGATTTTCTCTGAAAGGACAGCATTTAGAAAGTGAAGCAACACTCCATTCACTTCGCACAGTGAATTGAAGTGTTGGAACAGACTGCTTCTCTTTCAGAGAAACACATGTGAGTTTCTTCCTAATGCTTGCAAGTAGCTTAAGGCACTTTCAAAGGAAAGTGATTTTCTCTGAAAGGACAGCATTTAGAAACTGAAGCAACACTCCGTTCACTTCGCACAGTGAATTGAAGTGTTGGAACAGACTGCTTCTCTTTAAGAGAAACGCATGTGAGTTTTTTGTGAATGCTTGAAAGTAGTTTAAGGCACTTTCAAAGGAAAGTGATTTTCTCTGAAAGGACAGCATTTAGAAAGTGAAGCAACACTCCATTCACTTCGCACAGTGAATTGAAGTGTTGGAACAGACTGCTTCTCTTTCAGAGAAACACATGTGAGTTTCTTCCTAATGCTTGCAAGTAGCTTAAGGCACTTTCAAAGGAAAGTGATTTTCTCTCAAAGGACAGCATTTAGAAAGTGAAGCAACAATCCATGCACTTCGAACAGTGAATTGAAGTGTTGGAACCGACTGCTTCTCTTTCAGAGAAACGCATGTGAGTTTCTGGTGAATGCTTGTAAGTAGCTTAAGGCACTTTCAAAGGACAGTGATTTTCTCTGAAAGGACAGCATTTAGAAAGTGAAGCAACACTCCATTCCCTTCGTGCAGTGAATTGAAGTGTTGGAACAGAGTGCTTCTCTTTCATATAAACGCATTAGTGTTTCTTGTGAATGCTTGCAAGTTGTTTAAGGCACTTTCAAAGGAAAGTGATTTTCTCTGAAAGGACAGCATTTAGAAAGTGAAGCAACACTCCATTCACTTCGCACAGTGAATTGAAGTGTTGGAACAGACTGTTTCTCTTTCAGAGAAATGCATGTGAGTTTCTGTTGAATGCTTGTAAGCAGCTTAAGGCCCTTTGAAAGGAAAGTGATTTTCTCTGAAAGGACAGCATTTAGAAAGTGAAGCAACACTCCATTCACTTCGCACATTGAATTGAAGTGTTGGAAAAGACTGCTTCTCTTTCAGAGAAACGCATGTGAGTTTCTGGTGAATGCTTGTAAGTAGCTTAAGGCACTTTCAAAGGAAAGTGATTTTCTCTGAAAGGACAGCATTTAGAAAGTGAGGCAACACTCCATTCACTTCACACAGTGAATTGAAGTGTTGGAACAGACTGCTTCTCTTTCAGAGAAACGCATGTGAGTTTCTTCCTAATGCTTGCAAGTAGCTTAAGGCACTTTAAAAGGAAAGTGATTTTCTCTGAAAGGACAGCATTTAGAAAGTGAAGCAACACTCCATTTACTTCGCACAGTGAATTGAAGTGTTGGAACAGACTGCATCTCTTTCAGAGAAACGCATGAGTTTCTGGTGAATGCTTGTAAGTAGCTTAAGGCACTTTCAAAGGAAAGTGATTTTCTCTGAAAGGACAGCATTTAGAAAGTGAAGCAACACTCCATTCACTTCGCACAGTGAATTGAAGTGTTGGAACAGACTGCTTCTCTTTCAGAGAAATTCATGTGAGTTTAAGTTGAATGCTTGTAAGTAGCTTAAGGCACTTTCAAAGGAAAGTGATTTTCTCTGAAAGGACAGCATTTAGAAAGTGAAGCAACACTCCATTCACTTCGCAGAGTGAATTGAAGTTTTGGAACAGACTGCTTCTCTTTCAGAGAAACGCATGTGAGTTTCTGGTGAATGCTTGTAAGTAGCTTAAGGCACTTTCAAAGGAAAGTGATTTTCTCTGAAAGGACAGCATTTTGAAAGTGAAGCAACACTCCATTCACTTCGCACAGTGAATTGAAGTGTTGGAACAGACTGCTTCTCTTTCAGAGAAACGCATGTGAGTTTCTGGTGAATGCTTGTAAGTAGCTTAAGGCACTTTCAAAGGAAAGTGATTTTCTCTGAAAGGACAGCATTTAGAAAGTGAGGCAAGACTCAATTCCCTTCGTGCAGTGAATTGAAGTGTTGGAACAGAGTGCTTCTCTTTCATAGAAACGCATTAGTGTTTCTTGTGAATGCTTGCAAATTGCTTAAGACACTTTCAAAGGAAAGTGATTTTCTCTGAAAGGACAGCATTTAGAAACTGAAGCACAACTCCATCCACTTCGCACAGTGAATTGAAGTGTTGGAACACACTGCTTCTCTTTAAGAGAAACGCATGTGAGTTTTTTGTGAATGCTTGAAAGTAGTTTAAGGCACTTTCAAAGGAAAGTGATTTTCTCTGAAAGGACAGCATTTAGAAAGTGAAGCAACACTCCATTCACTTCGCACAGTGAATTGAAGTGTTGGAACAGACTGCTTCTCTTTCAGAGAAACGCATGTGAGTTTCTGGTGAATGCTTGTAAGTAGCTTAAGGCACTTTCAAAGGAAAGTGATTTTCTCTGAAAGGACAGCATTTAGAACGTGAGGCAACACTCTATTCACTTCACACAGTGAATTGAAGTGTTGGAACAGACTGCTTCTCTTTCACAGAAATGCATGTGAGTTTCTTCCTAATGCTTTCAAGTAGCTTAAGGCACTATCAAAGGAAAGTGATTTTCTCTGAAAGGACAGCATTTAGAAAGTGAAGCAACACTCCATTCACTTCGCACAGTGAATTGAAGTGTTGGAACAGACTGCTTCTCTTTCAGAGAAACACATGTGAGTTTCTTCCTAATGCTTGCAAGTAGCTTAAGGCACTTTCAAAGGAAAGTGATTTTCTCTGAAAGGACAGCATTTAGAAACTGAAGCAACACTCCGTTCACTTCGCACAGTGAATTGAAGTGTTGGAACAGACTGCTTCTCTTTAAGAGAAACGCATGTGAGTTTTTTGTGAATGCTTGAAAGTAGTTTAAGGCACTTTCAAAGGAAAGTGATTTTCTCTGAAAGGACAGCATTTAGAAAGTGAAGCAACACTCCATTCACTTCGCACAGTGAATTGAAGTGTTGGAACAGACTGCTTCTCTTTCAGAGAAACACATGTGAGTTTCTTCCTAATGCTTGCAAGTAGCTTAAGGCACTTTCAAAGGAAAGTGATTTTCTCTCAAAGGACAGCATTTAGAAAGTGAAGCAACAATCCATGCACTTCGAACAGTGAATTGAAGTGTTGGAACCGACTGCTTCTCTTTCAGAGAAACGCATGTGAGTTTCTGGTGAATGCTTGTAAGTAGCTTAAGGCACTTTCAAAGACAGTGATTTTCTCTGAAAGGACAGCATTTAGAAAGTGAAGCAACACTCCATTCCCTTCGTGCAGTGAATTGAAGTGTTGGAACAGAGTGCTTCTCTTTCATATAAACGCATTAGTGTTTCTTGTGAATGCTTGCAAGTTGTTTAAGGCACTTTCAAAGGAAAGTGATTTTCTCTGAAAGGACAGCATTTAGAAAGTGAAGCAACACTCCATTCACTTCGCACAGTGAATTGAAGTGTTGGAACAGACTGTTTCTCTTTCAGAGAAATGCATGTGAGTTTCTGTTGAATGCTTGTAAGCAGCTTAAGGCACTTTGAAAGGAAAGTGATTTTCTCTGAAAGGACAGCATTTAGAAAGTGAAGCAACACTCCATTCACTTCGCACATTGAATTGAAGTGTTGGAAAAGACTGCTTCTCTTTCAGAGAAACGCATGTGAGTTTCTGGTGAATGCTTGTAAGTAGCTTAAGGCACTTTCAAAGGAAAGTGATTTTCTCTGAAAGGACAGCATTTAGAAAGTGAGGCAACACTCCATTCACTTCACACAGTGAATTGAAGTGTTGGAATAGACTGCTTCTCTTTCAGAGAAACGCATGTGAGTTTCTTCCTAATGCTTGCAAGTAGCTTAAGGCACTTTAAAAGGAAAGTGATTTTCTCTGAAAGGACAGCATTTAGAAAGTGAAGCAACACTCCATTCACTTCGCACAGTGAATTGAAGTGTTGGAACAGACTGCATCTCTTTCAAAGAAACGCATGAGTTTCTGGTGAATGCTTGTAAGTAGCTTAAGGCACTTTCAAAGGAAAGTGATTTTCTCTGAAAGGACAGCATTTAGAAAGTGAAGCAACACTCCATTCACTTCGCACAGTGAATTGAAGTGTTGGAACAGACTGCTTCTCTTTCAGAGAAATTCATGTGAGTTTAAGTTGAATGCTTGTAAGTAGCTTAAGGCACTTTCAAAGGAAAGTGATTTTCTCTGAAAGGACAGCATTTAGAAAGTGAAGCAACACTCCATTCACTTCGCAGAGTGAATTGAAGTTTTGGAACAGACTGCTTCTCTTTCAGAGAAACGCATGTGAGTTTCTGGTGAATGCTTGTAAGTAGCTTAAGGCACTTTCAAAGGAAAGTGATTTTCTCTGAAAGGACAGCATTTTGAAAGTGAAGCAACACTCCATTCACTTCGCACAGTGAATTGAAGTGTTGGAACAGACTGCTTCTCTTTCAGAGAAACGCATGTGAGTTTCTGGTGAATGCTTGTAAGTAGCTTAAGGCACTTTCAAAGGAAAGTGATTTTCTCTGAAAGGACAGCATTTAGAAAGTGAAGCAACACTCCATTCACTTCGCACAGTGAATTGAAGTGTTGGAACAGACTGCTTCTCTTTCAGAGAAACGCATGTGAGTTTCTAGTGAATGCTTGTAAGTAGCTTAAGGCACTTTCAAAGGAAAGTGATTTTCTCTGAAAGGACAGCATTTAGAAAGTGAAGCAACACTCCATTCACTTCGCACAGTGAATTGAAGTGTTGGAACAGACTGCTTCTCTTTCAGAGAAATGCATGTGAGTTTCTGTTGAATGCTTGTAAGCAGCTTAAGGCACTTTCAAAGGAAAGTGATTTTCTCTGAAAGGACAGCATTTAGAAAGTGAAGCAACACTCCATTCACTTCGCACATTGAATTGAAGTGTTGGAACAGACTGCTTCTCTTTCAGAGAAACGCATGTGAGTTTCTGGTGAATGCTTGTAAGTAGCTTAAGGCACTTTCAAAGGAAAGTGATTTTCTCTGAAAGGACAGCATTTAGAAATTGAGGCAACACTCCATTCACTTCACACAGTGAATTGAAGTGTTGGAACAGACTGCTTCTCTTTCAGAGAAACGCATGTGAGTTTCTTCCTAATGCTTGCAAGTAGCTTAAGGCACTTTAAAAGGAAAGTGATTTTCTCTGAAAGGACAGCATTTAGAAAGTGAAGCAACACTCCATTCACTTCGCACAGTGAATTGAAGTGTTGGAACAGACTGCTTCTCTTTCAGAGAAACGCATGAGTTTCTGGTGAATGCTTGTAAGTAGCTTAAGGCACTTTCAAAGGAAAGTGATTTTCTCTGAAAGGACAGCATTTAGAAAGTGAAGCAACACTCCGAGATTCACTTCGCACAGTGAATTGAAGTGTTGGAACAGACTGCTTCTCTTTCAGAGAAATTCATGTGAGTTTAAGTTGAATGCTTGCAAGTAGCTTAAGGCACTTTCAAAGGAAAGTGATTTTCTCTGAAAGGACAGCATTTAGAAAGTGAAGCAACACTCCATTCACTTCGCAGAGTGAATTGAAGTTTTGGAACAGACTGCTTCTCTTTCAGAGAAACGCATGTGAGTTTCTGGTGAATGCTTGTAAGTAGCTTAAGGCACTTTAAAAGGAAAGTGATTTTCTCTGAAAGGACAGCATTTAGAAAGTGAAGCAACACTCCATTCACTTCGCACAGTGAATTGAAGTGTTGGAACAGACTGCTTCTCTTTCAGAGAAACGCATGTGAGTTTCTGGTGAATGCTTGTAAGTAGCTTAAGGCACTTTCAAAGGAAAGTGATTTTCTCTGAAAGGACAGCATTTAGAAAGTGAAGCAACACTCCATTCACTTCGCACAGTGAATTGAAGTGTTGGAACAGACTGCTTCTCTTTCAGAGAAACGCATGTGAGTTTCTGGTGAATGCTTGTAAGTAGCTTAAGGCACTTTCAAAGGAAAGTGATTTTCTCTGAAAGGACAGCATTTAGAAACTGAAGCAACACTCCATTCACTTCGCACAGTGAATTGAAGTGTTGGAACAGACTGCTTCTCTTTCAGAGAAACGCATGTGAGTTTTTTGTGAATGCTTGAAAGTAGTTTAAGGCACTTTCAAAGGAAAGTGATTTTCTCTGAAAGGACAGAATTTAGAAAGTGATGCAACACTCCATTCACTTCGCACAGTGAATTGAAGTGTTGGAATAGACTGCTTCTCTTTCAGAGAAACGCATGTGAGTTTCTTCCTAATGCTTGTAAGTAGCTTAAGGCACTTTCAAAGGAAAGTGATTTTCTCTGAAAGGACTGCATTTAGAAAGTGAAGCAACAATCCATGCACTTCGCACAGTGAATTGAAGTGTTGGAACCGACTGCTTCTCTTTCAGAGAAACGCATGTGAGTTTCTGGTGAATGCTTTTAAGTAGCTTAAGGCACTTTCAAAGGAAAGTGATTTTCTCTGAAAGGACAGCATTTAGAAAGTGAAGCAACACTCCATTCCCTTCGTGCAGTGAATTGAAGTGTTGGAACAGAGTGCTTCTCTTTCATATAAACGCATTAGTGTTTCTTGTGAATGCTTGCAAGTTGCTTAAGGCACTTTCAAAGGAAAGTGATTTTCTCTGAAAGGACATAATTTAGAAAGTGAAGCAACACTCCATTCACTTCGCACAGTGAATTGAAGTGTTGGAACAGACTGCTTCTCTTTCAGAGAAATGCATGTGAGTTTCTGTTGAATGCTTGTAAGCAGCTTAAGGCACTTTCAAAGGAAAGTGATTTTCTCTGAAAGGACAGCATTTAGAAAGTGAAGCAACACTCCATTCACTTCGCACATTGAATTGAAGTGTTGGAACAGACTGCTTCTCTTTCAGAGAAACGCATGTGAGTTTCTGGTGAATGCTTGTAAATAGCTTAAGGCACTTTCAAAGGAAAGTGATTTTCTCTGAAAGGACAGAATTTAGAAAGTGAGGCAACACTCCATTCACTTCACACAGTGAATTGAAGTGTTGGAACAAACTGCTTCTCTTTCAGAGAAACGCATGTGAGTTTCTTCCTAATGCTTGCAAGTAGCTTAAGGCACTTTAAAAGGAAAGTGATTTTCTCTGAAAGGACAGCATTTAGAAAGTGAAGCAACACTCCATTCACTTCGCACAGTGAATTGAAGTGTTGGAACAGACTGCTTCTCTTTCAGAGAAACGCATGAGTTTCTGGTGAATGCTTGTAAGTAGCTTAAGGCACTTTCAAAGGAAAGTGATTTTCTCTGAAAGGACAGCATTTAGAAAGTGAAGCAACACTCCATTCACTTCGCACAGTGAATTGAAGTGTTGGAACAGACTGCTTCTCTTTCAGAGAAATTCATGTGAGTTTAAGTTGAATGCTTGTAAGTAGCTTAAGGCACTTTCAAAGGAAAGTGATTTTCTCTGAAAGGACAGCATTTAGAAAGTGAAGCAACACTCCATTCACTTCGCAGAGTGAATTGAAGTTTTGGAACAGACTGCTTCTCTTTCAGAGAAACGCATGTGAGTTTCTGGTGAATGCTTGTAAGTAGCTTAAGGCACTTTCAAAGGAAAGTGATTTTCTCTGAAAGGACAGCATTTAGAAAGTGAAGCAACACTCCATTCACTTCGCACAGTGAATTGAAGTGTTGGAACAGACTGCTTCTCTTTCAGAGAAATGCATGTGAGTTTCTGTTGAATGCTTGTAAGCAGCTTAAGGCACTTTCAAAGGAAAGTGATTTTCTCTGAAAGGACAGCATTTAGAAAGTGAAGCAACACTCCATTCACTTCGCACATTGAATTGAAGTGTTGGAACAGACTGCTTCTCTTTCAGAGAAACGCATGTGAGTTTCTGGTGAATGCTTGTAAGTAGCTTAAGGCACTTTCAAAGGAAAGTGATTTTCTCTGAAAGGACAGCATTTAGAAATTGAGGCAACACTCCATTCACTTCACACAGTGAATTGAAGTGTTGGAACAGACTGCTTCTCTTTCAGAGAAACGCATGTGAGTTTCTTCCTAATGCTTGCAAGTAGCTTAAGGCACTTTAAAAGGAAAGTGATTTTCTCTGAAAGGACAGCATTTAGAAAGTGAAGCAACACTCCATTCACTTCGCACAGTGAATTGAAGTGTTGGAACAGACTGCTTCTCTTTCAGAGAAACGCATGAGTTTCTGGTGAATGCTTGTAAGTAGCTTAAGGCACTTTCAAAGGAAAGTGATTTTCTCTGAAAGGACAGCATTTAGAAAGTGAAGCAACACTCCATTCACTTCGCACAGTGAATTGAAGTGTTGGAACAGACTGCTTCTCTTTCAGAGAAATTCATGTGAGTTTAAGTTGAATGCTTGCAAGTAGCTTAAGGCACTTTCAAAGGAAAGTGATTTTCTCTGAAAGGACAGCATTTAGAAAGTGAAGCAACACTCCATTCACTTCGCAGAGTGAATTGAAGTTTTGGAACAGACTGCTTCTCTTTCAGAGAAACGCATGTGAGTTTCTGGTGAATGCTTGTAAGTAGCTTAAGGCACTTTAAAAGGAAAGTGATTTTCTCTGAAAGGACAGCATTTAGAAAGTGAAGCAACACTCCATTCACTTCGCACAGTGAATTGAAGTGTTGGAACAGACTGCTTCTCTTTCAGAGAAACGCATGTGAGTTTCTGGTGAATGCTTGTAAGTAGCTTAAGGCACTTTCAAAGGAAAGTGATTTTCTCTGAAAGGACAGCATTTAGAAAGTGAAGCAACACTCCATTCACTTCGCACAGTGAATTGAAGTGTTGGAACAGACTGCTTCTCTTTCAGAGAAACACATGTGAGTTTCTGGTGAATGCTTGTAAGTAGCTTAAGGCACTTTCAAAGGAAAGTGATTTTCTCTGAAAGGACAGCATTTAGAAACTGAAGCAACACTCCATTCACTTCGCACAGTGAATTGAAGTGTTGGAACAGACTGCTTCTCTTTCAGAGAAACGCATGTGAGTTTTTTGTGAATGCTTGAAAGTAGTTTAAGGCACTTTCAAAGGAAAGTGATTTTCTCTGAAAGGACAGAATTTAGAAAGTGATGCAACACTCCATTCACTTCGCACAGTGAATTGAAGTGTTGGAATAGACTGCTTCTCTTTCAGAGAAACGCATGTGAGTTTCTTCCTAATGCTTGTAAGTAGCTTAAGGCACTTTCAAAGGAAAGTGATTTTCTCTGAAAGGACTGCATTTAGAAAGTGAAGCAACAATCCATGCACTTCGCACAGTGAATTGAAGTGTTGGAACCGACTGCTTCTCTTTCAGAGAAACGCATGTGAGTTTCTGGTGAATGCTTTTAAGTAGCTTAAGGCACTTTCAAAGGAAAGTGATTTTCTCTGAAAGGACAGCATTTAGAAAGTGAATCAACACTCCATTCCCTTCGTGCAGTGAATTGAAGTGTTGGAACAGAGTGCTTCTCTTTCATATAAACGCATTAGTGTTTCTTGTGAATGCTTGCAAGTTGCTTAAGGCACTTTCAAAGGAAAGTGATTTTCTCTGAAAGGACAGCATTTAGAAAGTGAAGCAACACTCCATTCACTTCGCACAGTGAATTGAAGTGTTGGAACAGACTGCTTCTCTTTCAGAGAAATTCATGTGAGTTTAAGTTGAATGCTTGTAAGTAGCTTAAGGCACTTTCAAAGGAAAGTGATTTTCTCTGAAAGGACAGCATTTAGAAAGTGAAGCAACACTCCATTCACTTCGCAGAGTGAATTGAAGTTTTGGAACAGACTGCTTCTCTTTCAGAGAAACGCATGTGAGTTTCTGGTGAATGCTTGTAAGTAGCTTAAGGCACTTTCAAAGGAAAGTGATTTTCTCTGAAAGGACAGCATTTAGAAAGTGAAGCAACACTCCATTCACTTCGCACAGTGAATTGAAGTGTTGGAACAGACTGCTTCTCTTTCAGAGAAACGCATGTGAGTTTCTGGTGAATGCTTGTAAGTAGCTTAAGGCACTTTCAAAGGAAAGTGATTTTCTCTGAAAGGACAGCATTTAGAAAGTGAAGCAACACTCATTCACTTCGCACAGTGAATTGAAGTGTTGGAACAGACTGCTTCTCTTTCAGAGAAACGCATGTGAGTTTCTGGTGAATGCTTGTAAGTAGCTTAAGGCACTTTCAAAGGAAAGTGATTTTCTCTGAAAGGACAGCATTTAGAAAGTGAAGCAACACTCCATTCACTTCGCACAGTGAATTGAAGTGTTGGAACAGACTGCTTCTCTTTCAGAGAAATGCATGTGAGTTTCTGTTGAATGCTTGTAAGCAGCTTAAGGCACTTTCAAAGGAAAGTGATTTTCTCTGAAAGGACAGCATTTAGAAAGTGAAGCAACACTCCATTCACTTCGCACATTGAATTGAAGTGTTGGAACAGACTGCTTCTCTTTCAGAGAAACGCATGTGAGTTTCTGGTGAATGCTTGTAAGTAGCTTAAGGCACTTTCAAAGGAATGTGATTTTCTCTGAAAGGACAGCATTTAGAAATTGAGGCAACACTCCATTCACTTCACACAGTGAATTGAAGTGTTGGAACAGACTGCTTCTCTTTCAGAGAAACGCATGTGAGTTTCTTCCTAATGCTTGCAAGTAGCTTAAGGCACTTTAAAAGGAAAGTGATTTTCTCTGAAAGGACAGCATTTAGAAAGTGAAGCAACACTCCATTCACTTCGCACAGTGAATTGAAGTGTTGGAACAGACTGCTTCTCTTTCAGAGAAACGCATGAGTTTCTGGTGAATGCTTGTAAGTAGCTTAAGGCACTTTCAAAGGAAAGTGATTTTCTCTGAAAGGACAGCATTTAGAAAGTGAAGCAACACTCCATTCACTTCGCACAGTGAATTGAAGTGTTGGAACAGACTGCTTCTCTTTCAGAGAAATTCATGTGAGTTTAAGTTGAATGCTTGCAAGTAGCTTAAGGCACTTTCAAAGGAAAGTGATTTTCTCTGAAAGGACAGCATTTAGAAAGTGAAGCAACACTCCATTCACTTCGCAGAGTGAATTGAAGTTTTGGAACAGACTGCTTCTCTTTCAGAGAAACGCATGTGAGTTTCTGGTGAATGCTTGTAAGTAGCTTAAGGCACTTTAAAAGGAAAGTGATTTTCTCTGAAAGGACAGCATTTAGAAAGTGAAGCAACACTCCATTCACTTCGCACAGTGAATTGAAGTGTTGGAACAGACTGCTTCTCTTTCAGAGAAACGCATGTGAGTTTCTGGTGAATGCTTGTAAGTAGCTTAAGGCACTTTCAAAGGAAAGTGATTTTCTCTGAAAGGACAGCATTTAGAAAGTGAAGCAACACTCCATTCACTTCGCACAGTGAATTGAAGTGTTGGAACAGACTGCTTCTCTTTCAGAGAAACGCATGTGAGTTTCTGGTGAATGCTTGTAAGTAGCTTAAGGCACTTTCAAAGGAAAGTGATTTTCTCTGAAAGGACAGCATTTAGAAACTGAAGCAACACTCCATTCACTTCGCACAGTGAATTGAAGTGTTGGAACAGACTGCTTCTCTTTCAGAGAAACGCATGTGAGTTTTTTGTGAATGCTTGAAAGTAGTTTAAGGCACTTTCAAAGGAAAGTGATTTTCTCTGAAAGGACAGAATTTAGAAAGTGATGCAACACTCCATTCACTTCGCACAGTGAATTGAAGTGTTGGAATAGACTGCTTCTCTTTCAGAGAAACGCATGTGAGTTTCTTCCTAATGCTTGTAAGTAGCTTAAGGCACTTTCAAAGGAAAGTGATTTTCTCTGAAAGGACTGCATTTAGAAAGTGAAGCAACAATCCATGCACTTCGCACAGTGAATTGAAGTGTTGGAACCGACTGCTTCTCTTTCAGAGAAACGCATGTGAGTTTCTGGTGAATGCTTTTAAGTAGCTTAAGGCACTTTCAAAGGAAAGTGATTTTCTCTGAAAGGACAGCATTTAGAAAGTGAATCAACACTCCATTCCCTTCGTGCAGTGAATTGAAGTGTTGGAACAGAGTGCTTCTCTTTCATATAAACGCATTAGTGTTTCTTGTGAATGCTTGCAAGTTGCTTAAGGCACTTTCAAAGGAAAGTGATTTTCTCTGAAAGGACATAATTTAGAAAGTGAAGCAACACTCCATTCACTTCGCACAGTGAATTGAAGTGTTGGAACAGACTGCTTCTCTTTCAGAGAAATGCATGTGAGTTTCTGTTGAATGCTTGTAAGTAGCTTAAGGCACTTTCAAAGGAAAGTGATTTTCTCTGAAAGGACAGCATTTAGAAAGTGAAGCAACACTCCATTCACTTCGCACATTGAATTGAAGTGTTGGAACAGACTGCTTCTCTTTCAGAGAAACGCATGTGAGTTTCTGGTGAATGCTTGTAAGTAGCTTAAGGCACTTTCAAAGGAAAGTGATTTTCTCTGAAAGGACAGAATTTAGAAAGTGAGGCAACACTCCATTCACTTCACACAGTGAATTGAAGTGTTGGAACAAACTGCTTCTCTTTCAGAGAAACGCATGTGAGTTTCTTCCTAATGCTTGCAAGTAGCTTAAGGCACTTTCAAAGGAAAGTGATTTTCTCTGAAAGGACAGCATTTAGAAAGTGAAGCAACACTCCATTCACTTCGCAGAGTGAATTGAAGTTTTGGAACAGACTGCTTCTCTTTCAGAGAAACGCATGTGAGTTTCTGGTGAATGCTTGTAAGTAGCTTAAGGCACTTTCAAAGGAAAGTGATTTTCTCTGAAAGGACAGCATTTAGAAAGTGAAGCAACACTCCATTCACTTCGCACAGTGAATTGAAGTGTTGGAACAGACTGCTTCTCTTTCAGAGAAACGCATGTGAGTTTCTGGTGAATGCTTGTAAGTAGCTTAAGGCACTTTCAAAGGAAAGTGATTTTCTCTGAAAGGACAGCATTTAGAAAGTGAAGCAACACTCATTCACTTCGCACAGTGAATTGAAGTGTTGGAACAGACTGCTTCTCTTTCAGAGAAACGCATGTGAGTTTCTGGTGAATGCTTGTAAGTAGCTTAAGGCACTTTCAAAGGAAAGTGATTTTCTCTGAAAGGACATAATTTAGAAAGTGAAGCAACACTCCATTCACTTCGCACAGTGAATTGAAGTGTTGGAACAGACTGCTTCTCTTTCAGAGAAATGCATGTGAGTTTCTGTTGAATGCTTGTAAGCAGCTTAAGGCACTTTCAAAGAAAAGTGATTTTCTCTGAAAGGACAGCATTTAGAAAGTGAAGCAACACTCCATTCACTTCGCACATTGAATTGAAGTGTTGGAACAGACTGCTTCTCTTTCAGAGAAACGCATGAGTTTCTGGTGAATGCTTGTAAGTAGCTTAAGGCACTTTCAAAGGAAAGTGATTTTCTCTGAAAGGACAGCATTTAGAAAGTGAAGCAACACTCCATTCACTTCGCACAGTGAATTGAAGTGTTGGAACACACTGCTTCTCTTTCAGAGAAATTCATGTGAGTTTAAGTTGAATGCTTGCAAGTAGCTTAAGGCACTTTCAAAGGAAAGTGATTTTCTCTGAAAGGACAGCATTTAGAAAGTGAAGCAACACTCCATTCACTTCGCACAGTGAATTGAAGTGTTGGAACAGACTGCTTCTCTTTCAGAGAAACGCATGTGAGTTTCTGGTGAATGCTTGTAAGTAGCTTAAGGCACTTTCAAAGGAAAGTGATTTTCTCTGAAAGGACAGCATTTAGAAAGTGAAGCAACACTCCATTCACTTCGCACAGTGAATTGAAGTGTTTGAACAGACTGCTTCTCTTTCAGAGAAACGCATGTGAGTTTCTGGTGAATGCTTGTAAGTAGCTTAAGGCACTTTCAAAGGAAAGTGATTTTCTCTGAAAGGACAGCATTTAGAAAGTGAAGCAACACTCCATTCACTTCGCACATTGAATTGAAGTGTTGGAACAGACTGCTTCTCTTTCAGAGAAACGCATGTGAGTTTCTGGTGAATGCTTGTAAGTAGCTTAAGGCACTTTCAAAGGAAAGTGATTTTCTCTGAAAGGACAGCATTTAGAAAGTGAAGCAACACTCCATTCACTTCGCACAGTGAATTGAAGTGTTGGAACAGACTGCTTCTCTTTCAGAGAAACACATGTGAGTTTTTTGTGAATGCTTGAAAGTAGTTTAAGGCACTTTCAAGGGAAAGTGATTTTCTCTGAAAGGACAGCATTTAGAAACTGATGCAACACTCCATTCACTTCGCACAGTGAATTGAAGTGTTGGAACAGACTGCTTCTCTTTCAGAGAAACGCATGTGAGTTTCTTCCTAATGCTTGTAAGTAGCTTAAGGCACTTTCAAAGGAAAGTGATTTTCTCTGAAAGGACAGCATTTAGAAAGTGAAGCAACACTCAATTCCCTTCGTACAGTGAATTGAAGTGTTGGAACAGAGTGCTTCTCTTTCATAGAAACGCATTAGTGTTTCTTGTGAATGCTTGCAAGTTGCTTAAGGCACTTTCAAAGGAAAGTGATTTTCTCTGAAAGGACAGCATTTAGAAACTGAAGCACAACTCCATTCACTTCGCACAGTGAATTGAAGTGTTGGAACACACTGCTTCTCTTTAAGAGAAACGCATGTGAGTTTTTTGTGAATGCTTGAAAGTAGTTTAAGGCACTTTCAAAGGAAAGTGATTTTCTCTGAAAGGACAGCATTTAGAAACTGAAGCACAACTCCATTCCCTTCGTGCAGTGAATTGAAGTGTTGGAACAGAGTGCTTCTCTTTCATATAAACGCATTAGTGTTTCTTGTGAATGCTTGCAAGTTGCTTAAGGCACTTTCAAAGGAAAGTGATTTTCTCTGAAAGGACATAATTGAGAAAGTGAAGCAACACTCCATTCACTTCGCACAGTGAATTGAAGTGTTGGAACAGACTGCTTCTCTTTCAGAGAAACGCATGTGAGTTTCTGGTGAATGCTTGTAAGTAGCTTAAGGCACTTTCAAAGGAAAGTGATTTTCTCTGAAAGGACAGCATTTAGAAAGTGAGGCAACACTCCATTCACTTCACACAGTGAATTGAAGTGTTGGAACAGACTGCTTCTCTTTCAGAGAAACGCATGTGAGTTTCTTCCTAATGCTTGCAAGTAGCTTAAGGCACTTTAAAAGGAAAGTGATTTTCTCTGAAGGGACAGCATTTAGAAAGTGAAGCAACACTCCATTCACTTCGCACAGTGAATTGAAGTGTTGGAACAGACTGCTTCTCTTTCAGAGAAACGCATGAGTTTCTGGTGAATGCTTGTAAGTAGCTTAAGGCACTTTCAAAGGAAAGTGATTTTCTCTGATAGGACAGCATTTAGAAAGTGAAGCAACACTCCATTCACTTCGCACAGTGAATTGAAGTGTTGGAACAGACTGCTTCTCTTTCAGAGAAATTCATGTGAGTTTAAGTTGAATGCTTGTAAGTAGCATAAGGCACTTTCAAAGGAAAGTGATTTTCTATGAAAGGACAGCATTTAGAAAGTGAAGCAACACTCCATTCACTTCGCAGAGTGAATTGAAGTTTTGGAACAGACTGCTTCTCTTTCAGAGAAACGCATGTGAGTTTCTGGTGAATGCTTGTAAGTAGCTTAAGGCACTTTCAAAGGAAAGTGATTTTCTCTGAAAGGACAGCATTTAGAAAGTGAAGCAACACTCCATTCACTTCGCACAGTGAATTGAAGTGTTGGAACAGACTGCTTCTCTTTCAGAGAAACGCATGTGAGTTTCTTGTGAATTATTGAAAGTCGCTTAAGGCACTTTCAAAGGAAAGTGATTTTCTCTGAAAGGACAGCATTTAGAAAGTGAAGCAACACTCCATTCCCTTCGTGTAGTGAATTGAAGTGTTGGAACAGAGTGCTTCTCTTTCATAGAAACGCATTAGTGTTTCTTGTGAATGCTTGCAAGTTGCTTAAGGCACTTTCAAAGGAAAGTGATTTTCTCTGAAAGGACAGCATTTAGAAAGTGAAGCAACACTCAATTCACTTTGTACAGTGAATTGAAGTGTTGGAACAGACTGCTTCTCTTTCAGAGAAATGCATGTGAGTTTCTGTTGAATGCTTGTAAGTAGCTTAAGGCTCTTTCAAAGGAAAGTGATTTTCTATGAAAGGACAGCATTTAGAAAGTAAAGCAACACTCCATTCCCTTCGCGCAATGAATTGAAGTGTTGGAACAGACTGCTTCTCTTTCATAGAAACGCATTAGTGTTTCTTGGGAATGCTTGCAAGTAGCTTAAGGCACTTTCAAAGGAAATTGATTTTCTCTGAAAGGACAGCGTTTAGATAGTGAAGCAACACTCCATTCAGTTCGCGCAGTGAATTGAAGTGTTGGAACAGACTGCTTCTCTTTCAGAGAAAAGCATGTGAGTTTCTTCCTAATGCTTGCAAGTAGCTTAAGGCACTTTAAAAGGAAAGTGATTTTCTCTGAAAGGACAGCATTTAGAAAGTGAAGCAACACTCCATTCACTTCGCACAGTGAATTGAAGTGTTGGAACAGACTGCTTCTCTTTCAGAGAAACGCATGAGTTTCTGGTGAATGCTTGTAAGTAGCTTAAGGCACTTTCAAAGGAAAGTGATTTTCTCTGAAAGGACAGCATTTAGAAAGTGAAGCAACACTCAATTCCCTTCGTACAGTGAATTGAAGTGTTGGAACAGAGTGCTTCTCTTTCATAGAAACGCATTAGTGTTTCTTGTGAATGCTTGCAAGTTGCTTAAGGCACTTTCAAAGGAAAGTGATTTTCTCTGAAAGGACAGCATTTAGAAACTGAAGCACAACTCCATTCACTTCGCACAGTGAATTGAAGTGTTGGAACACACTGCTTCTCTTTAAGAGAAACGCATGTGAGTTTTTTGTGAATGCTTGAAAGTAGTTTAAGGCACTTTCAAAGGAAAGTGATTTTCTCTGAAAGGACAGCATTTAGAAACTGAAGCACAACTCCATTCCCTTCGTGCAGTGAATTGAAGTGTTGGAACAGAGTGCTTCTCTTTCATATAAACGCATTAGTGTTTCTTGTGAATGCTTGCAAGTTGCTTAAGGCACTTTCAAAGGAAAGTGATTTTCTCTGAAAGGACATAATTGAGAAAGTGAAGCAACACTCCATTCACTTCGCACAGTGAATTGAAGTGTTGGAACAGACTGCTTCTCTTTCAGAGAAACGCATGTGAGTTTCTGGTGAATGCTTGTAAGTAGCTTAAGGCACTTTCAAAGGAAAGTGATTTTCTCTGAAAGGACAGCATTTAGAAAGTGAGGCAACACTCCATTCACTTCACACAGTGAATTGAAGTGTTGGAACAGACTGCTTCTCTTTCAGAGAAACGCATGTGAGTTTCTTCCTAATGCTTGCAAGTAGCTTAAGGCACTTTAAAAGGAAAGTGATTTTCTCTGAAGGGACAGCATTTAGAAAGTGAAGCAACACTCCATTCACTTCGCACAGTGAATTGAAGTGTTGGAACAGACTGCTTCTCTTTCAGAGAAACGCATGAGTTTCTGGTGAATGCTTGTAAGTAGCTTAAGGCACTTTCAAAGGAAAGTGATTTTCTCTGATAGGACAGCATTTAGAAAGTGAAGCAACACTCCATTCACTTCGCACAGTGAATTGAAGTGTTGGAACAGACTGCTTCTCTTTCAGAGAAATTCATGTGAGTTTAAGTTGAATGCTTGTAAGTAGCATAAGGCACTTTCAAAGGAAAGTGATTTTCTATGAAAGGACAGCATTTAGAAAGTGAAGCAACACTCCATTCACTTCGCAGAGTGAATTGAAGTTTTGGAACAGACTGCTTCTCTTTCAGAGAAACGCATGTGAGTTTCTGGTGAATGCTTGTAAGTAGCTTAAGGCACTTTCAAAGGAAAGTGATTTTCTCTGAAAGGACAGCATTTAGAAAGTGAAGCAACACTCCATTCACTTCGCACAGTGAATTGAAGTGTTGGAACAGACTGCTTCTCTTTCAGAGAAACGCATGTGAGTTTCTTGTGAATTATTGAAAGTCGCTTAAGGCACTTTCAAAGGAAAGTGATTTTCTCTGAAAGGACAGCATTTAGAAAGTGAAGCAACACTCCATTCCCTTCGTGTAGTGAATTGAAGTGTTGGAACAGAGTGCTTCTCTTTCATAGAAACGCATTAGTGTTTCTTGTGAATGCTTGCAAGTTGCTTAAGGCACTTTCAAAGGAAAGTGATTTTCTCTGAAAGGACAGCATTTAGAAAGTGAAGCAACACTCAATTCACTTTGTACAGTGAATTGAAGTGTTGGAACAGACTGCTTCTCTTTCAGAGAAATGCATGTGAGTTTCTGTTGAATGCTTGTAAGTAGCTTAAGGCTCTTTCAAAGGAAAGTGATTTTCTATGAAAGGACAGCATTTAGAAAGTAAAGCAACACTCCATTCCCTTCGCGCAATGAATTGAAGTGTTGGAACAGACTGCTTCTCTTTCATAGAAACGCATTAGTGTTTCTTGGGAATGCTTGCAAGTAGCTTAAGGCACTTTCAAAGGAAATTGATTTTCTCTGAAAGGACAGCGTTTAGATAGTGAAGCAACACTCCATTCAGTTCGCGCAGTGAATTGAAGTGTTGGAACAGACTGCTTCTCTTTCAGAGAAAAGCATGTGAGTTTCTTCCTAATGCTTGCAAGTAGCTTAAGGCACTTTAAAAGGAAAGTGATTTTCTCTGAAAGGACAGCATTTAGAAAGTGAAGCAACACTCCATTCACTTCGCACAGTGAATTGAAGTGTTGGAACAGACTGCTTCTCTTTCAGAGAAACGCATGAGTTTCTGGTGAATGCTTGTAAGTAGCTTAAGGCACTTTCAAAGGAAAGTGATTTTCTCTGAAAGAACAGCATTTAGAAAGTGAAGCAACTCTCCATTCACTTCGCACAGTGAATTGAAGTGTTGGAACAGACTGCTTCTCTTTCAGAGAAACGCATGTGAGTTTCTGTTGAATGCTTGTAAGTAGCTTAAGGCACTTTCAAAGGAAAGTGATTTTCTCTGAAAGGACAGCATTTAGAAAGTGAGGCAACACTCCATTCACTTCGCACAGTGAATTGAAGTGTTGGAACAGACTGCTTCTCTTTCAGAGAAACGCATGAGTTTCTGGTGAATGCTTGTAAGTAGCTTAAGGCACTTTCAAAGGAAAGTGATTTTCTCTGAAAGGACAGCATTTAGAAAGTGAAGCAACACTCCATTCACTTCGCACAGTGAATTGAAGTGTTGGAACAGACTGCTTCTCTTTCAGAGAAATTCATGTGAGTTTAAGTTGAATGCTTGCAAGTAGCTTAAGGCACTTTCAAAGGAAAGTGATTTTCTCTGAAAGGACAGCATTTAGAAAGTGAAGCAACACTCCATTCACTTCGCAGAGTGAATTGAAGTTTTGGAACAGACTGCTTCTCTTTCAGAGAAACACATGTGAGTTTCTGGTGAATGCTTGTAAGTAGCTTAAGGCACTTTAAAAGGAAAGTGATTTTCTCTGAAAGGACAGCATTTAGAAAGTGAAGCAACACTCCATTCACTTCGCACAGTGAATTGAAGTGTTGGAACAGACTGCTTCTCTTTCAGAGAAACGCATGTGAGTTTCTGGTGAATGCTTGTAAGTAGCTTAAGGCACTTTCAAAGGAAAGTGATTTTCTCTGAAAGGACAGCATTTAGAAAGTGAAGCAACACTCCATTCACTTCGCACAGTGAATTGAAGTGTTGGAACAGACTGCTTCTCTTTCAGAGAAACGCATGTGAGTTTCTGGTGAATGCTTGTAAGTAGCTTAAGGCACTTTCAAAGGAAAGTGATTTTCTCTGAAAGGACAGCATTTAGAAACTGAAGCAACACTCCATTCACTTCGCACAGTGAATTGAAGTGTTGGAACAGACTGCTTCTCTTTCAGAGAAACGCATGTGAGTTTTTTGTGAATGCTTGAAAGTAGTTTAAGGCACTTTCAAAGGAAAGTGATTTTCTCTGAAAGGACAGAATTTAGAAAGTGATGCAACACTCCATTCACTTCGCACAGTGAATTGAAGTGTTGGAATAGACTGCTTCTCTTTCAGAGAAACGCATGTGAGTTTCTTCCTAATGCTTGTAAGTAGCTTAAGGCACTTTCAAAGGAAAGTGATTTTCTCTGAAAGGACTGCATTTAGAAAGTGAAGCAACAATCCATGCACTTCGCACAGTGAATTGAAGTGTTGGAACCGACTGCTTCTCTTTCAGAGAAACGCATGTGAGTTTCGGGTGAATGCTTTTAAGTAGCTTAAGGCACTTTCAAAGGAAAGTGATTTTCTCTGAAAGGACAGCATTTAGAAAGTGAAGCAACACTCCATTCCCTTCGTGCAGTGAATTGAAGTGTTGGAACAGAGTGCTTCTCTTTCATATAAACGCATTAGTGTTTCTTGTGAATGCTTGCAAGTTGCTTAAGGCACTTTCAAAGGAAAGTGATTTTCTCTGAAAGGACATAATTTAGAAAGTGAAGCAACACTCCATTCACTTCGCACAGTGAATTGAAGTGTTGGAACAGACTGCTTCTCTTTCAGAGAAATGCATGTGAGTTTCTGTTGAATGCTTGTAAGCAGCTTAAGGCACTTTCAAAGGAAAGTGATTTTCTCTGAAAGGACAGCATTTAGAAAGTGAAGCAACACTCCATTCACTTCGCACATTGAATTGAAGTGTTGGAACAGACTGCTTCTCTTTCAGAGAAACGCATGTGAGTTTCTGGTGAATGCTTGTAAGTAGCTTAAGGCACTTTCAAAGGAAAGTGATTTTCTCTGAAAGGACAGAATTTAGAAAGTGAGGCAACACTCCATTCACTTCACACAGTGAATTGAAGTGTTGGAACAAACTGCTTCTCTTTCAGAGAAACGCATGTGAGTTTCTTCCTAATGCTTGCAAGTAGCTTAAGGCACTTTAAAAGGAAAGTGATTTTCTCTGAAAGGACAGCATTTAGAAAGTGAAGCAACACTCCATTCACTTCGCACAGTGAATTGAAGTGTTGGAACAGACTGCTTCTCTTTCAGAGAAACGCATGAGTTTCTGGTGAATGCTTGTAAGTAGCTTAAGGCACTTTCAAAGGAAAGTGATTTTCTCTGATAGGACAGCATTTAGAAAGTGAAGCAACACTCCATTCACTTCGCACAGTGAATTGAAGTGTTGGAACAGACTGCTTCTCTTTCAGAGAAATTCATGTGAGTTTAAGTTGAATGCTTGTAAGTAGCATAAGGCACTTTCAAAGGAAAGTGATTTTCTATGAAAGGACAGCATTTAGAAAGTGAAGCAACACTCCATTCACTTCGCAGAGTGAATTGAAGTTTTGGAACAGACTGCTTCTCTTTCAGAGAAACGCATGTGAGTTTCTGGTGAATGCTTGTAAGTAGCTTAAGGCACTTTCAAAGGAAAGTGATTTTCTCTGAAAGGACAGCATTTAGAAAGTGAAGCAACACTCCATTCACTTCGCACAGTGAATTGAAGTGTTGGAACAGACTGCTTCTCTTTCAGAGAAACGCATGTGAGTTTCTTGTGAATTATTGAAAGTCGCTTAAGGCACTTTCAAAGGAAAGTGATTTTCTCTGAAAGGACAGCATTTAGAAAGTGAAGCAACACTCCATTCCCTTCGTGTAGTGAATTGAAGTGTTGGAACAGAGTGCTTCTCTTTCATAGAAACGCATTAGTGTTTCTTGTGAATGCTTGCAAGTTGCTTAAGGCACTTTCAAAGGAAAGTGATTTTCTCTGAAAGGACAGCATTTAGAAAGTGAAGCAACACTCAATTCACTTTGTACAGTGAATTGAAGTGTTGGAACAGACTGCTTCTCTTTCAGAGAAATGCATGTGAGTTTCTGTTGAATGCTTGTAAGTAGCTTAAGGCTCTTTCAAAGGAAAGTGATTTTCTATGAAAGGACAGCATTTAGAAAGTAAAGCAACACTCCATTCCCTTCGCGCAATGAATTGAAGTGTTGGAACAGACTGCTTCTCTTTCATAGAAACGCATTAGTGTTTCTTGGGAATGCTTGCAAGTAGCTTAAGGCACTTTCAAAGGAAATTGATTTTCTCTGAAAGGACAGCGTTTAGATAGTGAAGCAACACTCCATTCAGTTCGCGCAGTGAATTGAAGTGTTGGAACAGACTGCTTCTCTTTCAGAGAAAAGCATGTGAGTTTCTTCCTAATGCTTGCAAGTAGCTTAAGGCACTTTAAAAGGAAAGTGATTTTCTCTGAAAGGACAGCATTTAGAAAGTGAAGCAACACTCCATTCACTTCGCACAGTGAATTGAAGTGTTGGAACAGACTGCTTCTCTTTCAGAGAAACGCATGAGTTTCTGGTGAATGCTTGTAAGTAGCTTAAGGCACTTTCAAAGGAAAGTGATTTTCTCTGAAAGAACAGCATTTAGAAAGTGAAGCAACTCTCCATTCACTTCGCACAGTGAATTGAAGTGTTGGAACAGACTGCTTCTCTTTCAGAGAAACGCATGTGAGTTTCTGTTGAATGCTTGTAAGTAGCTTAAGGCACTTTCAAAGGAAAGTGATTTTCTCTGAAAGGACAGCATTTAGAAAGTGAGGCAACACTCCATTCACTTCGCACAGTGAATTGAAGTGTTGGAACAGACTGCTTCTCTTTCAGAGAAACGCATGAGTTTCTGGTGAATGCTTGTAAGTAGCTTAAGGCACTTTCAAAGGAAAGTGATTTTCTCTGAAAGGACAGCATTTAGAAAGTGAAGCAACACTCCATTCACTTCGCACAGTGAATTGAAGTGTTGGAACAGACTGCTTCTCTTTCAGAGAAATTCATGTGAGTTTAAGTTGAATGCTTGCAAGTAGCTTAAGGCACTTTCAAAGGAAAGTGATTTTCTCTGAAAGGACAGCATTTAGAAAGTGAAGCAACACTCCATTCACTTCGCAGAGTGAATTGAAGTTTTGGAACAGACTGCTTCTCTTTCAGAGAAACACATGTGAGTTTCTGGTGAATGCTTGTAAGTAGCTTAAGGCACTTTAAAAGGAAAGTGATTTTCTCTGAAAGGACAGCATTTAGAAAGTGAAGCAACACTCCATTCACTTCGCACAGTGAATTGAAGTGTTGGAACAGACTGCTTCTCTTTCAGAGAAACGCATGTGAGTTTCTGGTGAATGCTTGTAAGTAGCTTAAGGCACTTTCAAAGGAAAGTGATTTTCTCTGAAAGGACAGCATTTAGAAAGTGAAGCAACACTCCATTCACTTCGCACAGTGAATTGAAGTGTTGGAACAGACTGCTTCTCTTTCAGAGAAACGCATGTGAGTTTCTGGTGAATGCTTGTAAGTAGCTTAAGGCACTTTCAAAGGAAAGTGATTTTCTCTGAAAGGACAGCATTTAGAAACTGAAGCAACACTCCATTCACTTCGCACAGTGAATTGAAGTGTTGGAACAGACTGCTTCTCTTTCAGAGAAACGCATGTGAGTTTTTTGTGAATGCTTGAAAGTAGTTTAAGGCACTTTCAAAGGAAAGTGATTTTCTCTGAAAGGACAGAATTTAGAAAGTGATGCAACACTCCATTCACTTCGCACAGTGAATTGAAGTGTTGGAATAGACTGCTTCTCTTTCAGAGAAACGCATGTGAGTTTCTTCCTAATGCTTGTAAGTAGCTTAAGGCACTTTCAAAGGAAAGTGATTTTCTCTGAAAGGACTGCATTTAGAAAGTGAAGCAACAATCCATGCACTTCGCACAGTGAATTGAAGTGTTGGAACCGACTGCTTCTCTTTCAGAGAAACGCATGTGAGTTTCGGGTGAATGCTTTTAAGTAGCTTAAGGCACTTTCAAAGGAAAGTGATTTTCTCTGAAAGGACAGCATTTAGAAAGTGAAGCAACACTCCATTCCCTTCGTGCAGTGAATTGAAGTGTTGGAACAGAGTGCTTCTCTTTCATATAAACGCATTAGTGTTTCTTGTGAATGCTTGCAAGTTGCTTAAGGCACTTTCAAAGGAAAGTGATTTTCTCTGAAAGGACATAATTTAGAAAGTGAAGCAACACTCCATTCACTTCGCACAGTGAATTGAAGTGTTGGAACAGACTGCTTCTCTTTCAGAGAAATGCATGTGAGTTTCTGTTGAATGCTTGTAAGCAGCTTAAGGCACTTTCAAAGGAAAGTGATTTTCTCTGAAAGGACAGCATTTAGAAAGTGAAGCAACACTCCATTCACTTCGCACATTGAATTGAAGTGTTGGAACAGACTGCTTCTCTTTCAGAGAAACGCATGTGAGTTTCTGGTGAATGCTTGTAAGTAGCTTAAGGCACTTTCAAAGGAAAGTGATTTTCTCTGAAAGGACAGAATTTAGAAAGTGAGGCAACACTCCATTCACTTCACACAGTGAATTGAAGTGTTGGAACAAACTGCTTCTCTTTCAGAGAAACGCATGTGAGTTTCTTCCTAATGCTTGCAAGTAGCTTAAGGCACTTTAAAAGGAAAGTGATTTTCTCTGAAAGGACAGCATTTAGAAAGTGAAGCAACACTCCATTCACTTCGCACAGTGAATTGAAGTGTTGGAACAGACTGCTTCTCTTTCAGAGAAACGCATGAGTTTCTGGTGAATGCTTGTAAGTAGCTTAAGGCACTTTCAAAGGAAAGTGATTTTCTCTGAAAGGACAGCATTTAGAAAGTGAAGCAACACTCCATTCACTTCGCACAGTGAATTGAAGTGTTGGAACAGACTGCTTCTCTTTCAGAGAAATTCATGTGAGTTTAAGTTGAATGCTTGTAAGTAGCTTAAGGCACTTTCAAAGGAAAGTGATTTTCTCTGAAAGGACAGCATTTAGAAAGTGAAGCAACACTCCATTCACTTCGCAGAGTGAATTGAAGTTTTGGAACAGACTGCTTCTCTTTCAGAGAAACGCATGTGAGTTTCTGGTGAATGCTTGTAAGTAGCTTAAGGCACTTTCAAAGGAAAGTGATTTTCTCTGAAAGGACAGCATTTAGAAAGTGAAGCAACACTCCATTCACTTCGCACAGTGAATTGAAGTGTTGGAACAGACTGCTTCTCTTTCAGAGAAACGCATGTGAGTTTCTGGTGAATGCTTGTAAGTAGCTTAAGGCACTTTCAAAGGAAAGTGATTTTCTCTGAAAGGACAGCATTTAGAAAGTGAAGCAACACTCATTCACTTCGCACAGTGAATTGAAGTGTTGGAACAGACTGATTCTCTTTCAGAGAAACGCATGTGAGTTTCTGGTGAATGCTTGTAAGTAGCTTAAGGCACTTTCAAAGGAAAGTGATTTTCTCTGAAAGGACATAATTTAGAAAGTGAAGCAACACTCCATTCACTTCGCACAGTGAATTGAAGTGTTGGAACAGACTGCTTCTCTTTCAGAGAAATGCATGTGAGTTTCTGTTGAATGCTTGTAAGCAGCTTAAGGCACTTTCAAAGAAAAGTGATTTTCTCTGAAAGGACAGCATTTAGAAAGTGAAGCAACACTCCATTCACTTCGCACATTGAATTGAAGTGTTGGAACAAACTGCTTCTCTTTCAGAGAAACGCATGTGAGTTTCTGGAGAATGCTTGTAAGTAGCTTAAGGCACTTTCAAAGGAAAGTGATTTTCTCTGAAAGGACAGCATTTAGAAAGTGAAGCAACACTCCATTCACTTCGCACAGTGAATTGAAGTGTTGGAACAGACTGCTTCTCTTTCAGAGAAACGCATGAGTTTCTGGTGAATGCTTGTAAGTAGCTTAAGGCACTTTCAAAGGAAAGTGATTTTCTCTGAAAGGACAGCATTTAGAAAGTGAAGCAATACTCCATTCACTTCGCACAGTGAATTGAAGTGTTGGAACACACTGCTTCTCTTTCAGAGAAATTCATGTGAGTTTAAGTTGAATGCTTGCAAGTAGCTTAAGGCACTTTCAAAGGAAAGTGATTTTCTCTGAAAGGACAGCATTTAGAAAGTGAAGCAACACTCCATTCACTTCGCACAGTGAATTGAAGTGTTGGAACAGACTGCTTCTCTTTCAGAGAAACGCATGTGAGTTTCTGGTGAATGCTTGTAAGTAGCTTAAGGCACTTTCAAAGGAAAGTGATTTTCTCTGAAAGGACAGCATTTAGAAAGTGAAGCAACACTCCATTCACTTCGCACAGTGAATTGAAGTGTTTGAACAGACTGCTTCTCTTTCAGAGAAACGCATGTGAGTTTCTGGTGAATGCTTGTAAGTAGCTTAAGGCACTTTCAAAGGAAAGTGATTTTCTCTGAAAGGACAGCATTTAGAAAGTGAAGCAACACTCAATTCACTTCGCACATTGAATTGAAGTGTTGGAACAGACTGCTTCTCTTTCAGAGAAACGCATGTGAGTTTCTGGTGAATGCTTGTAAGTAGCTTAAGGCACTTTCAAAGGAAAGTGATTTTCTCTGAAAGGACAGCATTTAGAAAGTGAAGCAACACTCCATTCACTTCGCACAGTGAATTGAAGTGTTGGAACAGACTGCTTCTCTTTCAGAGAAACACATGTGAGTTTTTTGTGAATGCTTGAAAGTAGTTTAAGGCACTTTCAAGGGAAAGTGATTTTCTCTGAAAGGACAGCATTTAGAAACTGATGCAACACTCCATTCACTTCGCACAGTGAATTGAAGTGTTGGAACAGACTGCTTCTCTTTCAGAGAAACGCATGTGAGTTTCTTCCTAATGCTTGTAAGTAGCTTAAGGCACTTTCAAAGGAAAGTGATTTTCTCTGAAAGGACAGCATTTAGAAAGTGAAGCAACACTCAATTCCCTTCGTACAGTGAATTGAAGTGTTGGAACAGAGTGCTTCTCTTTCATAGAAACGCATTAGTGTTTCTTGTGAATGCTTGCAAATTGCTTAAGGCACTTTCAAAGGAAAGTGATTTTCTCTGAAAGGACAGCATTTAGAAACTGAAGCACAACTCCATTCACTTCGCACAGTGAATTGAAGTGTTGGAACACACTGCTTCTCTTTAAGAGAAACGCATGTGAGTTTTTTGTGAATGCTTGAAAGTAGTTTAAGGCACTTTCAAAGGAAAGTGATTTTCTCTGAAAGGACAGCATTTAGAAACTGAAGCACAACTCCATTCCCTTCGTGCAGTTAATTGAAGTGTTGGAACAGAGTGCTTCTCTTTCATATAAACGCATTAGTGTTTCTTGTGAATGCTTGCAAGTTGCTTAAGGCACTTTCAAAGGAAAGTGATTTTCTCTGAAAGGACATAATTGAGAAAGTGAAGCAACACTCCATTCACTTCGCACAGTGAATTGAAGTGTTGGAACAGACTGCTTCTCTTTCAGAGAAATGCATGTGAGTTTCTGTTGAATGCTTGTAAGCAGCTTAAGGCACTTTCAAAGGAAAGTGATTTTCTCTGAAAGGACAGCATTTAGAAAGTGAAGCAACACTCCATTCACTTCGCACATTGAATTGAAGTGTTGGAACAGACTGCTTCTCTTTCAGAGAAACGCATGTGAGTTTCTGGTGAATGCTTGTAAGTAGCTTAAGGCACTTTCAAAGGAAAGTGATTTTCTCTGAAAGGACAGCATTTAGAAAGTGAGGCAACACTCCATTCACTTCACACAGTGAATTGAAGTGTTGGAACAGACTGCTTCTCTTTCAGAGAAACGCATGTGAGTTTCTTCCTAATGCTTGCAAGTAGCTTAAGGCACTTTAAAAGGAAAGTGATTTTCTCTGAAGGGACAGCATTTAGAAAGTGAAGCAACACTCCATTCACTTCGCACAGTGAATTGAAGTGTTGGAACAGACTGCTTCTCTTTCAGAGAAACGCATGAGTTTCTGGTGAATGCTTGTAAGTAGCTTAAGGCACTTTCAAAGGAAATTGATTTTCTCTGAAAGGACAGCATTTAGAAAGTGAAGCAACACTCCATTCACTTCGCACAGTGAATTGAAGTGTTGGAACAGACTGCTTCTCTTTCAGAGAAATTCATGTGAGTTTAAGTTGAATGCTTGTAAGTAGCATAAGGTACTTTCAAAGGAAAGTGATTTTCTATGAAAGGACAGCATTTAGAAAGTGAAGCAACACTCCATTCACTTCGCAGAGTGAATTGAAGTTTTGGAACAGACTGCTTCTCTTTCAGAGAAACGCATGTGAGTTTCTGGTGAATGCTTGTAAGTAGCTTAAGGCACTTTCAAAGGAAAGTGATTTTCTCTGAAAGGACAGCATTTAGAAAGTGAAGCAACACTCCATTCACTTCGCACAGTGAATTGAAGTGTTGGAACAGACTGCTTCTCTTTCAGAGAAACGCATGTGAGTTTCTTGTGAATTATTGAAAGTCGCTTAAGGCACTTTCAAAGGAAAGTGATTTTCTCTGAAAGGACAGCATTTAGAAAGTGAAGCAACACTCCATTCCCTTCGTGTAGTGAATTGAAGTGTTGGAACAGAGTGCTTCTCTTTCATAGAAACGCATTAGTGTTTCTTGTGAATGCTTGCAAGTTGCTTAAGGCACTTTCAAAGGAAAGTGATTTTCTCTGAAAGGACAGCATTTGGAAAGTGAAGCAACACTCAATTCACTTTGTACAGTGAATTGAAGTGTTGGAACAGACTGCTTCTCTTTCAGAGAAATGCATGTGAGTTTCTGTTGAATGCTTGTAAGTAGCTTAAGGCTCTTTCAAAGGAAAGTGATTTTCTATGAAAGGACAGCATTTAGAAAGTAAAGCAACACTCCATTCCCTTCGCGCAATGAATTGAAGTGTTGGAACAGACTGCTTCTCTTTCATAGAAACGCATTAGTGTTTCTTGGGAATGCTTGCAAGTAGCTTAAGGCACTTTCAAAGGAAATTGATTTTCTCTGAAAGGACAGCGTTTAGATAGTGAAGCAACACTCCATTCAGTTCGCGCAGTGAATTGAAGTGTTGGAACAGACTGCTTCTCTTTCAGAGAAACGCATGTGAGTTTCTGGTGAATGCTTCTAAGTAGCTTAAGGCACTTTCAAAGGAAAGTGATTTTCTCTGAAAGGACAGCATTTAGAAAGTGAGGCAACACTCCATTCACTTCGCACAGTGAATTGAAGTGTTGGAACAGACTGCTTCTCTTTCAGAGAAACGCATGTGAGTTTCTTGTGAATTCTTGCAAGTTGCTTAAGGCACTTTCAAAGGAAAGTGATTTTCTCTGAAAGGACAGCATTTAGAAAGTGAAGCAACACTCCATTCCCTTCGTGCAGTGAATTGAAGTGTTGGAACAGACTGCTTCTCTTTCAGAGAAATTCATGTGAGTTTAAGTTGAATGCTTGTAAGTAGCTTAAGGCACTTTCAAAGGAAAGTGATTTTCTCTGAAAGGACAGCATTTAGAAAGTGAAGCAACACTCCATTCACTTCGCACAGTGAATTGAAGTGTTGGAACAGACAGCTTCTCTTTCAGAGAAACGCATGTGAGTTTCTGGTGAATGCTTGTAAGTAGCTTAAGGCACTTTCAAAGGAAAGTGATTTTCTCTGAAAGGACAGCATTTAGAAACTGAAGCAACACTCCATTCACTTCGCACAGTGAATTGAAGTGTTGGAACAGACTGCTTCTCTTTCAGAGAAACGCAAGTGAGTTTCTTGTGAATTATTGCAAGTCGCTTAAGGCACTTTCAAAGGAAAGTGATTTTCTCTGAAAGGACAGCATTTAGAAACTGAAGCAACACTCCATTCACTTCGCACAGTGAATTGAAGTGTTGGAACAGACTGCTTCTCTTTCAGAGAAACGCATGTGAGTTTTTTGTGAATGCTTGAAAGTAGTTTAAGGCACTTTTAAATGAAAGTGATTTTCTCTGAAAGGACAGAATTTAGAAAGTGATGCAACACTCCATTCACTTCGCACAGTGAATTGAAGTGTTGGAACAGACTGCTTCTCTTTCAGAGAAACGCATGTGAGTTTCTTCCTAATACTTGTAAGTAGCTTAAGGCACTTTCAAAGGAAAGTGATTTTCTCTGAAAGGACAGCATTTAGAAAGTGAAGCAACACTCCATTCCCTTCGTGCAGTGAATTGAAGTGTTGGAACAGAGTGCTTCTCTTTCATAGAAACGCATTAGTATTTCTTGTGAATGCTTGCAAATTGCTTAAGGCACTTTCAAAGGAAAGTGATTTTCTCTGAAAGGACAGCATTTAGAAACTGAAGCAACACTCCATTCACTTCGCACAGTGAATTGAAGTGTTGGAACACACTGCTTCTCTTTAAGAGAAACGCATGTGAGTTTTTTGTGAATGCTTGAAAGTAGTTTAAGGCACTTTCAAAGGAAAGTGATTTTCTCTGAAAGGACAGCATTTAGAAAGTGAAGCAACGCTCCATTCACTTCGCACAGTGAATTGAAGTGTTGGAACAGACTGCTTCTCTTTCAGAGAAACGCATGTGAGTTTCTTACTAATGCTTGCAAGTAGCTTAAGGCACTTTAAAAGGAAAGTGATTTTCTCTGAAAGGACAGCATTTAGAAAGTGAAGCAACACTCCATTCACTTCGCACAGTGAATTGAAGTGTTGGAACAGACTGCTTCTCTTTCAGAGAAACGCATGAGTTTCTGGTGAATGCTTGTAAGTAGCTTAAGGCACTTTCAAAGAAAGTGATTTTCTCTGAAAGAACAGCATTTAGAAAGTGAAGCAACTCTCCATTCACTTCGCACAGTGAATTGAAGTGTTGGAACAGACTGCTTCTCTTTCAGAGAAATTCATGTGAGTTTAAGTTGAATGCTTGTAAGTAGCTTAAGGCACTTTCAAAGGAAAGTGATTTTCTCTGAAAGGACAGCATTTAGAAAGTGAAGCAACACTCCATTCACTTCGCAGAGTGAATTGAAGTTTTGGAACAGACTGCTTCTCTTTCAGAGAAACGCATGTGAGTTTCTGGTGAATGCTTGTAAGTAGCTTAAGGCACTTTCAAAGGAAAGTGATTTTCTCTGAAAGGACAGCATTTAGAAAGTGAAGCAACACTCCATTCACTTCGCACAGTGAATTGAAGTGTTGGAACTGACTGCTTCTCTTTCAGAGAAACGCATGTGAGTTTCTGTTGAATGCTTGTAAGTAGCTTAAGGCACTTTCAAAGGAAAGTGATTTTCTCTGAAAGGACAGCATTTAGAAAGTGAGGCAACACTCCATTCACTTCGCACAGTGAATTGAAGTGTTGGAACAGACTGCTTCTCTTTCAGAGAAACGCATGTGAGTTTCTTGTGAATTATTGCAAGTCGCTTAAGGCACTTTCAAAAAAGGGATTTTCTCTGAAAGGACAGCATTTAGAAAGTGAAGCAACACTCCATTCCCTTCGTGCAGTGAATTGAAGTGTGGGAACAGAGTGCTTCTCTTTCATAGAAACGCATTAGTGTTTCTTGTGAATGCTTGCAAGTTGCTTAAGGCACTTTCAAAGGAAAGTGATTTTCTTTGAAAGGACAGCATTTAGAAAGTGAAGCAACACTCAATTCACTTTGTACAGTGAATTGAAGTGTTGGAACATACTGCTTCTCTTTCAGAGAAATGCATGTGAGTTTCTGTTGAATGCTTGTAAGTAGCTTAAGGCTCTTTCAAAGGAAAGTGATTTTCTCTGAAAGGACAGCATTTAGAAAGTAAAGCAACACTCCATTCCCTTCGCGCAATGAATTGAAGTGTTGGAACAGACTGCTTCTCTTTCATAGAAACGCATTAGTGTTTCTTGGGAATGCTTGCAAGTAGCTAAAGGCACTTTCAAAGGAAATTGATTTTCTCTGAAAGGACAGCATTTAGATAGTGAAGCAACACTCCATTCACTTTGCACAGTGAATTGAAGTGTTGGAACAGACTGCTTCTCATTCAGAGAAACGCATGTGAGTTTCTTGTGAATTCTTGCAAGTTGCTTAAGGCACTTTCAAAGGAAAGTGATTTTCTCTGAAAGGACAGCATTTAGAAACTGAAGCAACACTCCATTCACTTCGCACAGTGAATTGAAGTGTTGGAACAGACTGCTTCTCTTTCAGAGAAACGCATGTGAGTTTCTTCCTAATGCTTGCACGTAGCTTAAGGCACTTTCAAAGGAAAGTGATTTTCTCTGAAAGGACAACATTTAGAAAGTGAAGCAACACTCCATTCACTTCGCACAGTGAATTGAAGTGTTGGAACAGACTGCTTCTCTTTCAGAGAAACGCATGTGAGTTTCTGGTGAATGCTTGTAAGTAGCTTAAGGCACTTTCAAAGGAAAGTGATTTTCTCTGAAAAGACAGCATTTAGAAAGTGAAGCAACACTCCATTCACTTCGCACAGTGAATATAAGTGTTGGAACAGACTGCTTCTCTTTCAGAGAAACGCATGTGAGTTTCTGGTGAATGCTTGTAAGTAGCTTAAGGCACTTTCAAAGGAAAGTGATTTTCTCAGAAAGGACAGCATTTAGAAAGTGAAGCAACACTCCATTCACTTCGCACAGTGAATTGAAGTGTTGGAACAGACTGCTTCTCTTTCAGAGAAACGCATGTGAGTTTCTGGTGAATTCTTGTAAGTAGCTTAAGGCACTTTCAAAGGAAAGTGATTTTCTCTGAAAGGACAGCATTTAGAAACTGAAGCAACACTCCATTCACTTCGCACATTGAATTGAAGTGTTGGAACAGACTGCTTCTCTTTCAGAGAAACGCAAGTGAGTTTCTTGTGAATTATTGCAAGTCGCTTAAGGCACTTTCAAAGGAAAGTGATTTTCTCTGAAAGGACAGCATTTAGAAACTGAAGCAACACTCCATTCACTTCGCACAGTGAATTGAAGTGTTGGAACAGACTGCTTCTCTTTAAGAGAAACGCATGTGAGTTTTTTGTGAATGCTTGAAAGTAGTTTAAGGCACTTTCAAAGGAAAGTGATTTTCTCTGAAAGGACAGAATTTAGAAAGTGATGCAACACTCCATTCACTTCGCACAGTGAATTGAAGTGTTGGAACAGACTGCTTCTCTTTCAGAGAAACGCATGTGAGTTTCTTCCTAATACTTGTAAGTAGCTTAAGGCACTTTCAAAGGAAAGTGATTTTCTCTGAAAGGACAGCATTTAGAAAGTGAAGCAACACTCCATTCCCTTCGTGCAGTGAATTGAAGTGTTGGAACAGAGTGCTTCTCTTTCATAGAAACGCATTAGTGTTTCTTGTGAATGCTTGCAAATTGCTTAAGGCACTTTCAAAGGAAAGTGATTTTCTCTGAAAGGACAGCATTTAGAAACTGAAGCACAACTCCATTCACTTCGCACAGTGAATTGAAGTGTTGGAACACACTGCTTCTCTTTAAGAGAAACGCATGTGAGTTTTTTGTGAATGCTTGAAAGTAGTTTAAGGCACTTTCAAAGGAAAGTGATTTTCTCTGAAAGGACAGCATTTAGAAACTGAAGCACAACTCCATTCCCTTCGTGCAGTGAATTGAAGTGTTGGAACAGAGTGCTTCTCTTTCATATAAACGCATTAGTGTTTCTTGTGAATGCTTGCAAGTTGCTTAAGGCACTTTCAAAGGAAAGTGATTTTCTCTGAAAGGACATAATTGAGAAAGTGAAGCAACACTCCATTCACTTCGCACAGTGAATTGAAGTGTTGGAACAGACTGCTTCTCTTTCAGAGAAATGCATGTGAGTTTCTGTTGAATGCTTGTAAGCAGCTTAAGGCACTTTCAAAGGAAAGTGATTTTCTCTGAAAGGACAGCATTTAGAAAGTGAAGCAACACTCCATTCACTTCGCACATTGAATTGAAGTGTTGGAACAGACTGCTTCTCTTTCAGAGAAACGCATGTGAGTTTCTGGTGAATGCTTGTAAGTAGCTTAAGGCACTTTCAAAGGAAAGTGATTTTCTCTGAAAGGACAGCATTTAGAAAGTGAGGCAACACTCCATTCACTTCACACAGTGAATTGAAGTGTTGGAACAGACTGCTTCTCTTTCAGAGAAACGCATGTGAGTTTCTTCCTAATGCTTGCAAGTAGCTTAAGGCACTTTAAAAGGAAAGTGATTTTCTCTGAAGGGACAGCATTTAGAAAGTGAAGCAACACTCCATTCACTTCGCACAGTGAATTGAAGTGTTGGAACAGACTGCTTCTCTTTCAGAGAAACGCATGAGTTTCTGGTGAATGCTTGTAAGTAGCTTAAGGCACTTTCAAAGGAAAGTGATTTTCTCTGAAAGGACAGCATTTAGAAAGTGAAGCAACACTCCATTCACTTCGCACAGTGAATTGAAGTGTTGGAACAGACTGCTTCTCTTTCAGAGAAATTCATGTGAGTTTAAGTTGAATGCTTGTAAGTAGCATAAGGCACTTTCAAAGGAAAGTGATTTTCTATGAAAGGACAGCATTTAGAAAGTGAAGCAACACTCCATTCACTTCGCAGAGTGAATTGAAGTTTTGGAACAGACTGCTTCTCTTTCAGAGAAACGCATGTGAGTTTCTGGTGAATGCTTGTAAGTAGCTTAAGGCACTTTCAAAGGAAAGTGATTTTCTCTGAAAGGACAGCATTTAGAAAGTGAAGCAACACTCCATTCACTTCGCACAGTGAATTGAAGTGTTGGAACAGACTGCTTCTCTTTCAGAGAAACGCATGTGAGTTTCTTCCTAATACTTGTAAGTAGCTTAAGGCACTTTCAAAGGAAAGTGATTTTCTCTGAAAGGACAGCATTTAGAAAGTGAAGCAACACTCCATTCCCTTCGTGCAGTGAATTGAAGTGTTGGAACAGAGTGCTTCTCTTTCATAGAAACGCATTAGTGTTTCTTGTGAATGCTTGCAAATTGCTTAAGGCACTTTCAAAGGAAAGTGATTTTCTCTGAAAGGACAGCATTTAGAAACTGAAGCACAACTCCATTCACTTCGCACAGTGAATTGAAGTGTTGGAACACACTGCTTCTCTTTAAGAGAAACGCATGTGAGTTTTTTGTGAATGCTTGAAAGTAGTTTAAGGCACTTTCAAAGGAAAGTGATTTTCTCTGAAAGGACAGCATTTAGAAACTGAAGCACAACTCCATTCCCTTCGTGCAGTGAATTGAAGTGTTGGAACAGAGTGCTTCTCTTTCATAGAAACGCATTAGTATTTCTTGTGAATGCTTGCAAATTGCTTAAGGCACTTTCAAAGGAAAGTGATTTTCTCTGAAAGGACAGCATTTAGAAAGTGAAGCAACACTCCATTCACTTCGCACAGTGAATTGAAGTGTTGGAACACACTGCTTCTCTTTAAGAGAAACGCATGTGAGTTTTTTGTGAATGCTTGAAAGTAGTTTAAGGCACTTTCAAAGGAAAGTGATTTTCTCTGAAAGGACAGCATTTAGAAAGTGAAGCAACGCTCCATTCACTTCGCACAGTGAATTGAAGTGTTGGAACAGACTGCTTCTCTTTCAGAGAAACGCATGTGAGTTTCTTACTAATGCTTGCAAGTAGCTTAAGGCACTTTAAAAGGAAAGTGATTTTCTCTGAAAGGACAGCATTTAGAAAGTGAAGCAACACTCCATTCACTTCGCACAGTGAATTGAAGTGTTGGAACAGACTGCTTCTCTTTCAGAGAAACGCATGAGTTTCTGGTGAATGCTTGTAAGTAGCTTAAGGCACTTTCAAAGAAAGTGATTTTCTCTGAAAGAACAGCATTTAGAAAGTGAAGCAACTCTCCATTCACTTCGCACAGTGAATTGAAGTGTTGGAACAGACTGCTTCTCTTTCAGAGAAATTCATGTGAGTTTAAGTTGAATGCTTGTAAGTAGCTTAAGGCACTTTCAAAGGAAAGTGATTTTCTCTGAAAGGACAGCATTTAGAAAGTGAAGCAACACTCCATTCACTTCGCAGAGTGAATTGAAGTTTTGGAACAGACTGCTTCTCTTTCAGAGAAACGCATGTGAGTTTCTGGTGAATGCTTGTAAGTAGCTTAAGGCACTTTCAAAGGAAAGTGATTTTCTCTGAAAGGACAGCATTTAGAAAGTGAAGCAACACTCCATTCACTTCGCACAGTGAATTGAAGTGTTGGAACTGACTGCTTCTCTTTCAGAGAAACGCATGTGAGTTTCTGTTGAATGCTTGTAAGTAGCTTAAGGCACTTTCAAAGGAAAGTGATTTTCTCTGAAAGGACAGCATTTAGAAAGTGAGGCAACACTCCATTCACTTCGCACAGTGAATTGAAGTGTTGGAACAGACTGCTTCTCTTTCAGAGAAACGCATGTGAGTTTCTTGTGAATTATTGCAAGTCGCTTAAGGCACTTTCAAAAAAGGGATTTTCTCTGAAAGGACAGCATTTAGAAAGTGAAGCAACACTCCATTCCCTTCGTGCAGTGAATTGAAGTGTGGGAACAGAGTGCTTCTCTTTCATAGAAACGCATTAGTGTTTCTTGTGAATGCTTGCAAGTTGCTTAAGGCACTTTCAAAGGAAAGTGATTTTCTCTGAAAGGACAGCATTTAGAAAGTGAAGCAACACTCAATTCACTTTGTACAGTGAATTGAAGTGTTGGAACATACTGCTTCTCTTTCAGAGAAATGCATGTGAGTTTCTGTTGAATGCTTGTAAGTAGCTTAAGGCTCTTTCAAAGGAAAGTGATTTTCTCTGAAAGGACAGCGTTTAGAAAGTAAAGCAACACTCCATTCCCTTCGCGCAATGAATTGAAGTGTTGGAACAGACTGCTTCTCTTTCATAGAAACGCATTAGTGTTTCTTGGGAATGCTTGCAAGTAGCTAAAGGCACTTTCAAAGGAAATTGATTTTCTCTGAAAGGACAGCATTTAGATAGTGAAGCAACACTCCATTCACTTTGCACAGTGAATTGAAGTGTTGGAACAGACTGCTTCTCATTCAGAGAAACGCATGTGAGTTTCTTGTGAATTCTTGCAAGTTGCTTAAGGCACTTTCAAAGGAAAGTGATTTTCTCTGAAAGGACAGCATTTAGAAACTGAAGCAACACTCCATTCACTTCGCACAGTGAATTGAAGTGTTGGAACAGACTGCTTCTCTTTCAGAGAAACGCATGTGAGTTTCTTCCTAATGCTTGCACGTAGCTTAAGGCACTTTCAAAGGAAAGTGATTTTCTCTGAAAGGACAACATTTAGAAAGTGAAGCAACACTCCATTCACTTCGCACAGTGAATTGAAGTGTTGGAACAGACTGCTTCTCTTTCAGAGAAACGCATGTGAGTTTCTGGTGAATGCTTGTAAGTAGCTTAAGGCACTTTCAAAGGAAAGTGATTTTCTCTGAAAAGACAGCATTTAGAAAGTGAAGCAACACTCCATTCACTTCGCACAGTGAATATAAGTGTTGGAACAGACTGCTTCTCTTTCAGAGAAACGCATGTGAGTTTCTGGTGAATGCTTGTAAGTAGCTTAAGGCACTTTCAAAGGAAAGTGATTTTCTCAGAAAGGACAGCATTTAGAAAGTGAAGCAACACTCCATTCACTTCGCACAGTGAATTGAAGTGTTGGAACAGACTGCTTCTCTTTCAGAGAAACGCATGTGAGTTTCTGGTGAATTCTTGTAAGTAGCTTAAGGCACTTTCAAAGGAAAGTGATTTTCTCTGAAAGGACAGCATTTAGAAACTGAAGCAACACTCCATTCACTTCGCACATTGAATTGAAGTGTTGGAACAGACTGCTTCTCTTTCAGAGAAACGCAAGTGAGTTTCTTGTGAATTATTGCAAGTCGCTTAAGGCACTTTCAAAGGAAAGTGATTTTCTCTGAAAGGACAGCATTTAGAAACTGAAGCAACACTCCATTCACTTCGCACAGTGAATTGAAGTGTTGGAACAGACTGCTTCTCTTTAAGAGAAACGCATGTGAGTTTTTTGTGAATGCTTGAAAGTAGTTTAAGGCACTTTCAAAGGAAAGTGATTTTCTCTGAAAGGACAGAATTTAGAAAGTGATGCAACACTCCATTCACTTCGCACAGTGAATTGAAGTGTTGGAACAGACTGCTTCTCTTTCAGAGAAACGCATGTGAGTTTCTTCCTAATACTTGTAAGTAGCTTAAGGCACTTTCAAAGGAAAGTGATTTTCTCTGAAAGGACAGCATTTAGAAAGTGAAGCAACACTCCATTCCCTTCGTGCAGTGAATTGAAGTGTTGGAACAGAGTGCTTCTCTTTCATAGAAACGCATTAGTGTTTCTTGTGAATGCTTGCAAATTGCTTAAGGCACTTTCAAAGGAAAGTGATTTTCTCTGAAAGGACAGCATTTAGAAACTGAAGCACAACTCCATTCACTTCGCACAGTGAATTGAAGTGTTGGAACACACTGCTTCTCTTTAAGAGAAACGCATGTGAGTTTTTTGTGAATGCTTGAAAGTAGTTTAAGGCACTTTCAAAGGAAAGTGATTTTCTCTGAAAGGACAGCATTTAGAAACTGAAGCACAACTCCATTCCCTTCGTGCAGTGAATTGAAGTGTTGGAACAGAGTGCTTCTCTTTCATATAAACGCATTAGTGTTTCTTGTGAATGCTTGCAAGTTGCTTAAGGCACTTTCAAAGGAAAGTGATTTTCTCTGAAAGGACATAATTGAGAAAGTGAAGCAACACTCCATTCACTTCGCACAGTGAATTGAAGTGTTGGAACAGACTGCTTCTCTTTCAGAGAAATGCATGTGAGTTTCTGTTGAATGCTTGTAAGCAGCTTAAGGCACTTTCAAAGGAAAGTGATTTTCTCTGAAAGGACAGCATTTAGAAAGTGAAGCAACACTCCATTCACTTCGCACATTGAATTGAAGTGTTGGAACAGACTGCTTCTCTTTCAGAGAAACGCATGTGAGTTTCTGGTGAATGCTTGTAAGTAGCTTAAGGCACTTTCAAAGGAAAGTGATTTTCTCTGAAAGGACAGCATTTAGAAAGTGAGGCAACACTCCATTCACTTCACACAGTGAATTGAAGTGTTGGAACAGACTGCTTCTCTTTCAGAGAAACGCATGTGAGTTTCTTCCTAATGCTTGCAAGTAGCTTAAGGCACTTTAAAAGGAAAGTGATTTTCTCTGAAGGGACAGCATTTAGAAAGTGAAGCAACACTCCATTCACTTCGCACAGTGAATTGAAGTGTTGGAACAGACTGCTTCTCTTTCAGAGAAACGCATGAGTTTCTGGTGAATGCTTGTAAGTAGCTTAAGGCACTTTCAAAGGAAAGTGATTTTCTCTGAAAGGACAGCATTTAGAAAGTGAAGCAACACTCCATTCACTTCGCACAGTGAATTGAAGTGTTGGAACAGACTGCTTCTCTTTCAGAGAAATTCATGTGAGTTTAAGTTGAATGCTTGTAAGTAGCATAAGGCACTTTCAAAGGAAAGTGATTTTCTATGAAAGGACAGCATTTAGAAAGTGAAGCAACACTCCATTCACTTCGCAGAGTGAATTGAAGTTTTGGAACAGACTGCTTCTCTTTCAGAGAAATGCATGTGAGTTTCTGGTGAATGCTTGTAAGTAGCTTAAGGCACTTTCAAAGGAAAGTGATTTTCTCTGAAAGGACAGCATTTAGAAAGTGAAGCAACACTCCATTCACTTCGCACAGTGAATTGAAGTGTTGGAACAGACTGCTTCTCTTTCAGAGAAACGCATGTGAGTTTCTTGTGAATTATTGAAAGTCGCTTAAGGCACTTTCAAAGGAAAGTGATTTTCTCTGAAAGGACAGCATTTAGAAAGTGAAGCAACACTCCATTCCCTTCGTGTAGTGAATTGAAGTGTTGGAACAGAGTGCTTCTCTTTCATAGAAACGCATTAGTGTTTCTTGTGAATGCTTGCAAGTTGCTTAAGGCACTTTCAAAGGAAAGTGATTTTCTCTGAAAGGACAGCATTTAGAAAGTGAAGCAACACTCAATTCACTTTGTACAGTGAATTGAAGTGTTGGAACAGACTGCTTCTCTTTCAGAGAAATGCATGTGAGTTTCTGTTGAATGCTTGTAAGTAGCTTAAGGCTCTTTCAAAGGAAAGTGATTTTCTATGAAAGGACAGCATTTAGAAAGTAAAGCAACACTCCATTCCCTTCGCGCAATGAATTGAAGTGTTGGAACAGACTGCTTCTCTTTCATAGAAACGCATTAGTGTTTCTTGGGAATGCTTGCAAGTAGCTTAAGGCACTTTCAAAGGAAATTGATTTTCTCTGAAAGGACAGCGTTTAGATAGTGAAGCAACACTCCATTCAGTTCGCGCAGTGAATTGAAGTGTTGGAACAGACTGCTTCTCTTTCAGAGAAACGCATGTGAGTTTCTGGTGAATGCTTCTAAGTAGCTTAAGGCACTTTCAAAGGAAAGTGATTTTCTCTGAAAGGACAGCATTTAGAAAGTGAGGCAACACTCCATTCACTTCACACAGTGAATTGAAGTGTTGGAACAGACTGCTTCTCTTTCAGAGAAAAGCATGTGAGTTTCTTCCTAATGCTTGCAAGTAGCTTAAGGCACTTTAAAAGGAAAGTGATTTTCTCTGAAAGGACAGCATTTAGAAAGTGAAGCAACACTCCATTCACTTCGCACAGTGAATTGAAGTGTTGGAACAGACTGCTTCTCTTTCAGAGAAACGCATGAGTTTCTGGTGAATGCTTGTAAGTAGCTTAAGGCACTTTCAAAGGAAAGTGATTTTCTCTGAAAGAACAGCATTTAGAAAGTGAAGCAACTCTCCATTCACTTCGCACAGTGAATTGAAGTGTTGGAACAGACTGCTTCTCTTTCAGAGAAACGCATGTGAGTTTCTGTTGAATGCTTGTAAGTAGCTTAAGGCACTTTCAAAGGAAAGTGATTTTCTCTGAAAGGACAGCATTTAGAAAGTGAGGCAACACTCCATTCACTTCGCACAGTGAATTGAAGTGTTGGAACAGACTGCTTCTCTTTTAGAGAAACGCATGTGAGTTTCTTGTGAATTATTGCAAGTAGCTTAAGGCACTTTCAAAAGAAAGTGATTTTCTCTGAAAGGACAGCATTTAGAAAGTGAAGCAACACTCCATTCCCTTCGTGCAGTGAATTGAAGTGTGGGAACAGAGTGCTTCTCTTTCATAGAAACGCATTAGTGTTTCTTGTGAATGCTTGCAAGTTGCTTAAGGCACTTTCAAAGGAAAGTGATTTTCTCTGAAAGGACAGCATTTAGAAAGTGAAGCAACACTCAATTCACTTTGTACAGTGAATTGAAGTGTTGGAACAGACTGCTTCTCTTTCAGAGAAATGCATGTGAGTTTCTGTTGAATGCTTGTAAGTAGCTTAAGGCTCTTTCAAAGGAAAGTGATTTTCTATGAAAGGACAGCATTTAGAAAGTAAAGCAACACTCCATTCCCTTCGCGCAATGAATTGAAGTGTTGGAACAGACTGCTTCTCTTTCATAGAAACGCATTAGTGTTTCTTGGGAATGCTTGCAAGTAGCTTAAGGCACTTTCAAAGGAAATTGATTTTCTCTGAAAGGACAGCATTTAGATAGTGAAGCAACACTCCATTCACTTCGCACAGTAAATTGAAGTGTTGGAACAGACTGCTTCTCTTTCAGAGAAACGCATGTGAGTTTCTTGTGAATTCTTGCAAGTTGCTTAAGGCACTTTCAAAGGAAAGTGATTTTCTCTGAAAGGACAGCATTTAGAAAGTGAAGCAACACTCCATTCCCTTCGTGCAGTGAATTGAAGTGTTGGAACAGACTGCTTCTCTTTCAGAGAAATTCATGTGAGTTTAAGTTGAATGCTTGTAAGTAGCTTAAGGCACGTTCAAAGGAAAGTGATTTTCTCTGAAAGCACAGCATTTAGAAAGTGAAGCAACACTCCATTCACTTCGCACAGTGAATTGAAGTGTTGGAACAGACAGCTTCTCTTTCAGAGAAACGCATGTGAGTTTCTGGTGAATGCTTGTAAGTAGCTTAAGGCACTTTCAAAGGAAAGTGATTTTCTCTGAAAGGACAGCATTTAGAAACTGAAGCAACACTCCATTCACTTCGCACAGTGAATTGAAGTGTTGGAACAGACTGCTTCTCTTTCAGAGAAACGCATGTGAGTTTTTTGTGAATGCTTGAAAGTAGTTTAAGGCACTTTTAAATGAAAGTGATTTTCTCTGAAAGGACAGAATTTAGAAAGTGATGCAACACTCCATTCACTTCGCACAGTGAATTGAAGTGTTGGAACAGACTGCTTCTCTTTCAGAGAAACGCATGTGAGTTTCTTCCTAATACTTGTAAGTAGCTTAAGGCACTTTCAAAGGAAAGTGATTTTCTCTGAAAGGACAGCATTTAGAAAGTGAAGCAACACTCCATTCCCTTCGTGCAGTGAATTGAAGTGTTGGAACAGAGTGCTTCTCTTTCATAGAAACGCATTAGTATTTCTTGTGAATGCTTGCAAATTGCTTAAGGCACTTTCAAAGGAAAGTGATTTTCTCTGAAAGGACAGCATTTAGAAACTGAAGCAACACTCCATTCACTTCGCACAGTGAATTGAAGTGTTGGAACACACTGCTTCTCTTTAAGAGAAACGCATGTGAGTTTTTTGTGAATGCTTGAAAGTAGTTTAAGGCACTTTCAAAGGAAAGTGATTTTCTCTGAAAGGACAGCATTTAGAAAGTGAAGCAACACTCCATTCACTTCGCACAGTGAATTGAAGTGTTGGAACAGACTGCTTCTCTTTCAGAGAAACGCATGTGAGTTTCTTACTAATGCTTGCAAGTAGCTTAAGGCACTTTAAAAGGAAAGTGATTTTCTCTGAAAGGACAGCATTTAGAAAGTGAAGCAACACTCCATTCACTTCGCACAGTGAATTGAAGTGTTGGAACAGACTGCTTCTCTTTCAGAGAAACGCATGAGTTTCTGGTGAATGCTTGTAAGTAGCTTAAGGCACTTTCAAAGGAAAGTGATTTTCTCTGAAAGAACAGCATTTAGAAAGTGAAGCAACTCTCCATTCACTTCGCACAGTGAATTGAAGTGTTGGAACAGACTGCTTCTCTTTCAGAGAAATTCATGTGAGTTTAAGTTGAATGCTTGTAAGTAGCTTAAGGCACTTTCAAAGGAAAGTGATTTTCTCTGAAAGGACAGCATTTAGAAAGTGAAGCAACACTCCATTCACTTCGCAGAGTGAATTGAAGTTTTGGAACAGACTGCTTCTCTTTCAGAGAAACGCATGTGAGTTTCTGGTGAATGCTTGTAAGTAGCTTAAGGCACTTTCAAAGGAAAGTGATTTTCTCTGAAAGGACAGCATTTAGAAAGTGAAGCAACACTCCATTCACTTCGCACAGTGAATTGAAGTGTTGGAACTGACTGCTTCTCTTTCAGAGAAACGCATGTGAGTTTCTGTTGAATGCTTGTAAGTAGCTTAAGGCACTTTCAAAGGAAAGTGATTTTCTCTGAAAGGACAGCATTTAGAAAGTGAGGCAACACTCCATTCACTTCGCACAGTGAATTGAAGTGTTGGAACAGACTGCTTCTCTTTCAGAGAAACGCATGTGAGTTTCTTGTGAATTATTGCAAGTCGCTTAAGGCACTTTCAAAAAAGTGATTTTCTCTGAAAGGACAGCATTTAGAAAGTGAAGCAACACTCCATTCCCTTCGTGCAGTGAATTGAAGTGTGGGAACAGAGTGCTTCTCTTTCATAGAAACGCATTAGTGTTTCTTGTGAATGCTTGCAAGTTGCTTAAGGCACTTTCAAAGGAAAGTGATTTTCTCTGAAAGGACAGCATTTAGAAAGTGAAGCAACACTCAATTCACTTTGTACAGTGAATTGAAGTGTTGGAACATACTGCTTCTCTTTCAGAGAAATGCATGTGAGTTTCTGTTGAATGCTTGTAAGTAGCTTAAGGCTCTTTCAAAGGAAAGTGATTTTCTCTGAAAGGACAGCATTTAGAAAGTAAAGCAACACTCCATTCCCTTCGCGCAATGAATTGAAGTGTTGGAACAGACTGCTTCTCTTTCATAGAAACGCATTAGTGTTTCTTGGGAATGCTTGCAAGTAGCTAAAGGCACTTTCAAAGGAAATTGATTTTCTCTGAAAGGACAGCATTTAGATAGTGAAGCAACACTCCATTCACTTTGCACAGTGAATTGAAGTGTTGGAACAGACTGCTTCTCATTCAGAGAAACGCATGTGAGTTTCTTGTGAATTATTGCAAGTTGCTTAAGGCACTTTCAAAGGAAAGTGATTTTCTCGGAAAGGACAGCATTTAGAAACTGAAGCAACACTCCATTCACTTCGCACAGTGAATTGAAGTGTTGGAACAGACTGCTTCTCTTTCAGAGAAACGCATGTGAGTTTCTTCCTAATGCTTGCACGTAGCTTAAGGCACTTTCAAAGGAAAGTGATTTTCTCTGAAAGGACAACATTTAGAAAGTGAAGCAACACTCCATTCACTTCGCACAGTGAATTGAAGTGTTGGAACAGACTGCTTCTCTTTCAGAGAAACGCATGTGAGTTTCTGGTGAATGCTTGTAAGTAGCTTAAGGCACTTTCAAAGGAAAGTGATTTTCTCTGAAAAGACAGCATTTAGAAAGTGAAGCAACACTCCATTCACTTCGCACAGTGAATATAAGTGTTGGAACAGACTGCTTCTCTTTCAGAGAAACGCATGTGAGTTTCTGGTGAATGCTTGTAAGTAGCTTAAGGCACTTTCAAAGGAAAGTGATTTTCTCAGAAAGGACAGCATTTAGAAAGTGAAGCAACACTCCATTCACTTCGCACAGTGAATTGAAGTGTTGGAACAGACTGCTTCTCTTTCAGAGAAACGCATGTGAGTTTCTGGTGAATTCTTGTAAGTAGCTTAAGGCACTTTCAAAGGAAAGTGATTTTCTCTGAAAGGACAGCATTTAGAAACTGAAGCAACACTCCATTCACTTCGCACATTGAATTGAAGTGTTGGAACAGACTGCTTCTCTTTCAGAGAAACGCAAGTGAGTTTCTTGTGAATTATTGCAAGTCGCTTAAGGCACTTTCAAAGGAAAGTGATTTTCTCTGAAAGGACAGCATTTAGAAACTGAAGCAACACTCCATTCACTTCGCACAGTGAATTGAAGTGTTGGAACAGACTGCTTCTCTTTAAGAGAAACGCATGTGAGTTTTTTGTGAATGCTTGAAAGTAGTTTAAGGCACTTTCAAAGGAAAGTGATTTTCTCTGAAAGGACAGAATTTAGAAAGTGATGCAACACTCCATTCACTTCGCACAGTGAATTGAAGTGTTGGAACAGACTGCTTCTCTTTCAGAGAAACGCATGTGAGTTTCTTCCTAATACTTGTAAGTAGCTTAAGGCACTTTCAAAGGAAAGTGATTTTCTCTGAAAGGACAGCATTTAGAAAGTGAAGCAACACTCCATTCCCTTCGTGCAGTGAATTGAAGTGTTGGAACAGAGTGCTTCTCTTTCATAGAAACGCATTAGTGTTTCTTGTGAATGCTTGCAAATTGCTTAAGGCACTTTCAAAGGAAAGTGATTTTCTCTGAAAGGACAGCATTTAGAAACTGAAGCAACACTCCATTCACTTCGCACAGTGAATTGAAGTGTTGGAACACACTGCTTCTCTTTAAGAGAAACGCATGTGAGTTTTTTGTGAATGCTTGAAAGTAGTTTAAGGCACTTTCAAAGGAAAGTGATTTTCTCTGAAAGGACAGCATTTAGAAAGTGAAGCAACACTCCATTCACTTCGCACAGTGAATTGAAGTGTTGGAACAGACTGCTTCTCTTTCAGAGAAACGCATGTGAGTTTCTGGTGAATGCTTGTAAGTAGCTTAAGGCACTTTCAAAGGAAAGTGATTTTCTCTGAAAGGACAGCATTTAGAACGTGAGGCAACACTCTATTCACTTCACACAGTGAATTGAAGTGTTGGAACAGACTGCTTCTCTTTCAGAGAAACGCATGTGAGTTTCTTCCTAATGCTTGCAAGTAGCTTAAGGCACTTTCAAAGGAAAGTGATTTTCTCTGAAAGGACAGCATTTAGAAAGTGAAGCAACACTCCATTCACTTCGCACAGTGAATTGAAGTGTTGGAACAGACTGCTTCTCTTTCAGAGAAACGCATGTGAGTTTCTGGTGAATGCTTGTAAGTAGCTTAAGGCACTTTCAAAGGACAGTGATTTTCTCTGAAAGGACAGCATTTAGAAAGTGAAGCAACACTCCATTCCCTTCGTGCAGTGAATTGAAGTGTTGGAACAGAGTGCTTCTCTTTCATAGAAACGCATTAGTGTTTCTTGAGAATGCTTGCAAGTTGCTTAAGGCGCTTTCAAAGGAAAGTGATTTTCTCTGAAAGGACATAATTTAGAAAGTGAAGCAACACTCCATTCACTTCGCACAGTGAATTGAAGTGTTGGAACAGACTGCTTCTCTTTCAGAGAAATGCATGTGAGTTTCTGTTGAATGCTTGTAAGTAGCTTAAGGCTCTTTCAAAGGAAAGTGATTTTCTATGAAAGGACAGCATTTAGAAAGTAAAGCAACACTCCATTCCCTTCGCGCAATGAATTGAAGTGTTGGAACAGACTGCTTCTCTTTCATAGAAACGCATTAGTGTTTCTTGGGAATGCTTGCAAGTAGCTTAAGGCACTTTCAAAGGAAATTGATTTTCTCTGAAAGGACAGCATTTAGATAGTGAAGCAACACTCCATTCACTTCGCACAGTGAATTGAAGTGTTGGAACAGACTGCTTCTCTTTCAGAGAAACGCATGTGAGTTTCTTGTGAAATCTTGCAAGTTGCTTAAGGCACTTTCAAAGGAAAGTGATTTTCTCTGAAAGGACAGCATTTAGAAACTGAAGCAACACTCCATTCACTTCGCATTGTGAATTGAAGTGTTGGAACAGACTGCTTCTCTTTCAGAGAAACGCATGTGAGTTTCTTCCTAATTCTTGCACGTAGCTTAAGGCACTTTCAAAGGAAAGTGATTTTCTCTGAAAGGACAACATTTAGAAAGTGAAGCAACACTCCATTCACTTCGCACAGTGAATTGAAGTGTTGGAACAGACTGCTTCTCTTTCAGAGAAACGCATGTGAGTTTCTGGTGAATGCTTGTAAGTAGCTTAAGGCACTTTCAAAGGAAAGTGATTTTCTCTGAAAGGACAGCATTTAGAAAGTGAAGCAACACTCCATTCACTTCGCACAGTGAATTGAAGTGTTGGAACAGACTGCTTCTCTTTCAGAGAAACGCATGTGAGTTTCTGGTGAATGCTTGTAAGTAGCTTAAGGCACTTTCAAAGGAAAGTGATTTTCTCTGAAAGGACAGCATTTAGAAAGTGAAGCAACACTCCATTCACTTCGCACAGTGAATTGAAGTGTTGGAACAGACTGCTTCTCTTTCAGAGAAACGCATGTGAGTTTCTGGTGAATGCTTGTAAGTAGCTTAAGGCACTTTCAAAGGAAAGTGATTTTCTCTGAAAGGACAGCATTTAGAAAGTGAAGCAACACTCCATTCACTTCGCACAGTGAATTGAAGTGTTGGAACAGACTGCTTCTCTTTCAGAGAAACGCAAGTGAGTTTCTTGTGAATTATTGCAAGTCGCTTAAGGCACTTTCAAAGGAAAGTGATTTTCTCTGAAAGGACAGCATTTAGAAACTGAAGCAACACTCCATTCACTTCGCACAGTGAATTGAAGTGTTGGAACAGACTGCTTCTCTTTAAGAGAAACGCATGTGAGTTTTTTGTGAATGCTTGAAAGTAGTTTAAGGCACTTTCAAAGGAAAGTGATTTTCTCTGAAAGGACAGAATTTAGAAAGTGATGCAACACTCCATTCACTTCGCACAGTGAATTGAAGTGTTGGAACAGACTGATTCTCTTTCAGAGAAACGCATGTGAGTTTCTTCCTAATACTTGTAAGTAGCTTAAGGCACTTTCAAAGGAAAGTGATTTTCTCTGAAAGGACAGCATTTAGAAAGTGAAGCAACACTCCATTCCCTTCGTGCAGTGAATTGAAGTGTTGGAACAGAGTGCTTCTCTTTCATAGAAACGCATTAGTGTTTCTTGTGAATGCTTGCAAATTGCTTAAGGCACTTTCAAAGGAAAGTGATTTTCTCTGAAAGGACAGCATTTATAAACTGAAGCAACACTCCATTCACTTCGCACAGTGAATTGAAGTGTTGGAACACACTGCTTCTCTTTAAGAGAAACGCATGTGAGTTTTTTGTGAATGCTTGAAAGTAGTTTAAGGCACTTTCAAAGGAAAGTGATTTTCTCTGAAAGGACAGCATTTAGAAAGTGAAGCAACACTCCATTCACTTCGCACAGTGAATTGAAGTGTTGGAACAGACTGCTTCTCTTTCAGAGAAACGCATGTGAGTTTCTGGTGAATGCTTGTAAGTAGCTTAAGGCACTTTAAAAGGAAAGTGATTTTCTCTGAAAGGACAGCATTTAGAACGTGAGGCAACACTCTATTCACTTCACACAGTGAATTTAAGTGTTGGAACAGACTGCTTCTCTTTCAGAGAAACGTATGTGAGTTTCTTCCTAATGCTTGCAAGTAGCTTAAGGCACTTTCAAAGGAAAGTGATTTTCTCTGAAAGGACAGCATTTAGAAAGTGAAGCAACACTCCATTCACTTCGCACAGTGAATTGAAGTGTTGGAACAGACTGCTTCTCTTTCAGAGAAACGCATGTGAGTTTCTGGTGAATGCTTGTAAGTAGCTTAAGGCACTTTCAAAGGACAGTGATTTTCTCTGAAAGGACAGCATTCAGAAAGTGAAGCAACACTCCATTCCCTTCGTGCAGTGAATTGAAGTATTGGAACAGAGTGCTTCTCTTTCATATAAACGCATTAGTGTTTCTTGAGAATGCTTGCAAGTTGCTTAAGGCGCTTTCAAAGGAAAGTGATATTCTCTGAAAGGACATAATTTAGAAAGTGAAGCAACACTCCATTCACTTCGCACAGTGAATTGAAGTGTTGGAACAGACTGCTTCTCTTTCAGAGAAATGCATGTGAGTATCTGTTGAATGCTTGTAAGTAGCTTAAGGCACGTTCAAAGGAAAGTGATTTTCTCTGAAAGGACAGCATTTAGAAAGTGAAGCAACACTCCATTCACTTCGCACGTTGAATTGTAGTGTTGGAACAGACTGCTTCTCTTTCAGAGAAACGCATGTGAGTTTCTGGTGAATGCTTGTAAGTAGCTTAAGGCACTTTCAAAGGAAAGTGATTTTCTCTGAAAGGACAGCATTTAGAAAGTGAGGCAACACTCCATTCACTTCACACAGTGAATTGAAGTGTTGGAACAGACTGCTTCTCTTTCAGAGAAACGCATGTGAGTTTCTTCCTAATGCTTGCAAGTAGCTTAAGGCACTTTCAAAGAAAGTGATTTTCTCTGAAAGGACAGCATTTAGAAAGTGAAGCAACACTCCATTCACTTCGCACAGTGAATTGAAATGTTGGAATAGTCTGCTTCTCTATCAGAGAAACGCATGTGAGTTTCTTCCTAACGCTTGCAAGTAGCTTAAGGCACTTTCAAAGGAAAGTGATTTTCTCTGAAAGGACAGCATTTAGAAAGTGAAGCAACACTCCATTCACTTCGCACAGTGAATTGAAGTGTTGGAACAGACTGCTTCTCTTTCAGAGAAACGCATGTGAGTTTCTGGTGAATGCTTGTAAGTAGCTTAAGGCACTTTCAAAGGAAAGAGATTTTCTCTGAAAGGACAGCATTTAGAAAGTGAAGCAACACTCCATTCACTTCGCACAGTGAATTGAAGTGTTGGAACAGACTGCTTCTCTTTCAGAGAAACGCATGTGAGTTTCTGGTGAATGCTTGTAAGTAGCTTAAGGCACTTTCAAAGGAAAGTGATTTTCTCTGAAAGGACAGCATTTAGAAACTGAAGCAACACTCCATTCACTTCGCGCAGTGAATTGAAGTGTTGGAACAGACTGCTTCTCTTTCAGAGAAACGCATGTGAGTTTCTTGTGAATTATTGCAAGTCGCTTAAGGCACTTTCAAAGGAAAGTGATTTTCTCTGAAAGGACAGCATTTAGAAACTGAAGCAACACTCCATTCACTTCGCACAGTGAATTGAAGTGTTGGAACACACTGCTTCTCTTTTAGAGAAACGCATGTGAGTTTCTGTCAAATGCTTGTAAGTAGCTTAAGGCACTTTCAAAGGAAAGTGATTTTCTCTGAAAGGACAGCATTTAGAAAGTGAAGCAACACTCCATTCCCTTCGTGCAGTGAATTGAAGTGTTGGAACAGAGTGCTTCTCTTTCATAGAAACGCATTAGTGTTTCTTGTGAATGCTTGCAAATTGCTTAAGCCACTTTCAAAGGAAAGTGATTTTCTCTGAAAGGACAGCATTTAGAAAGTGAAGCAACACTCAATTCACTTTGTACAGTGAATTGACGTGTTGGAACAGACTGCTTCTCTTTCAGAGAAATGCATGTGAGTTTCTGTTGAATGCTTGTAAGTAGCTTAAGGCTCTTTCAAAGGAAAGTGATTTTCTATGAAAGGACAGCATTTAGTAAGTAAAGCAACACTCCATTCCCTTCGCGCAATGAATTGAAGTGTTGGAACAGACTGCTTCTCTTTCATAGAAACGCATTAGTGTTTCTTGGGAATGCTTGCAAGTAGCTTAAGGCACTCTCAAAGGAAAGTGATTTTCTCTGAAAGGACAGCATTTAGATAGTGAAGCAACACTCCATTCACTTCGCACAGTGAATTGAAGTGTTGGAACAGACTGCTTCTCTTTCAGAGAAACGCATGTGAGTTTCTTGTGAATTCTTGCAAGTTGCTTAAGGCACTTTCAAAGGAAAGTGATTTTCTCTGAAAGGACAGCATTTAGAAAGTGAAGCAACACTCCATTCACTTCGCACAGTGAATTGAAGTGTTGGAGCAGACTGCTTCTCTTTCATAGAAACGCATTAGTGTTTCTTGGGAATGCTTGCAAGTAGCTTAAGGCACTTTCAAAGGAAAGTGATTTTCTCTGAAAGGACAGCATTTAGATAGTGAAGCAACACTCCATTCACTTCGCACAGTGAATTGAAGTGTTGGAACAGACTGCTTCTCTTTCAGAGAAACGCATGTGAGTTTCTGTTGAATGCTTGTAAGGAGCTTAAGGCATTTTCAAAGGAAAGTGATTTTCTCTGAAAGAACAGCATTTAGAGAGTGAGGCAACACTCCATTCACTTCACACAGTGAATTGAAGTGTTGGAACAGACTGCTTCTCTTTCAGAGAAACGCATGTGAGTTTCTGGTGAATGCTTGTAAGTAGCTTAAGGCACTTTCAAAGGAAAGTGATTTTCTCTGAAAGGACAACATTTAGAAAGTGAAGCAACACTCCATTCACTTCGCACAGAGAATTGAAGTGTTGTAACAGAATGCTTCTTTTTCAGAGAAATGCATGTGAGTTTCTGTTGAATGCTTGTAAGTAGCTTAAGGCACTTTCAAAGGAAAGTGATTTTCTCTGAAAGGACAGCATTTAGAAAGTGAAGCAACACTCATTCACTTCGCACAGTGAATTGAAGTGTTGGAACAGACTGATTCTCTTTCAGAGAAACGCATGTGAGTTTCTGGTGAATGCTTGTAAGTAGCTTAAGGCACTTTCAAAGGAAAGTGATTTTCTCTGAAAGGACATAATTTAGAAAGTGAAGCAACACTCCATTCACTTCGCACAGTGAATTGAAGTGTTGGAACAGACTGCTTCTCTTTCAGAGAAATGCATGTGAGTTTCTGTTGAATGCTTGTAAGCAGCTTAAGGCACTTTCAAAGAAAAGTGATTTTCTCTGAAAGGACAGCATTTAGAAAGTGAAGCAACACTCCATTCACTTCGCACATTGAATTGAAGTGTTGGAACAGACTGCTTCTCTTTCAGAGAAACGCATGTGAGTTTCTGGAGAATGCTTGTAAGTAGCTTAAGGCACTTTCAAAGGAAAGTGATTTTCTCTGAAAGGACAGCATTTAGAAAGTGAAGCAACACTCCATTCACTTCGCACAGTGAATTGAAGTGTTGGAACAGACTGCTTCTCTTTCAGAGAAACGCATGAGTTTCTGGTGAATGCTTGTAAGTAGCTTAAGGCACTTTCAAAGGAAAGTGATTTTCTCTGAAAGGACAGCATTTAGAAAGTGAAGCAACACTCCATTCACTTCGCACAGTGAATTGAAGTGTTGGAACACACTGCTTCTCTTTCAGAGAAATTCATGTGAGTTTAAGTTGAATGCTTGCAAGTAGCTTAAGGCACTTTCAAAGGAAAGTGATTTTCTCTGAAAGGACAGCATTTAGAAAGTGAAGCAACACTCCATTCACTTCGCACAGTGAATTGAAGTGTTGGAACAGACTGCTTCTCTTTCAGAGAAACGCATGTGAGTTTCTGGTGAATGCTTGTAAGTAGCTTAAGGCACTTTCAAAGGAAAGTGATTTTCTCTGAAAGGACAGCATTTAGAAAGTGAAGCAACACTCCATTCACTTCGCACAGTGAATTGAAGTGTTTGAACAGACTGCTTCTCTTTCAGAGAAACGCATGTGAGTTTCTGGTGAATGCTTGTAAGTAGCTTAAGGCACTTTCAAAGGAAAGTGATTTTCTCTGAAAGGACAGCATTTAGAAAGTGAAGCAACACTCCATTCACTTCGCACATTGAATTGAAGTGTTGGAACAGACTGCTTCTCTTTCAGAGAAACGCATGTGAGTTTCTGGTGAATGCTTGTAAGTAGCTTAAGGCACTTTCAAAGGAAAGTGATTTTCTCTGAAAGGACAGCATTTAGAAAGTGAAGCAACACTCCATTCACTTCGCACAGTGAATTGAAGTGTTGGAACAGACTGCTTCTCTTTCAGAGAAACACATGTGAGTTTTTTGTGAATGCTTGAAAGTAGTTTAAGGCACTTTCAAGGGAAAGTGATTTTCTCTGAAAGGACAGCATTTAGAAACTGATGCAACACTCCATTCACTTCGCACAGTGAATTGAAGTGTTGGAACAGACTGCTTCTCTTTCAGAGAAACGCATGTGAGTTTCTTCCTAATGCTTGTAAGTAGCTTAAGGCACTTTAAAAGGAAAGTGATTTTCTCTGAAAGGACAGCATTTAGAAAGTGAAGCAACACTCAATTCCCTTCGTACAGTGAATTGAAGTGTTGGAACAGAGTGCTTCTCTTTCATAGAAACGCATTAGTGTTTCTTGTGAATGCTTGCAAATTGCTTAAGGCACTTTCAAAGGAAAGTGATTTTCTCTGAAAGGACAGCATTTAGAAACTGAAGCACAACTCCATTCACTTCGCACAGTGAATTGAAGTGTTGGAACACACTGCTTCTCTTTAAGAGAAACGCATGTGAGTTTTTTGTGAATGCTTGAAAGTAGTTTAAGGCACTTTCAAAGGAAAGTGATTTTCTCTGAAAGGACAGCATTTAGAAACTGAAGCACAACTCCATTCCCTTCGTGCAGTGAATTGAAGTGTTGGAACAGAGTGCTTCTCTTTCATATAAACGCATTAGTGTTTCTTGTGAATGCTTGCAAGTTGCTTAAGGCACTTTCAAAGGAAAGTGATTTTCTCTGAAAGGACATAATTGAGAAAGTGAAGCAACACTCCATTCACTTCGCACAGTGAATTGAAGTGTTGGAACAGACTGCTTCTCTTTCAGAGAAATGCATGTGAGTTTCTGTTGAATGCTTGTAAGCAGCTTAAGGCACTTTCAAAGGAAAGTGATTTTCTCTGAAAGGACAGCATTTAGAAAGTGAAGCAACACTCCATTCACTTCGCACATTGAATTGAAGTGTTGGAACAGACTGCTTCTCTTTCAGAGAAACGCATGTGAGTTTCTGGTGAATGCTTGTAAGTAGCTTAAGGCACTTTCAAAGGAAAGTGATTTTCTCTGAAAGGACAGCATTTAGAAAGTGAGGCAACACTCCATTCACTTCACACAGTGAATTGAAGTGTTGGAACAGACTGCTTCTCTTTCAGAGAAACGCATGTGAGTTTCTTCCTAATGCTTGCATGTAGCTTAAGGCACTTTAAAAGGAAAGTGATTTTCTCTGAAGGGACAGCATTTAGAAAGTGAAGCAACACTCCATTCACTTCGCACAGTGAATTGAAGTGTTGGAACAGACTGCTTCTCTTTCAGAGAAACGCATGAGTTTCTGGTGAATGCTTGTAAGTAGCTTAAGGCACTTTCAAAGGAAAGTGATTTTCTCTGAAAGGACAGCATTTAGAAAGTGAAGCAACACTCCATTCACTTCGCACAGTGAATTGAAGTGTTGGAACAGACTGCTTCTCTTTCAGAGAAATTCATGTGAGTTTAAGTTGAATGCTTGTAAGTAGCATAAGGCACTTTCAAAGGAAAGTGATTTTCTATGAAAGGACAGCATTTAGAAAGTGAAGCAACACTCCATTCACTTCGCAGAGTGAATTGAAGTTTTGGAACAGACTGCTTCTCTTTCAGAGAAACGCATGTGAGTTTCTGGTGAATGCTTGTAAGTAGCTTAAGGCACTTTCAAAGGAAAGTGATTTTCTCTGAAAGGACAGCATTTAGAAAGTGAAGCAACACTCCATTCACTTCGCACAGTGAATTGAAGTGTTGGAACAGACTGCTTCTCTTTCAGAGAAACGCATGTGAGTTTCTTGTGAATTATTGAAAGTCGCTTAAGGCACTTTCAAAGGAAAGTGATTTTCTCTGAAAGGACAGCATTTAGAAAGTGAAGCAACACTCCATTCCCTTCGTGTAGTGAATTGAAGTGTTGGAACAGAGTGCTTCTCTTTCATAGAAACGCATTAGTGTTTCTTGTGAATGCTTGCAAGTTGCTTAAGGCACTTTCAAAGGAAAGTGATTTTCTCTGAAAGGACAGCATTTAGAAAGTGAAGCAACACTCAATTCACTTTGTACAGTGAATTGAAGTGTTGGAACAGACTGCTTCTCTTTCAGAGAAATGCATGTGAGTTTCTGTTGAATGCTTGTAAGTAGCTTAAGGCTCTTTCAAAGGAAAGTGATTTTCTATGAAAGGACAGCATTTAGAAAGTAAAGCAACACTCCATTCCCTTCGCGCAATGAATTGAAGTGTTGGAACAGACTGCTTCTCTTTCATAGAAACGCATTAGTGTTTCTTGGGAATGCTTGCAAGTAGCTTAAGGCACTTTCAAAGGAAATTGATTTTCTCTGAAAGGACAGCGTTTAGATAGTGAAGCAACACTCCATTCAGTTCGCGCAGTGAATTGAAGTGTTGGAACAGACTGCTTCTCTTTCAGAGAAACGCATGTGAGTTTCTGGTGAATGCTTCTAAGTAGCTTAAGGCACTTTCAAAGGAAAGTGATTTTCTCTGAAAGGACAGCATTTAGAAAGTGAGGCAACACTCCATTCACTTCGCACAGTGAATTGAAGTGTTGGAACAGACTGCTTCTCTTTCAGAGAAACGCATGTGAGTTTCTTGTGAATTCTTGCAAGTTGCTTAAGGCACTTTCAAAGGAAAGTGATTTTCTCTGAAAGGACAGCATTTAGAAAGTGAAGCAACACTCCATTCCCTTCGTGCAGTGAATTGAAGTGTTGGAACAGACTGCTTCTCTTTCAGAGAAATTCATGTGAGTTTAAGTTGAATGCTTGTAAGTAGCTTAAGGCACTTTCAAAGGAAAGTGATTTTCTCTGAAAGGACAGCATTTAGAAAGTGAAGCAACACTCCATTCACTTCGCACAGTGAATTGAAGTGTTGGAACAGACAGCTTCTCTTTCAGAGAAACGCATGTGAGTTTCTGGTGAATGCTTGTAAGTAGCTTAAGGCACTTTCAAAGGAAAGTGATTTTCTCTGAAAGGACAGCATTTAGAAACTGAAGCAACACTCCATTCACTTCGCACAGTGAATTGAAGTGTTGGAACAGACTGCTTCTCTTTCAGAGAAACGCAAGTGAGTTTCTTGTGAATTATTGCAAGTCGCTTAAGGCACTTTCAAAGGAAAGTGATTTTCTCTGAAAGGACAGCATTTAGAAACTGAAGCAACACTCCATTCACTTCGCACAGTGAATTGAAGTGTTGGAACAGACTGCTTCTCTTTCAGAGAAACGCATGTGAGTTTTTTGTGAATGCTTGAAAGTAGTTTAAGGCACTTTTAAATGAAAGTGATTTTCTCTGAAAGGACAGAATTTAGAAAGTGATGCAACACTCCATTCACTTCGCACAGTGAATTGAAGTGTTGGAACAGACTGCTTCTCTTTCAGAGAAACGCATGTGAGTTTCTTCCTAATACTTGTAAGTAGCTTAAGGCACTTTCAAAGGAAAGTGATTTTCTCTGAAAGGACAGCATTTAGAAAGTGAAGCAACACTCCATTCCCTTCGTGCAGTGAATTGAAGTGTTTTAACAGAGTGCTTCTCTTTCATAGAAACGCATTAGTATTTCTTGTGAATGCTTGCAAATTGCTTAAGGCACTTTCAAAGGAAAGTGATTTTCTCTGAAAGGACAGCATTTAGAAAGTGAAGCAACACTCCATTCACTTCGCACAGTGAATTGAAGTGTTGGAACACACTGCTTCTCTTTAAGAGAAACGCATGTGAGTTTTTTGTGAATGCTTGAAAGTAGTTTAAGGCACTTTCAAAGGAAAGTGATTTTCTCTGAAAGGACAGCATTTAGAAAGTGAAGCAACGCTCCATTCACTTCGCACAGTGAATTGAAGTGTTGGAACAGACTGCTTCTCTTTCAGAGAAACGCATGTGAGTTTCTTACTAATGCTTGCAAGTAGCTTAAGGCACTTTAAAAGGAAAGTGATTTTCTCTGAAAGGACAGCATTTAGAAAGTGAAGCAACACTCCATTCACTTCGCACAGTGAATTGAAGTGTTGGAACAGACTGCTTCTCTTTCAGAGAAACGCATGAGTTTCTGGTGAATGCTTGTAAGTAGCTTAAGGCACTTTCAAAGAAAGTGATTTTCTCTGAAAGAACAGCATTTAGAAAGTGAAGCAACTCTCCATTCACTTCGCACAGTGAATTGAAGTGTTGGAACAGACTGCTTCTCTTTCAGAGAAATTCATGTGAGTTTAAGTTGAATGCTTGTAAGTAGCTTAAGGCACTTTCAAAGGAAAGTGATTTTCTCTGAAAGGACAGCATTTAGAAAGTGAAGCAACACTCCATTCACTTCGCAGAGTGAATTGAAGTTTTGGAACAGACTGCTTCTCTTTCAGAGAAACGCATGTGAGTTTCTGGTGAATGCTTGTAAGTAGCTTAAGGCACTTTCAAAGGAAAGTGATTTTCTCTGAAAGGACAGCATTTAGAAAGTGAAGCAACACTCCATTCACTTCGCACAGTGAATTGAAGTGTTGGAACTGACTGCTTCTCTTTCAGAGAAACGCATGTGAGTTTCTGTTGAATGCTTGTAAGTAGCTTAAGGCACTTTCAAAGGAAAGTGATTTTCTCTGAAAGGACAGCATTTAGAAAGTGAGGCAACACTCCATTCACTTCGCACAGTGAATTGAAGTGTTGGAACAGACTGCTTCTCTTTCAGAGAAACGCATGTGAGTTTCTTGTGAATTATTGCAAGTCGCTTAAGGCACTTTCAAAAAAGGGATTTTCTCTGAAAGGACAGCATTTAGAAAGTGAAGCAACACTCCATTCCCTTCGTGCAGTGAATTGAAGTGTGGGAACAGAGTGCTTCTCTTTCATAGAAACGCATTAGTGTTTCTTGTGAATGCTTGCAAGTTGCTTAAGGCACTTTCAAAGGAAAGTGATTTTCTCTGAAAGGACAGCATTTAGAAAGTGAAGCAACACTCAATTCACTTTGTACAGTGAATTGAAGTGTTGGAACATACTGCTTCTCTTTCAGAGAAATGCATGTGAGTTTCTGTTGAATGCTTGTAAGTAGCTTAAGGCTCTTTCAAAGGAAAGTGATTTTCTCTGAAAGGACAGCATTTAGAAAGTAAAGCAACACTCCATTCCCTTCGCGCAATGAATTGAAGTGTTGGAACAGACTGCTTCTCTTTCATAGAAACGCATTAGTGTTTCTTGGGAATGCTTGCAAGTAGCTAAAGGCACTTTCAAAGGATATTGATTTTCTCTGAAAGGACAGCATTTAGATAGTGAAGCAACACTCCATTCACTTTGCACAGTGAATTGAAGTGTTGGAACAGACTGCTTCTCATTCAGAGAAACGCATGTGAGTTTCTTGTGAATTCTTGCAAGTTGCTTAAGGCACTTTCAAAGGAAAGTGATTTTCTCTGAAAGGACAGCATTTAGAAACTGAAGCAACACTCCATTCACTTCGCACAGTGAATTGAAGTGTTGGAACAGACTGCTTCTCTTTCAGAGAAACGCATGTGAGTTTCTTCCTAATGCTTGCACGTAGCTTAAGGCACTTTCAAAGGAAAGTGATTTTCTCTGAAAGGACAACATTTAGAAGTGAAGCAACACTCCATTCACTTCGCACAGTGAATTGAAGTGTTGGAACAGACTGCTTCTCTTTCAGAGAAACGCATGTGAGTTTCTGGTGAATGCTTGTAAGTAGCTTAAGGCACTTTCAAAGGAAAGTGATTTTCTCTGAAAAGACAGCATTTAGAAAGTGAAGCAACACTCCATTCACTTCGCACAGTGAATATAAGTGTTGGAACAGACTGCTTCTCTTTCAGAGAAACGCATGTGAGTTTCTGGTGAATGCTTGTAAGTAGCTTAAGGCACTTTCAAAGGAAAGTGATTTTCTCAGAAAGGACAGCATTTAGAAAGTGAAGCAACACTCCATTCACTTCGCACAGTGAATTGAAGTGTTGGAACAGACTGCTTCTCTTTCAGAGAAACGCATGTGAGTTTCTGGTGAATTCTTGTAAGTAGCTTAAGGCACTTTCAAAGGAAAGTGATTTTCTCTGAAAGGACAGCATTTAGAAACTGAAGCAACACTCCATTCACTTCGCACATTGAATTGAAGTGTTGGAACAGACTGCTTCTCTTTCAGAGAAACGCAAGTGAGTTTCTTGTGAATTATTGCAAGTCGCTTAAGGCACTTTCAAAGGAAAGTGATTTTCTCTGAAAGGACAGCATTTAGAAACTGAAGCAACACTCCATTCACTTCGCACAGTGAATTGAAGTGTTGGAACAGACTGCTTCTCTTTAAGAGAAACGCATGTGAGTTTTTTGTGAATGCTTGAAAGTAGTTTAAGGCACTTTCAAAGGAAAGTGATTTTCTCTGAAAGGACAGAATTTAGAAAGTGATGCAACACTCCATTCACTTCGCACAGTGAATTGAAGTGTTGGAACAGACTGCTTCTCTTTCAGAGAAACGCATGTGAGTTTCTTCCTAATACTTGTAAGTAGCTTAAGGCACTTTCAAAGGAAAGTGATTTTCTCTGAAAGGACAGCATTTAGAAAGTGAAGCAACACTCCATTCCCTTCGTGCAGTGAATTGAAGTGTTGGAACAGAGTGCTTCTCTTTCATAGAAACGCATTAGTGTTTCTTGTGAATGCTTGCAAATTGCTTAAGGCACTTTCAAAGGAAAGTGATTTTCTCTGAAAGGACAGCATTTAGAAACTGAAGCACAACTCCATTCACTTCGCACAGTGAATTGAAGTGTTGGAACACACTGCTTCTCTTTAAGAGAAACGCATGTGAGTTTTTTGTGAATGCTTGAAAGTAGTTTAAGGCACTTTCAAAGGAAAGTGATTTTCTCTGAAAGGACAGCATTTAGAAACTGAAGCACAACTCCATTCCCTTCGTGCAGTGAATTGAAGTGTTGGAACAGAGTGCTTCTCTTTCATATAAACGCATTAGTGTTTCTTGTGAATGCTTGCAAGTTGCTTAAGGCACTTTCAAAGGAAAGTGATTTTCTCTGAAAGGACATAATTGAGAAAGTGAAGCAACACTCCATTCACTTCGCACAGTGAATTGAAGTGTTGGAACAGACTGCTTCTCTTTCAGAGAAATGCATGTGAGTTTCTGTTGAATGCTTGTAAGCAGCTTAAGGCACTTTCAAAGGAAAGTGATTTTCTCTGAAAGGACAGCATTTAGAAAGTGAAGCAACACTCCATTCACTTCGCACATTGAATTGAAGTGTTGGAACAGACTGCTTCTCTTTCAGAGAAACGCATGTGAGTTTCTGGTGAATGCTTGTAAGTAGCTTAAGGCACTTTCAAAGGAAAGTGATTTTCTCTGAAAGGACAGCATTTAGAAAGTGAGGCAACACTCCATTCACTTCACACAGTGAATTGAAGTGTTGGAACAGACTGCTTCTCTTTCAGAGAAACGCATGTGAGTTTCTTCCTAATGCTTGCAAGTAGCTTAAGGCACTTTAAAAGGAAAGTGATTTTCTCTGAAGGGACAGCATTTAGAAAGTGAAGCAACACTCCATTCACTTCGCACAGTGAATTGAAGTGTTGGAACAGACTGCTTCTCTTTCAGAGAAACGCATGAGTTTCTGGTGAATGCTTGTAAGTAGCTTAAGGCACTTTCAAAGGAAAGTGATTTTCTCTGAAAGGACAGCATTTAGAAAGTGAAGCAACACTCCATTCACTTCGCACAGTGAATTGAAGTGTTGGAACAGACTGCTTCTCTTTCAGAGAAATTCATGTGAGTTTAAGTTGAATGCTTGTAAGTAGCATAAGGCACTTTCAAAGGAAAGTGATTTTCTATGAAAGGACAGCATTTAGAAAGTGAAGCAACACTCCATTCACTTCGCAGAGTGAATTGAAGTTTTGGAACAGACTGCTTCTCTTTCAGAGAAACGCATGTGAGTTTCTGGTGAATGCTTGTAAGTAGCTTAAGGCACTTTCAAAGGAAAGTGATTTTCTCTGAAAGGACAGCATTTAGAAAGTGAAGCAACACTCCATTCACTTCGCACAGTGAATTGAAGTGTTGGAACAGACTGCTTCTCTTTCAGAGAAACGCATGTGAGTTTCTTGTGAATTATTGAAAGTCGCTTAAGGCACTTTCAAAGGAAAGTGATTTTCTCTGAAAGGACAGCATTTAGAAAGTGAAGCAACACTCCATTCCCTTCGTGTAGTGAATTGAAGTGTTGGAACAGAGTGCTTCTCTTTCATAGAAACGCATTAGTGTTTCTTGTGAATGCTTGCAAGTTGCTTAAGGCACTTTCAAAGGAAAGTGATTTTCTCTGAAAGGACAGCATTTAGAAAGTGAAGCAACACTCAATTCACTTTGTACAGTGAATTGAAGTGTTGGAACAGACTGCTTCTCTTTCAGAGAAATGCATGTGAGTTTCTGTTGAATGCTTGTAAGTAGCTTAAGGCTCTTTCAAAGGAAAGTGATTTTCTATGAAAGGACAGCATTTAGAAAGTAAAGCAACACTCCATTCCCTTCGCGCAATGAATTGAAGTGTTGGAACAGACTGCTTCTCTTTCATAGAAACGCATTAGTGTTTCTTGGGAATGCTTGCAAGTAGCTTAAGGCACTTTCAAAGGAAATTGATTTTCTCTGAAAGGACAGCGTTTAGATAGTGAAGCAACACTCCATTCAGTTCGCGCAGTGAATTGAAGTGTTGGAACAGACTGCTTCTCTTTCAGAGAAACGCATGTGAGTTTCTGGTGAATGCTTCTAAGTAGCTTAAGGCACTTTCAAAGGAAAGTGATTTTCTCTGAAAGGACAGCATTTAGAAAGTGAGGCAACACTCCTTTCACTTCACACAGTGAATTGAAGTGTTGGAACAGACTGCTTCTCTTTCAGAGAAAAGCATGTGAGTTTCTTCCTAATGCTTGCAAGTAGCTTAAGGCACTTTAAAAGGAAAGTGATTTTCTCTGAAAGGACAGCATTTAGAAAGTGAAGCAACACTCCATTCACTTCGCACAGTGAATTGAAGTGTTGGAACAGACTGCTTCTCTTTCAGAGAAACGCATGAGTTTCTGGTGAATGCTTGTAAGTAGCTTAAGGCACTTTCAAAGGAAAGTGATTTTCTCTGAAAGAACAGCATTTAGAAAGTGAAGCAACTCTCCATTCTCTTCGCACAGTGAATTGAAGTGTTGGAACAGACTGCTTCTCTTTCAGAGAAACGCATGTGAGTTTCTGTTGAATGCTTGTAAGTAGCTTAAGGCACTTTCAAAGGAAAGTGATTTTCTCTGAAAGGACAGCATTTAGAAAGTGAGGCAACACTCCATTCACTTCGCACAGTGAATTGAAGTGTTGGAACAGACTGCTTCTCTTTCAGAGAAACGCATGTGAGTTTCTTGTGAATTATTGCAAGTAGCTTAAGGCACTTTCAAAAGAAAGTGATTTTCTCTGAAAGGACAGCATTTAGAAAGTGAAGCAACACTCCATTCCCTTCGTGCAGTGAATTGAAGTGTGGGAACAGAGTGCTTCTCTTTCATAGAAACGCATTAGTGTTTCTTGTGAATGCTTGCAAGTTGCTTAAGGCACTTTCAAAGGAAAGTGATTTTCTCTGAAAGGACAGCATTTAGAAAGTGAAGCAACACTCAATTCACTTTGTACAGTGAATTGAAGTGTTGGAACAGACTGCTTCTCTTTCAGAGAAATGCATGTGAGTTTCTGTTGAATGCTTGTAAGTAGCTTAAGGCTCTTTCAAAGGAAAGTGATTTTCTATGAAAGGACAGCATTTAGAAAGTAAAGCAACACTCCATTCCCTTCGCGCAATGAATTGAAGTGTTGGAACAGACTGCTTCTCTTTCATAGAAACGCATTAGTGTTTCTTGGGAATGCTTTCAAGTAGCTTAAGGCACTTTCAAAGGAAATTGATTTTCTCTGAAAGGACAGCATTTAGATAGTGAAGCAACACTCCATTCACTTCGCACAGTAAATTGAAGTGTTGGAACAGACTGCTTCTCTTTCAGAGAAACGCATGTGAGTTTCTTGTGAATTCTTGCAAGTTGCTTAAGGCACTTTCAAAGGAAAGTGATTTTCTCTGAAAGGACAGCATTTAGAAAGTGAAGCAACACTCCATTCCCTTCGTGCAGTGAATTGAAGTGTTGGAACAGACTGCTTCTCTTTCAGAGAAATTCATGTGAGTTTAAGTTGAATGCTTGTAAGTAGCTTAAGGCACGTTCAAAGGAAAGTGATTTTCTCTGAAAGCACAGCATTTAGAAAGTGAAGCAACACTCCATTCACTTCGCACAGTGAATTGAAGTATTGGAACAGACAGCTTCTCTTTCAGAGAAACGCATGTGAGTTTCTGGTGAATGCTTGTAAGTAGCTTAAGGCACTTTCAAAGGAAAGTGATTTTCTCTGAAAGGACAGCATTTAGAAACTGAAGCAACACTCCATTCACTTCGCACAGTGAATTGAAGTGTTGGAACAGACTGCTTCTCTTTCAGAGAAACGCAAGTGAGTTTCTTGTGAATTATTGCAAGTCGCTTAAGGCACTTTCAAAGGAAAGTGATTTTCTCTGAAAGGACAGCATTTAGAAACTGAAGCAACACTCCATTCACTTCGCACAGTGAATTGAAGTGTTGGAACAGACTGCTTCTCTTTCAGAGAAACGCATGTGAGTTTTTTGTGAATGCTTGAAAGTAGTTTAAGGCACTTTTAAATGAAAGTGATTTTCTCTGAAAGGACAGAATTTAGAAAGTGATGCAACACTCCATTCACTTCGCACAGTGAATTGAAGTGTTGGAACAGACTGCTTCTCTTTCAGAGAAACGCATGTGAGTTTCTTCCTAATACTTGTAAGTAGCTTAAGGCACTTTCAAAGGAAAGTGATTTTCTCTGAAAGGACAGCATTTAGAAAGTGAAGCAACACTCCATTCCCTTCGTGCAGTGAATTGAAGTGTTGGAACAGAGTGCTTCTCTTTCATAGAAACGCATTAGTATTTCTTGTGAATGCTTGCAAATTGCTTAAGGCACTTTCAAAGGAAAGTGATTTTCTCTGAAAGGACAGCATTTAGAAACTGAAGCAACACTCCATTCACTTCGCACAGTGAATTGAAGTGTTGGAACACACTGCTTCTCTTTAAGAGAAACGCATGTGAGTTTTTTGTGAATGCTTGAAAGTAGTTTAAGGCACTTTCAAAGGAAAGTGATTTTCTCTGAAAGGACAGCATTTAGAAAGTGAAGCAACACTCCATTCACTTCGCACAGTGAATTGAAGTGTTGGAACAGACTGCTTCTCTTTCAGAGAAACGCATGTGAGTTTCTTACTAATGCTTGCAAGTAGCTTAAGGCACTTTAAAAGGAAAGTGATTTTCTCTGAAAGGACAGCATTTAGAAAGTGAAGCAACACTCAATTCACTTCGCACAGTGAATTGAAGTGTTGGAACAGACTGCTTCTCTTTCAGAGAAACGCATGAGTTTCTGGTGAATGCTTGTAAGTAGCTTAAGGCACTTTCAAAGGAAAGTGATTTTCTCTGAAAGAACAGCATTTAGAAAGTGAAGCAACTCTCCATTCACTTCGCACAGTGAATTGAAGTGTTGGAACAGACTGCTTCTCTTTCAGAGAAATTCATGTGAGTTTAAGTTGAATGCTTGTAAGTAGCTTAAGGCACTTTCAAAGGAAAGTGATTTTCTCTGAAAGGACAGCATTTAGAAAGTGAAGCAACACTCCATTCACTTCGCAGAGTGAATTGAAGTTTTGGAACAGACTGCTTCTCTTTCAGAGAAACGCATGTGAGTTTCTGGTGAATGCTTGTAAGTAGCTTAAGGCACTTTCAAAGGAAAGTGATTTTCTCTGAAAGGACAGCATTTAGAAAGTGAAGCAACACTCCATTCACTTCGCACAGTGAATTGAAGTGTTGGAACTGACTGCTTCTCTTTCAGAGAAACGCATGTGAGTTTCTGTTGAATGCTTGTAAGTAGCTTAAGGCACTTTCAAAGGAAAGTGATTTTCTCTGAAAGGACAGCATTTAGAAAGTGAGGCAACACTCCATTCACTTCGCACAGTGAATTGAAGTGTTGGAACAGACTGCTTCTCTTTCAGAGAAACGCATGTGAGTTTCTTGTGAATTATTGCAAGTCGCTTAAGGCACTTTCAAAAAAGGGATTTTCTCTGAAAGGACAGCATTTAGAAAGTGAAGCAACACTCCATTCCCTTCGTGCAGTGAATTGAAGTGTGGGAACAGAGTGCTTCTCTTTCATAGAAACGCATTAGTGTTTCTTGTGAATGCTTGCAAGTTGCTTAAGGCACTTTCAAAGGAAAGTGATTTTCTCTGAAAGGACAGCATTTAGAAAGTGAAGCAACACTCAATTCACTTTGTACAGTGAATTGAAGTGTTGGAACATACTGCTTCTCTTTCAGAGAAATGCATGTGAGTTTCTGTTGAATGCTTGTAAGTAGCTTAAGGCTCTTTCAAAGGAAAGTGATTTTCTCTGAAAGGACAGCATTTAGAAAGTAAAGCAACACTCCATTCCCTTCGCGCAATGAATTGAAGTGTTGGAACAGACTGCTTCTCTTTCATAGAAACGCATTAGTGTTTCTTGGGAATGCTTGCAAGTAGCTAAAGGCACTTTCAAAGGAAATTGATTTTCTCTGAAAGGACAGCATTTAGATAGTGAAGCAACACTCCATTCACTTTGCACAGTGAATTGAAGTGTTGGAACAGACTGCTTCTCATTCAGAGAAACGCATGTGAGTTTCTTGTGAATTATTGCAAGTTGCTTAAGGCACTTTCAAAGGAAAGTGATTTTCTCTGAAAGGACAGCATTTAGAAACTGAAGCAACACTCCATTCACTTCGCACAGTGAATTGAAGTGTTGGAACAGACTGCTTCTCTTTCAGAGAAACGCATGTGAGTTTCTTCCTAATGCTTGCACGTAGCTTAAGGCACTTTCAAAGGAAAGTGATTTTCTCTGAAAGGACAACATTTAGAAAGTGAAGCAACACTCCATTCACTTCGCACAGTGAATTGAAGTGTTGGAACAGACTGCTTCTCTTTCAGAGAAACGCATGTGAGTTTCTGGTGAATGCTTGTAAGTAGCTTAAGGCACTTTCAAAGGAAAGTGATTTTCTCTGAAAAGACAGCATTTAGAAAGTGAAGCAACACTCCATTCACTTCGCACAGTGAATATAAGTGTTGGAACAGACTGCTTCTCTTTCAGAGAAACGCATGTGAGTTTCTGGTGAATGCTTGTAAGTAGCTTAAGGCACTTTCAAAGGAAAGTGATTTTCTCAGAAAGGACAGCATTTAGAAAGTGAAGCAACACTCCATTCACTTCGCACAGTGAATTGAAGTGTTGGAACAGACTGCTTCTCTTTCAGAGAAACGCATGTGAGTTTCTGGTGAATTCTTGTAAGTAGCTTAAGGCACTTTCAAAGGAAAGTGATTTTCTCTGAAAGGACAGCATTTAGAAACTGAAGCAACACTCCATTCACTTCGCACATTGAATTGAAGTGTTGGAACAGACTGCTTCTCTTTCAGAGAAACGCAAGTGAGTTTCTTGTGAATTATTGCAAGTCGCTTAAGGCACTTTCAAAGGAAAGTGATTTTCTCTGAAAGGACAGCATTTAGAAACTGAAGCAACACTCCATTCACTTCGCACAGTGAATTGAAGTGTTGGAACAGACTGCTTCTCTTTAAGAGAAACGCATGTGAGTTTTTTGTGAATGCTTGAAAGTAGTTTAAGGCACTTTCAAAGGAAAGTGATTTTCTCTGAAAGGACAGAATTTAGAAAGTGATGCAACACTCCATTCACTTCGCACAGTGAATTGAAGTGTTGGAACAGACTGCTTCTCTTTCAGAGAAACGCATGTGAGTTTCTTCCTAATACTTGTAAGTAGCTTAAGGCACTTTCAAAGGAAAGTGATTTTCTCTGAAAGGACAGCATTTAGAAAGTGAAGCAACACTCCATTCCCTTCGTGCAGTGAATTGAAGTGTTGGAACAGAGTGCTTCTCTTTCATAGAAACGCATTAGTGTTTCTTGTGAATGCTTGCAAATTGCTTAAGGCACTTTCAAAGGAAAGTGATTTTCTCTGAAAGGACAGCATTTAGAAACTGAAGCAACACTCCATTCACTTCGCACAGTGAATTGAAGTGTTGGAACACACTGCTTCTCTTTAAGAGAAACGCATGTGAGTTTTTTGTGAATGCTTGAAAGTAGTTTAAGGCACTTTCAAAGGAAAGTGATTTTCTCTGAAAGGACAGCATTTAGAAAGTGAAGCAACACTCCATTCACTTCGCACAGTGAATTGAAGTGTTGGAACAGACTGCTTCTCTTTCAGAGAAACGCATGTGAGTTTCTGGTGAATGCTTGTAAGTAGCTTAAGGCACTTTCAAAGGAAAGTGATTTTCTCTGAAAGGACAGCATTTAGAACGTGAGGCAACACTCTATTCACTTCACACAGTGAATTGAAGTGTTGGAACAGACTGCTTCTCTTTCAGAGAAACGCATGTGAGTTTCTTCCTAATGCTTGCAAGTAGCTTAAGGCACTTTCAAAGGAAAGTGATTTTCTCTGAAAGGACAGCATTTAGAAAGTGAAGCAACACTCCATTCACTTCGCACAGTGAATTGAAGTGTTGGAACAGACTGCTTCTCTTTCAGAGAAACGCATGTGAGTTTCTGGTGAATGCTTGTAAGTAGCTTAAGGCACTTTCAAAGGACAGTGATTTTCTCTGAAAGGACAGCATTTAGAAAGTGAAGCAACACTCCATTCCCTTCGTGCAGTGAATTGAAGTGTTGGAACAGAGTGCTTCTCTTTCATAGAAACGCATTAGTGTTTCTTGAGAATGCTTGCAAGTTGCTTAAGGCGCTTTCAAAGGAAAGTGATTTTCTCTGAAAGGACATAATTTAGAAAGTGAAGCAACACTCCATTCACTTCGCACAGTGAATTGAAGTGTTGGAACAGACTGCTTCTCTTTCAGAGAAATGCATGTGAGTTTCTGTTGAATGCTTGTAAGTAGCTTAAGGCTCTTTCAAAGGAAAGTGATTTTCTATGAAAGGACAGCATTTAGAAAGTAAAGCAACACTCCATTCCCTTCGCGCAATGAATTGAAGTGTTGGAACAGACTGCTTCTCTTTCATAGAAACGCATTAGTGTTTCTTGGGAATGCTTGCAAGTAGCTTAAGGCACTTTCAAAGGAAATTGATTTTCTCTGAAAGGACAGCATTTAGATAGTGAAGCAACACTCCATTCACTTCGCACAGTGAATTGAAGTGTTGGAACAGACTGCTTCTCTTTCAGAGAAACGCATGTGAGTTTCTTGTGAAATCTTGCAAGTTGCTTAAGGCACTTTCAAAGGAAAGTGATTTTCTCTGAAAGGACAGCATTTAGAAACTGAAGCAACACTCCATTCACTTCGCATTGTGAATTGAAGTGTTGGAACAGACTGCTTCTCTTTCAGAGAAACGCATGTGAGTTTCTTCCTAATTCTTGCACGTAGCTTAAGGCACTTTCAAAGGAAAGTGATTTTCTCTGAAAGGACAACATTTAGAAAGTGAAGCAACACTCCATTCACTTCGCACAGTGAATTGAAGTGTTGGAACAGACTGCTTCTCTTTCAGAGAAACGCATGTGAGTTTCTGGTGAATGCTTGTAAGTAGCTTAAGGCACTTTCAAAGGAAAGTGATTTTCTCTGAAAGGACAGCATTTAGAAAGTGAAGCAACACTCCATTCACTTCGCACAGTGAATTGAAGTGTTGGAACAGACTGCTTCTCTTTCAGAGAAACGCATGTGAGTTTCTGGTGAATGCTTGTAAGTAGCTTAAGGCACTTTCAAAGGAAAGTGATTTTCTCTGAAAGGACAGCATTTAGAAAGTGAAGCAACACTCCATTCACTTCGCACAGTGAATTGAAGTGTTGGAACAGACTGCTTCTCTTTCAGAGAAACGCATGTGAGTTTCTGGTGAATGCTTGTAAGTAGCTTAAGGCACTTTCAAAGGAAAGTGATTTTCTCTGAAAGGACAGCATTTAGAAAGTGAAGCAACACTCCATTCACTTCGCACAGTGAATTGAAGTGTTGGAACAGACTGCTTCTCTTTCAGAGAAACGCAAGTGAGTTTCTTGTGAATTATTGCAAGTCGCTTAAGGCACTTTCAAAGGAAAGTGATTTTCTCTGAAAGGACAGCATTTAGAAACTGAAGCAACACTCCATTCACTTCGCACAGTGAATTGAAGTGTTGGAACAGACTGCTTCTCTTTAAGAGAAACGCATGTGAGTTTTTTGTGAATGCTTGAAAGTAGTTTAAGGCACTTTCAAAGGAGAGTGATTTTCTCTGAAAGGACAGAATTTAGAAAGTGATGCAACACTCCATTCACTTCGCACAGTGAATTGAAGTGTTGGAACAGACTGATTCTCTTTCAGAGAAACGCATGTGAGTTTCTTCCTAATACTTGTAAGTAGCTTAAGGCACTTTCAAAGGAAAGTGATTTTCTCTGAAAGGACAGCATTTAGAAAGTGAAGCAACACTCCATTCCCTTCGTGCAGTGAATTGAAGTGTTGGAACAGAGTGCTTCTCTTTCATAGAAACGCATTAGTGTTTCTTGTGAATGCTTGCAAATTGCTTAAGGCACTTTCAAAGGAAAGTGATTTTCTCTGAAAGGACAGCATTTATAAACTGAAGCAACACTCCATTCACTTCGCACAGTGAATTGAAGTGTTGGAACACACTGCTTCTCTTTAAGAGAAACGCATGTGAGTTTTTTGTGAATGCTTGAAAGTAGTTTAAGGCACTTTCAAAGGAAAGTGATTTTCTCTGAAAGGACAGCATTTAGAAAGTGAAGCAACACTCCATTCACTTCGCACAGTGAATTGAAGTGTTGGAACAGACTGCTTCTCTTTCAGAGAAACGCATGTGAGTTTCTGGTGAATGCTTGTAAGTAGCTTAAGGCACTTTAAAAGGAAAGTGATTTTCTCTGAAAGGACAGCATTTAGAACGTGAGGCAACACTCTATTCACTTCACACAGTGAATTTAAGTGTTGGAACAGACTGCTTCTCTTTCAGAGAAACGTATGTGAGTTTCTTCCTAATGCTTGCAAGTAGCTTAAGGCACTTTCAAAGGAAAGTGATTTTCTCTGAAAGGACAGCATTTAGAAAGTGAAGCAACACTCCATTCACTTCGCACAGTGAATTGAAGTGTTGGAACAGACTGCTTCTCTTTCAGAGAAACGCATGTGAGTTTCTGGTGAATGCTTGTAAGTAGCTTAAGGCACTTTCAAAGGACAGTGATTTTCTCTGAAAGGACAGCATTCAGAAAGTGAAGCAACACTCCATTCCCTTCGTGCAGTGAATTGAAGTATTGGAACAGAGTGCTTCTCTTTCATATAAACGCATTAGTGTTTCTTGAGAATGCTTGCAAGTTGCTTAAGGCGCTTTCAAAGGAAAGTGATATTCTCTGAAAGGACATAATTTAGAAAGTGAAGCAACACTCCATTCACTTCGCACAGTGAATTGAAGTGTTGGAACAGACTGCTTCTCTTTCAGAGAAATGCATGTGAGTATCTGTTGAATGCTTGTAAGTAGCTTAAGGCACGTTCAAAGGAAAGTGATTTTCTCTGAAAGGACAGCATTTAGAAAGTGAAGCAACACTCCATTCACTTCGCACGTTGAATTGTAGTGTTGGAACAGACTGCTTCTCTTTCAGAGAAACGCATGTGAGTTTCTGGTGAATGCTTGTAAGTAGCTTAAGGCACTTTCAAAGGAAAGTGATTTTCTCTGAAAGGACAGCATTTAGAAAGTGAGGCAACACTCCATCACTTCACACAGTGAATTGAAGTGTTGGAACAGACTGCTTCTCTTTCAGAGAAACGCATGTGAGTTTCTTCCTAATGCTTGCAAGTAGCTTAAGGCACTTTCAAAGAAAGTGATTTTCTCTGAAAGGACAGCATTTAGAAAGTGAAGCAACACTCCATTCACTTCGCACAGTGAATTGAAATGTTGGAATAGTCTGCTTCTCTATCAGAGAAACGCATGTGAGTTTCTTCCTAACGCTTGCAAGTAGCTTAAGGCACTTTCAAAGGAAAGTGATTTTCTCTGAAAGGACAGCATTTAGAAAGTGAAGCAACACTCCATTCACTTCGCACAGTGAATTGAAGTGTTGGAACAGACTGCTTCTCTTTCAGAGAAACGCATGTGAGTTTCTGGTGAATGCTTGTAAGTAGCTTAAGGCACTTTCAAAGGAAAGAGATTTTCTCTGAAAGGACAGCATTTAGAAAGTGAAGCAACACTCCATTCACTTCGCACAGTGAATTGAAGTGTTGGAACAGACTGCTTCTCTTTCAGAGAAACGCATGTGAGTTTCTGGTGAATGCTTGTAAGTAGCTTAAGGCACTTTCAAAGGAAAGTGATTTTCTCTGAAAGGACAGCATTTAGAAACTGAAGCAACACTCCATTCACTTCGCGCAGTGAATTGAAGTGTTGGAACAGACTGCTTCTCTTTCAGAGAAACGCATGTGAGTTTCTTGTGAATTATTGCAAGTCGCTTAAGGCACTTTCAAAGGAAAGTGATTTTCTCTGAAAGGACAGCATTTAGAAACTGAAGCAACACTCCATTCACTTCGCACAGTGAATTGAAGTGTTGGAACAGACTGCTTCTCTTTCAGAGAAACGCATGTGAGTTTCTGGTGAATGCTTGTAAGTAGCTTAAGGCACTTTCAAAGGACAGTGATTTTCTCTGAAAGGACAGCATTTAGAAAGTGAAGCAACACTCCATTCCCTTCGTGCAGTGAATTGAAGTGTTGGAACAGAGTGCTTCTCTTTCATAGAAACGCATTAGTGTTTCTTGAGAATGCTTGCAAGTTGCTTAAGGCGCTTTCAAAGGAAAGTGATTTTCTCTGAAAGGACATAATTTAGAAAGTGAAGCAACACTCCATTCACTTCGCACAGTGAATTGAAGTGTTGGAACAGACTGCTTCTCTTTCAGAGAAATGCATGTGAGTTTCTGTTGAATGCTTGTAAGTAGCTTAAGGCTCTTTCAAAGGAAAGTGATTTTCTATGAAAGGACAGCATTTAGAAAGTAAAGCAACACTCCATTCCCTTCGCGCAATGAATTGAAGTGTTGGAACAGACTGCTTCTCTTTCATAGAAACGCATTAGTGTTTCTTGGGAATGCTTGCAAGTAGCTTAAGGCACTTTCAAAGGAAATTGATTTTCTCTGAAAGGACAGCATTTAGATAGTGAAGCAACACTCCATTCACTTCGCACAGTGAATTGAAGTGTTGGAACAGACTGCTTCTCTTTCAGAGAAACGCATGTGAGTTTCTTGTGAAATCTTGCAAGTTGCTTAAGGCACTTTCAAAGGAAAGTGATTTTCTCTGAAAGGACAGCATTTAGAAACTGAAGCAACACTCCATTCACTTCGCATTGTGAATTGAAGTGTTGGAACAGACTGCTTCTCTTTCAGAGAAACGCATGTGAGTTTCTTCCTAATTCTTGCACGTAGCTTAAGGCACTTTCAAAGGAAAGTGATTTTCTCTGAAAGGACAACATTTAGAAAGTGAAGCAACACTCCATTCACTTCGCACAGTGAATTGAAGTGTTGGAACAGACTGCTTCTCTTTCAGAGAAACGCATGTGAGTTTCTGGTGAATGCTTGTAAGTAGCTTAAGGCACTTTCAAAGGAAAGTGATTTTCTCTGAAAGGACAGCATTTAGAAAGTGAAGCAACACTCCATTCACTTCGCACAGTGAATTGAAGTGTTGGAACAGACTGCTTCTCTTTCAGAGAAACGCATGTGAGTTTCTGGTGAATGCTTGTAAGTAGCTTAAGGCACTTTCAAAGGAAAGTGATTTTCTCTGAAAGGACAGCATTTAGAAAGTGAAGCAACACTCCATTCACTTCGCACAGTGAATTGAAGTGTTGGAACAGACTGCTTCTCTTTCAGAGAAACGCATGTGAGTTTCTGGTGAATGCTTGTAAGTAGCTTAAGGCACTTTCAAAGGAAAGTGATTTTCTCTGAAAGGACAGCATTTAGAAAGTGAAGCAACACTCCATTCACTTCGCACAGTGAATTGAAGTGTTGGAACAGACTGCTTCTCTTTCAGAGAAACGCAAGTGAGTTTCTTGTGAATTATTGCAAGTCGCTTAAGGCACTTTCAAAGGAAAGTGATTTTCTCTGAAAGGACAGCATTTAGAAAGTGAAGCAACACTCCATTCACTTCGCACAGTGAATTGAAGTGTTGGAACAGACTGCTTCTCTTTAAGAGAAACGCATGTGAGTTTTTTGTGAATGCTTGAAAGTAGTTTAAGGCACTTTCAAAGGAGAGTGATTTTCTCTGAAAGGACAGAATTTAGAAAGTGATGCAACACTCCATTCACTTCGCACAGTGAATTGAAGTGTTGGAACAGACTGATTCTCTTTCAGAGAAACGCATGTGAGTTTCTTCCTAATACTTGTAAGTAGCTTAAGGCACTTTCAAAGGAAAGTGATTTTCTCTGAAAGGACAGCATTTAGAAAGTGAAGCAACACTCCATTCCCTTCGTGCAGTGAATTGAAGTGTTGGAACAGAGTGCTTCTCTTTCATAGAAACGCATTAGTGTTTCTTGTGAATGCTTGCAAATTGCTTAAGGCACTTTCAAAGGAAAGTGATTTTCTCTGAAAGGACAGCATTTATAAACTGAAGCAACACTCCATTCACTTCGCACAGTGAATTGAAGTGTTGGAACACACTGCTTCTCTTTAAGAGAAACGCATGTGAGTTTTTTGTGAATGCTTGAAAGTAGTTTAAGGCACTTTCAAAGGAAAGTGATTTTCTCTGAAAGGACAGCATTTAGAAAGTGAAGCAACACTCCATTCACTTCGCACAGTGAATTGAAGTGTTGGAACAGACTGCTTCTCTTTCAGAGAAACGCATGTGAGTTTCTGGTGAATGCTTGTAAGTAGCTTAAGGCACTTTAAAAGGAAAGTGATTTTCTCTGAAAGGACAGCATTTAGAACGTGAGGCAACACTCTATTCACTTCACACAGTGAATTTAAGTGTTGGAACAGACTGCTTCTCTTTCAGAGAAACGTATGTGAGTTTCTTCCTAATGCTTGCAAGTAGCTTAAGGCACTTTCAAAGGAAAGTGATTTTCTCTGAAAGGACAGCATTTAGAAAGTGAAGCAACACTCCATTCACTTCGCACAGTGAATTGAAGTGTTGGAACAGACTGCTTCTCTTTCAGAGAAACGCATGTGAGTTTCTGGTGAATGCTTGTAAGTAGCTTAAGGCACTTTCAAAGGACAGTGATTTTCTCTGAAAGGACAGCATTCAGAAAGTGAAGCAACACTCCATTCCCTTCGTGCAGTGAATTGAAGTATTGGAACAGAGTGCTTCTCTTTCATATAAACGCATTAGTGTTTCTTGAGAATGCTTGCAAGTTGCTTAAGGCGCTTTCAAAGGAAAGTGATATTCTCTGAAAGGACATAATTTAGAAAGTGAAGCAACACTCCATTCACTTCGCACAGTGAATTGAAGTGTTGGAACAGACTGCTTCTCTTTCAGAGAAATGCATGTGAGTATCTGTTGAATGCTTGTAAGTAGCTTAAGGCACGTTCAAAGGAAAGTGATTTTCTCTGAAAGGACAGCATTTAGAAAGTGAAGCAACACTCCATTCACTTCGCACGTTGAATTGTAGTGTTGGAACAGACTGCTTCTCTTTCAGAGAAACGCATGTGAGTTTCTGGTGAATGCTTGTAAGTAGCTTAAGGCACTTTCAAAGGAAAGTGATTTTCTCTGAAAGGACAGCATTTAGAAAGTGAGGCAACACTCCATCACTTCACACAGTGAATTGAAGTGTTGGAACAGACTGCTTCTCTTTCAGAGAAACGCATGTGAGTTTCTTCCTAATGCTTGCAAGTAGCTTAAGGCACTTTCAAAGAAAGTGATTTTCTCTGAAAGGACAGCATTTAGAAAGTGAAGCAACACTCCATTCACTTCGCACAGTGAATTGAAATGTTGGAATAGTCTGCTTCTCTATCAGAGAAACGCATGTGAGTTTCTTCCTAACGCTTGCAAGTAGCTTAAGGCACTTTCAAAGGAAAGTGATTTTCTCTGAAAGGACAGCATTTAGAAAGTGAAGCAACACTCCATTCACTTCGCACAGTGAATTGAAGTGTTGGAACAGACTGCTTCTCTTTCAGAGAAACGCATGTGAGTTTCTGGTGAATGCTTGTAAGTAGCTTAAGGCACTTTCAAAGGAAAGAGATTTTCTCTGAAAGGACAGCATTTAGAAAGTGAAGCAACACTCCATTCACTTCGCACAGTGAATTGAAGTGTTGGAACAGACTGCTTCTCTTTCAGAGAAACGCATGTGAGTTTCTGGTGAATGCTTGTAAGTAGCTTAAGGCACTTTCAAAGGAAAGTGATTTTCTCTGAAAGGACAGCATTTAGAAACTGAAGCAACACTCCATTCACTTCGCGCAGTGAATTGAAGTGTTGGAACAGACTGCTTCTCTTTCAGAGAAACGCATGTGAGTTTCTTGTGAATTATTGCAAGTCGCTTAAGGCACTTTCAAAGGAAAGTGATTTTCTCTGAAAGGACAGCATTTAGAAACTGAAGCAACACTCCATTCACTTCGCACAGTGAATTGAAGTGTTGGAACACACTGCTTCTCTTTCAGAGAAACGCATGTGAGTTTCTGTCAAATGCTTGTAAGTAGCTTAAGGCACTTTCAAAGGAAAGTGATTTTCTCTGAAAGGACAGCATTTAGAAAGTGAAGCAACACTCCATTCCCTTCGTGCAGTGAATTGAAGTGTTGGAACAGAGTGCTTCTCTTTCATAGAAACGCATTAGTGTTTCTTGTGAATGCTTGCAAATTGCTTAAGCCACTTTCAAAGGAAAGTGATTTTCTCTGAAAGGACAGCATTTAGAAAGTGAAGCAACACTCAATTCACTTTGTACAGTGAATTGACGTGTTGGAACAGACTGCTTCTCTTTCAGAGAAATGCATGTGAGTTTCTGTTGAATGCTTGTAAGTAGCTTAAGGCTCTTTCAAAGGAAAGTGATTTTCTATGAAAGGACAGCATTTAGTAAGTAAAGCAACACTCCATTCCCTTCGCGCAATGAATTGAAGTGTTGGAACAGACTGCTTCTCTTTCATAGAAACGCATTAGTGTTTCTTGGGAATGCTTGCAAGTAGCTTAAGGCACTCTCAAAGGAAAGTGATTTTCTCTGAAAGGACAGCATTTAGATAGTGAAGCAACACTCCATTCACTTCGCACAGTGAATTGAAGTGTTGGAACAGACTGCTTCTCTTTCAGAGAAACGCATGTGAGTTTCTTGTGAATTCTTGCAAGTTGCTTAAGGCACTTTCAAAGGAAAGTGATTTTCTCTGAAAGGACAGCATTTAGAAAGTGAAGCAACACTCCATTCACTTCGCACAGTGAATTGAAGTGTTGGAGCAGACTGCTTCTCTTTCATAGAAACGCATTAGTGTTTCTTGGGAATGCTTGCAAGTAGCTTAAGGCACTTTCAAAGGAAAGTGATTTTCTCTGAAAGGACAGCATTTAGATAGTGAAGCAACACTCCATTCACTTCGCACAGTGAATTGAAGTGTTGGAACAGACTGCTTCTCTTTCAGAGAAACGCATGTGAGTTTCTGTTGAATGCTTGTAAGGAGCTTAAGGCATTTTCAAAGGAAAGTGATTTTCTCTGAAAGAACAGCATTTAGAGAGTGAGGCAACACTCCATTCACTTCACACAGTGAATTGAAGTGTTGGAACAGACTGCTTCTCTTTCAGAGAAACGCATGTGAGTTTCTGGTGAATGCTTGTAAGTAGCTTAAGGCACTTTCAAAGGAAAGTGATTTTCTCTGAAAGGACAACATTTAGAAAGTGAAGCAACACTCCATTCACTTCGCACAGAGAATTGAAGTGTTGTAACAGAATGCTTCTTTTTCAGAGAAATGCATGTGAGTTTCTGTTGAATGCTTGTAAGTAGCTTAAGGCACTTTCAAAGGAAAGTGATTTTCTCTGAAAGGACAGCATTTAGAAAGTGAAGCAACACTCCATTCACTTCACACAGAGAATTGATCGGTTGGAACAGACTGCTTCTCTTTCAGAGGAATGCATGTGAGTTTCTGTTGAATGCTTGTAAGTAGCTTAAGGCACTTTCAAAGGAAAGTGATTTTCTCTGAAAGGACAGCATTTAGAAAGTGAAGCAACACTCCATTCACTTCGCACAGTGAATTGAAGTGTTGGAACAGACTGCTTCTCTTTCAGAGAAACGCATGTGAGTTTCTTGTGAAATCTTGCAAGTTGCTTAAGGCACTTTCAAAGGAAAGTGATTTTCTCTGAAAGGACAGCATTTAGAAACTGAAGCAACACTCCATTCACTTCGCATTGTGAATTGAAGTGTTGGAACAGACTGCTTCTCTTTCAGAGAAACGCATGTGAGTTTCTTCCTAATTCTTGCACGTAGCTTAAGGCACTTTCAAAGGAAAGTGATTTTCTCTGAAAGGACAACATTTAGAAAGTGAAGCAACACTCCATTCACTTCGCACAGTGAATTGAAGTGTTGGAACAGACTGCTTCTCTTTCAGAGAAACGCATGTGAGTTTCTGGTGAATGCTTGTAAGTAGCTTAAGGCACTTTCAAAGGAAAGTGATTTTCTCTGAAAGGACAGCATTTAGAAAGTGAAGCAACACTCCATTCACTTCGCACAGTGAATTGAAGTGTTGGAACAGACTGCTTCTCTTTCAGAGAAACGCATGTGAGTTTCTGGTGAATGCTTGTAAGTAGCTTAAGGCACTTTCAAAGGAAAGTGATTTTCTCTGAAAGGACAGCATTTAGAAAGTGAAGCAACACTCCATTCACTTCGCACAGTGAATTGAAGTGTTGGAACAGACTGCTTCTCTTTCAGAGAAACGCATGTGAGTTTCTGGTGAATGCTTGTAAGTAGCTTAAGGCACTTTCAAAGGAAAGTGATTTTCTCTGAAAGGACAGCATTTAGAAAGTGAAGCAACACTCCATTCACTTCGCACAGTGAATTGAAGTGTTGGAACAGACTGCTTCTCTTTCAGAGAAACGCAAGTGAGTTTCTTGTGAATTATTGCAAGTCGCTTAAGGCACTTTCAAAGGAAAGTGATTTTCTCTGAAAGGACAGCATTTAGAAACTGAAGCAACACTCCATTCACTTCGCACAGTGAATTGAAGTGTTGGAACAGACTGCTTCTCTTTAAGAGAAACGCATGTGAGTTTTTTGTGAATGCTTGAAAGTAGTTTAAGGCACTTTCAAAGGAAAGTGATTTTCTCTGAAAGGACAGAATTTAGAAAGTGATGCAACACTCCATTCACTTCGCACAGTGAATTGAAGTGTTGGAACAGACTGATTCTCTTTCAGAGAAACGCATGTGAGTTTCTTCCTAATACTTGTAAGTAGCTTAAGGCACTTTCAAAGGAAAGTGATTTTCTCTGAAAGGACAGCATTTAGAAAGTGAAGCAACACTCCATTCCCTTCGTGCAGTGAATTGAAGTGTTGGAACAGAGTGCTTCTCTTTCATAGAAACGCATTAGTGTTTCTTGTGAATGCTTGCAAATTGCTTAAGGCACTTTCAAAGGAAAGTGATTTTCTCTGAAAGGACAGCATTTATAAACTGAAGCAACACTCCATTCACTTCGCACAGTGAATTGAAGTGTTGGAACACACTGCTTCTCTTTAAGAGAAACGCATGTGAGTTTTTTGTGAATGCTTGAAAGTAGTTTAAGGCACTTTCAAAGGAAAGTGATTTTCTCTGAAAGGACAGCATTTAGAAAGTGAAGCAACACTCCATTCACTTCGCACAGTGAATTGAAGTGTTGGAACAGACTGCTTCTCTTTCAGAGAAACGCATGTGAGTTTCTGGTGAATGCTTGTAAGTAGCTTAAGGCACTTTAAAAGGAAAGTGATTTTCTCTGAAAGGACAGCATTTAGAACGTGAGGCAACACTCTATTCACTTCACACAGTGAATTTAAGTGTTGGAACAGACTGCTTCTCTTTCAGAGAAACGTATGTGAGTTTCTTCCTAATGCTTGCAAGTAGCTTAAGGCACTTTCAAAGGAAAGTGATTTTCTCTGAAAGGACAGCATTTAGAAAGTGAAGCAACACTCCATTCACTTCGCACAGTGAATTGAAGTGTTGGAACAGACTGCTTCTCTTTCAGAGAAACGCATGTGAGTTTCTGGTGAATGCTTGTAAGTAGCTTAAGGCACTTTCAAAGGACAGTGATTTTCTCTGAAAGGACAGCATTCAGAAAGTGAAGCAACACTCCATTCCCTTCGTGCAGTGAATTGAAGTATTGGAACAGAGTGCTTCTCTTTCATATAAACGCATTAGTGTTTCTTGAGAATGCTTGCAAGTTGCTTAAGGCGCTTTCAAAGGAAAGTGATATTCTCTGAAAGGACATAATTTAGAAAGTGAAGCAACACTCCATTCACTTCGCACAGTGAATTGAAGTGTTGGAACAGACTGCTTCTCTTTCAGAGAAATGCATGTGAGTATCTGTTGAATGCTTGTAAGTAGCTTAAGGCACGTTCAAAGGAAAGTGATTTTCTCTGAAAGGACAGCATTTAGAAAGTGAAGCAACACTCCATTCACTTCGCACGTTGAATTGTAGTGTTGGAACAGACTGCTTCTCTTTCAGAGAAACGCATGTGAGTTTCTGGTGAATGCTTGTAAGTAGCTTAAGGCACTTTCAAAGGAAAGTGATTTTCTCTGAAAGGACAGCATTTAGAAAGTGAGGCAACACTCCATTCACTTCACACAGTGAATTGAAGTGTTGGAACAGACTGCTTCTCTTTCAGAGAAACGCATGTGAGTTTCTTCCTAATGCTTGCAAGTAGCTTAAGGCACTTTCAAAGAAAGTGATTTTCTCTGAAAGGACAGCATTTAGAAAGTGAAGCAACACTCCATTCACTTCGCACAGTGAATTGAAATGTTGGAATAGTCTGCTGCTCTATCAGAGAAACGCATGTGAGTTTCTTCCTAACGCTTGCAAGTAGCTTAAGGCACTTTCAAAGGAAAGTGATTTTCTCTGAAAGGACAGCATTTAGAAAGTGAAGCAACACTCCATTCACTTCGCACAGTGAATTGAAGTGTTGGAACAGACTGCTTCTCTTTCAGAGAAACGCATGTGAGTTTCTGGTGAATGCTTGTAAGTAGGTTAAGGCACTTTCAAAGGAAAGAGATTTTCTCTGAAAGGACAGCATTTAGAAAGTGAAGCAACACTCCATTCACTTCGCACAGTGAATTGAAGTGTTGGAACAGACTGCTTCTCTTTCAGAGAAACGCATGTGAGTTTCTGGTGAATGCTTGTAAGTAGCTTAAGGCACTTTCAAAGGAAAGTGATTTTCTCTGAAAGGACAGCATTTAGAAACTGAAGCAACACTCCATTCACTTCGCGCAGTGAATTGAAGTGTTGGAACAGACTGCTTCTCTTTCAGAGAAACGCATGTGAGTTTCTTGTGAATTATTGCAAGTCGCTTAAGGCACTTTCAAAGGAAAGTGATTTTCTCTGAAAGGACAGCATTTAGAAACTGAAGCAACACTCCATTCACTTCGCACAGTGAATTGAAGTGTTGGAACACACTGCTTCTCTTTCAGAGAAACGCATGTGAGTTTCTGTCAAATGCTTGTAAGTAGCTTAAGACACTTTCAAAGGAAAGTGATTTTCTCTGAAAGGACAGCATTTAGAAAGTGAAGCAACACTCCATTCCCTTCGTGCAGTGAATTGAAGTGTTGGAACAGAGTGCTTCTCTTTCATAGAAACGCATTAGTGTTTCTTGTGAATGCTTGCAAATTGCTTAAGCCACTTTCAAAGGAAAGTGATTTTCTCTGAAAGGACAGCATTTAGAAAGTGAAGCAACACTCAATTCACTTTGTACAGTGAATTGACGTGTTGGAACAGACTGCTTCTCTTTCAGAGAAATGCATGTGAGTTTCTGTTGAATGCTTGTAAGTAGCTTAAGGCTCTTTCAAAGGAAAGTGATTTTCTATGAAAGGACAGCATTTAGTAAGTAAAGCAACACTCCATTCCCTTCGCGCAATGAATTGAAGTGTTGGAACAGACTGCTTCTCTTTCATAGAAACGCATTAGTGTTTCTTGGGAATGCTTGCAAGTAGCTTAAGGCACTCTCAAAGGAAAGTGATTTTCTCTGAAAGGACAGCATTTAGATAGTGAAGCAACACTCCATTCACTTCGCACAGTGAATTGAAGTGTTGGAACAGACTGCTTCTCTTTCAGAGAAACGCATGTGAGTTTCTTGTGAATTCTTGCAAGTTGCTTAAGGCACTTTCAAAGGAAAGTGATTTTCTCTGAAAGGACAGCATTTAGAAAGTGAAGCAACACTCCATTCACTTCGCACAGTGAATTGAAGTGTTGGAGCAGACTGCTTCTCTTTCATAGAAACGCATTAGTGTTTCTTGGGAATGCTTGCAAGTAGCTTAAGGCACTTTCAAAGGAAAGTGATTTTCTCTGAAAGGACAGCATTTAGATAGTGAAGCAACACTCCATTCACTTCGCACAGTGAATTGAAGTGTTGGAACAGACTGCTTCTCTTTCAGAGAAACGCATGTGAGTTTCTGTTGAATGCTTGTAAGGAGCTTAAGGCATTTTCAAAGGAAAGTGATTTTCTCTGAAAGAACAGCATTTAGAGAGTGAGGCAACACTCCATTCACTTCACACAGTGAATTGAAGTGTTGGAACAGACTGCTTCTCTTTCAGAGAAACGCATGTGAGTTTCTGGTGAATGCTTGTAAGTAGCTTAAGGCACTTTCAAAGGAAAGTGATTTTCTCTGAAAGGACAACATTTAGAAAGTGAAGCAACACTCCATTCACTTCGCACAGAGAATTGAAGTGTTGTAACAGAATGCTTCTTTTTCAGAGAAATGCATGTGAGTTTCTGTTGAATGCTTGTAAGTAGCTTAAGGCACTTTCAAAGGAAAGTGATTTTCTCTGAAAGGACAGCATTTAGAAAGTGAAGCAACACTCCATTCACTTCACACAGAGAATTGATCGGTTGGAACAGACTGCTTCTCTTTCAGAGGAATGCATGTGAGTTTCTGTTGAATGCTTGTAAGTAGCTTAAGGCACTTTCAAAGGAAAGTGATTTTCTCTGAAAGGACAGCATTTAGAAAGTGAAGCAACACTCCATTCACTTCGCACAGTGAATTGAAGTGTTGGAACAGACTGCTTCTCTTTCAGAGAAACGCATGTGAGTTTATTCCTAATGCCTGCAAGTAGCTTAAGGTACTTTCAAAGGAAAGTGAATTTCTTTGAAAGGACAGCATTTAAAAAGTGAAGCAACACTCCATTCACTTCGCACAGTGAATTGAAGTGTTGGACCAGACTGCTTCTCTTTCAGAGAAACACAAGTGGGTTTCTGGTGAATGCTTGTAAGTAGCTTAAGGCACTTTCAAAGGAAAGTGATTTTCTCTGAAAGGACAGCATTTAGAAAGTGGAGCAACACTCCATTTCCTTCGTGCTGTGAATTGAAGTGTTGGAGCAGAGTGCTTCTCTTTCATATAAACGCATTAGTGTTTCTTGTGAATGCTTGCAAGTTGCTTAAGGCACTTTCAAAGGAAAGTGATTTTCTCTGAAAGGACAGCATTTAGAAACTGAAGCAACACTCCGTTCACTTCGCACAGTGAATTGAAGTGTTGGAACAGACTGCTTCTCTTTAAGAGAAACGCATGTGAGTTTTTTGTGAATGCTTGAAAGTCGTTTAAGGCACTTTCAAAGGAAAGTGATTTTCTCTGAAAGGACAGCATTTAGAAAGTGAAGCAACACTCCATTCACTTCGCACATTGAATTGAAGTGTTGGAACAGACTGCTTCTCTTTCAGAGAAACGCATGTGAGTTTCTGGTGAATGCTTGTAAGTAGCTTAAGGCACTTTCAAAGGAAAGTGATTTTCTCTGAAAGGACACCATTTAGAACGTGAGGCAACACTCTATTCACTTCACACAGTGAATTGAAGTTTTGGAACAGACTGCTTCTCTTTCAGAGAAACGCATGTGAGTTTCTTCCTAATGCTTGCAAGTAGCTTAAGGCACTATCAAAGGAAAGTGATTTTCTCTGAAAGGACAGCATTTAGAAAGTGAAGCAACACTCCATTCACTTCGCACAGTGAATTGAAGTGTTGGAACAGACTGCTTCTCTTTCAGAGAAACGCATGTGAGTTTTTTATGAATGCTTGAAAGTAGTTTAAGGCACTTTCAAAGGAAAGTGATTTTCTCTGAAAGGACAGCATTTAGAAAGTGAGGCAACACTCCATTCACTTCGCACAGTGAATTGAAGTGTTGGAACAGACTGCTTCTCTTTCAGAGAAACGCATGTGAGTTTCTTCCTAATCCTTGCAAGTAGCTTAAGACACTTTCAAAGGAAAGTGATTTTCTCTGAAAGGACAGCATTTAGAAAGTGAAGCAACACTCCATTCACTTCGCACAGTGAATTGAAGTGTTGGAACCGACTGCTTCTCTTTCAGAGAAACGCATGTGAGTTTCTGGTGAATGCTTATAAGTAGCTTAAGGCACTTTCAAAGGACAGTGATTTTCTCTGAAAGGACAGCATTTAGAAAGTGAAGCAACACTCCAATCCCTTCGTGCAGTGAATTGAAGTGTTGGAACAGAGTGCTTCTCTTTCATATAAACGCATTAGTGTTTCTTGTGAATGCTTGCAAGTTGCTTAAGGCACTTTCAAAGGAAAGTGATTTTCTCTGAAAGGACAGCATTTAGAAAGTGAAGCAACACTCCATTCACTTCGCACAGTGAATTGAAGTGTTGGAACAGACTGCTTCTCTTTCAGAGAAACGCATGTGAGTTTCCGGTGAATGCTTGTAAGTAGCTTAAGGCACTTTCAAAGGAAAGTGATTTTCTCTGAAAGGACAGCATTTAGAAAGTGAAGCAACACTCCATTCACTTCGCACAGTGAATTGAAGTGTTGGAACAGACTGCTTCTCTTTCAGAGAAACGCATGTGAGTTTCTTCCTAATGCTTGCAAGTAGCTTAAGGCACTATCAAAGGAAAGTGATTTTCTCTGAAAGGACAGCATTTAGAAAGTGAAGCAACACTAAATTCACTTCGCACAGTGAATTGAAGTGTTGGAACAGACTGCTTCTCTTTCAGAGAAACGCATGTGAGTTTTTTATGAATGCTTGAAAGTAGTTAAAGGCACTTTCAAAGGAAAGTGATTTTCTCTGAAAGGACAGCATTTAGAAAGTGAGGCAACACTCCATTCACTTCACACTGTGACTTGAAGTGTTGGAACAGACTGCTTCTCTTTCAGAGAAACGCATGTGAGTTTCTTCCTAATGCTTGCAAGTAGCTTAATGCACTTTCAAAGGAAAGTGATTTTCTCTGAAAGGACAGCATTTAGAAAGTGAAGCAACACTCCATTCACTTCGCACAGTGAATTGAAGTGTTGGAACAGACTGCTTCTCTTTCAGAGAAACGTATGTGAGTTTCTTGTGAATACTTGCAGGTTGCTTAAGGCACTTTCAAAGGAAAGTGATTTTCTCTGAAAGGACAGCATTTAGAAAGTGAGGCAACACTCCATTCACTTCGCACAGTGAATTGAAGTGTTGGAACAGACTGCTTCTCTTTCAGAGAAACACATGTGAGTTTCTTCCTAATGCTTGCAAGTAGCTTAAGGCACTTTCAAAGGAAAGTGATTTTCCTGAAAGGACAGCATTTAGAAAGTGAAGCAACACTCCATTCACTTCGCACAGTGAATTGAAGTGTTGGAACCGACTGCTTCTCTTTCAGAGAAACGCATGTGAGTTTCTGGTGAATGCTTGTTAGTAGCTTAAGGCACTTTCAAAGGAAAGTGATTTTCTCTGAAAGGACATAATTTAGAAAGTGAAGCAACACTCCATTCACTTTGCACAGTGAAATGAAGTGTTGGAACAGAATGCTTCTCTTTCAGAGAAACGGATGTGAGTTTTTTATGAATGCTTGAAAGTAGTTTAAGGCACTTTCAAAGGAAAGTGATTTTCTCTGAAAGGACAGCATTTAGAAAGTGAAGCAACACTCCATTCACTTCGCACAGTGAATTGAAGTGTTGGAACAGTCTGCTTCTCTTTCAGAGAAACGCATGTGAGTTTCTTCCTAATGCTTGCAAGTAGCTTAAGGCACTTTCAAAGGAAAGTGATTTTCTCTTAAAGGAAAGCATTTAGAAAGTGAAGCAACACTCCATTCACTTCGCACAGTGAATTGAAGTGTTGGAACAGTCTGCTTCTCTTTCAGAGAAACGCATGTGAGTTTCTTCCTAATGCTTGCAAGTAGCTTAATGCACTTTCAAAGGAAAGTGATTTTCTCTGAAAGGACAGCATTTAGAAAGTGAAGCAACACTCCATTCACTTCGCACAGTGAATTGAAGTGTTGGAACAGTCTGCTTCTCTTTCAGAGAAACGCATGTGAGTTTCTTCCTAATGCTTGCAAGTAGCTTAAGGCACTTTCAAAGGAAAGTGATTTTCTCTGAAAGGACAGCATTTAGAAAGTGAAGCAACACTCCATTCACTTCGCACAGTGAATTGAAGTGTTGGAACAGACTGCTTCTCTTTCAGAGAAACGCATGTGAGTTTCTGGTGAATGCTTGTAAGTAGCTTAAGGCACTTTCAAAGGAAAGTGATTTTCTCTGAAAGGACAGCATTTAGAAAGTGAAGCAACACTCCATTCACTTCGCACAGTGAATTGAAGTGTTGGAACAGACTGCTTCTCTTTCAGAGAAACGTATGTGAGTTTCTTGTGAATACTTGCAGGTTGCTTAAGGCACTTTCAAAGGAAAGTGATTTTCTCTGAAAGGACAGCATTTAGAAAGTGAGGCAACACTCCATTCACTTCGCACAGTGAATAGAAGTGTTGGAACAGACTGCTTCTCTTTCAGAGAAACACATGTGAGTTTCTTCCTAATGCTTGCAAGTAGCTTAAGGCACTTTCAAAGGAAAGTGATTTTCCTGAAAGGACAGCATTTAGAAAGTGAAGCAACACTCCATTCACTTCGCACAGTGAATTGAAGTGTTGGAACCGACTGCTTCTCTTTCAGAGAAACGCATGTGAGTTTCTGGTGAATGCTTGTTAGTAGCTTAAGGCACTTTCAAAGGAAAGTGATTTTCTCTGAAAGGACATAATTTAGAAAGTGAAGCAACACTCCATTCACTTTGCACAGTGAATTGAAGTGTTGGAACAGAGTGCTTCTCTTTCAGAGAAACGGATGTGAGTTTTTTATGAATGCTTGAAAGTAGTTTAAGGCACTTTCAAAGGAAAGTGATTTTCTCTGAAAGGACAGCATTTAGAAAGTGAAGCAACACTCCATTCACTTCGCACAGTGAATTGAAGTGTTGGAACAGTCTGCTTCTCTTTCAGAGAAACGCATGTGAGTTTCTTCCTAATGCTTGCAAGTAGCTTAAGGCACGTTCAAAGGAAAGTGATTTTCTCTGAAAGGAAAGCATTTAGAAAGTGAAGCAACACTCCATTCACTTCGCACAGTGAATTGAAGTGTTGGAACAGTCTGCTTCTCTTTCAGAGAAACGCATGTGAGTTTCTTCCTAATGCTTGCAAGTAGCTTAATGCACTTTCAAAGGAAAGTGATTTTCTCTGAAAGGACAGCATTTAGAAAGTGAAGCAACACTCCATTCACTTCGCACAGTGAATTGAAGTGTTGGAACAGTCTGCTTCTCTTTCAGAGAAACGCATGTGAGTTTCTTCCTAATGCTTGCAAGTAGCTTAAGGCACTTTCAAAGGAAAGTGATTTTCTCTGAAAGGACAGCATTTAGGAAGTGAAGCAACACTCCATTCACTTCGCACAGTGAATTGAAGTGTTGGAACAGACTGCTTCTCTTTCAGAGAAACGCATGTGAGTTTCCGGTGAATGCTTGTAAGTAGCTTAAGGCACTTTCAAAGGAAAGTGATATTCTCTGAAAGGACAGCATTTAGAAAGTGAAGCAACACTCCATTCACTTCGCACAGTGAATTGAAGTGTTGGAACAGACTGCTTCTCTTTCAGAGAAACGCATGTGAGTTTCTTCCTAATGCTTGCAAGTAGCTTAAGGCACTTTCAAAGGAAAGTGATTTTCTCTGAAAGTACAGCATTTAGAAAGTGAAGCAACACTCCATTCACTTCGCACAGTGAATTGAAGTGTTGGAACAGTCTGCTCCTCTTTCAGAGAATCGCATGTGAGTTTCTCCCTAATGCTTGCAAGTAGCTTAAGGCACTTTCAAAGGAAAGTGATTTTCTCTGAAAGGACAGCATTTAGAAAGTGAAGCAACACTCCATTCACTTCGCACAGTGAATTGAAGTGTTGGAACAGACTGCTTCTCTTTCAGAGAAACGCATGTGAGTTTCCGGTGAATGCTTGTAAGTAGCTTAAGGCACTTTCAAAGGAAAGTGATTTTCTCTGAAAGGACAGCATTTAGAAAGTGAAGCAACACTCCATTCACTTCGCACAGTGAATTGAAGTGTTGGAACAGACTGCTTCTCTTTCAGAGAAACGCATGTGAGTTTCTTGTGAATGCTTGTAAGTAGCTTAAGGCACTTTCAAAGGAAAGTGATTTTCTCTGAAAGGACAGCATTTAGAAAGTGAAGCAACACTCCATTCACTTCGCAGAGTGAATTGAAGTATTGGAACAGACTGCTTCTCTTTCAGAGAAACGGATGTGAGTTTCTGGTGAATGCTTGTAATTAGCTTAAGGCACTTTCAAAGGAAAGTGATTTTCTCTGAAAGGACAGCATTTAGAAAGTGAAGCAACACTCCATTCACTTCGCACAGTGAATTGAAGTGTTGGAACAGACTGCTTCTCTTTCAGAGAAACGCATGTGAGTTTCTGGTGAATGCTTGTAAGTAGCTTAAGGCACTTTCAAAGGAAAGTGATTTTCTCTGAAAGGACAGCATTTAGAAAGTGAAGCAACACTCCATTCCCTTCGTGCAGTGAATTGAAGTGTTGGAACAGAGTGCTTCTCTTTCATATAAACGCATTAGTGTTTCTTGTGAATGCTTGCAAGTTGCTTAAGGCACTTTCAAAGGAAAGTGATTTTCTCTGAAAGGACATAATTTAGAAAGTGAAGCAACACTCCATTCACTTCGCACAGTGAATTGAAGTGTTGGAACAGACTGCTTCTCTTTCAGAGAAATGCATGTGAGTTTCTGTTGAATGCTTGTAAGTAGCTTAAGGCACTTTCAAAGGAAAGTGATTTTCTCTGAAAGGACAGCATTTAGAAAGTGAAGCAACACTCCATTCACTTCGCACATTGAATTGAAGTGTTGGAACAGACTGCTTCTCTTTCAGAGAAACGCATGTGAGTTTCTGGTGAATGCTTGTAAGTAGCTTAAGGCACTTTCAAAGGAAAGTGATTTTCTCTGAAAGGACAGCATTTAGAAAGTGAGGCAACACTCCATTCACTTCACACAGTGAATTGAAGTGTTGGAACAGACTGCTTCTCTTTCAGAGAAACGCATGTGAGTTTCTTCCTAATGCTTGCAAGTAGCTTAAGGCACTTTCAAAGGAAAGTGATTTTCTCTGAAAGGACAGCATTTAGAAAGTGAAGTAACACTCCATTCACTTCGCACAGTGAATTGAAGTGTTGGAACAGTCTGCTTTTCTTTCAGAGAAACGCATGTGAGTTTCTTCCTAATGCTTGCAAGTAGCTTAAGGCACTTTCAAAGGAAAGTGATTTTCTCTGAAAGGACAGCATTTAGAAAGTGAAGCAACACTCCATTCACTTCGCCCAGTGAATTGAAGTGTTGGAACAGACTGCTTCTCTTTCAGAGAAACGCATGTGAGTTTCTGGTGAATGCTTGTAAGTAGCTTAAGGCACTTTCAAAGGAAAGTGATTTTCTCTGAAAGGACAGCATTTAGAAAGTGAAGCAACACTCCATTCAATTCGCACAGTGAATTGAAGTGTTGGAACAGACTGCTTCTCTTTCATATAAACGCATTAGTGTTTCTTGTGAATGCTTGCAAGTTGCTTAAGGCACTTTCAAAGGAAAGTGATTTTCTCTGAAAGGACATAATTTAGAAAGTGAAGCAACACTCCATTCACTTCGCACAGTGAATTGAAGTGTTGGAACAGACTGCTTCTCTTTCAGAGAAATGCATGTGAGTGTCTGTTGAATGCTTGTAAGTAGCTTAAGGCACTTTCAAAGGAAAGTGATTTTCTCTGAAAGGACAGCATTTAGAAAGTGAAGCAACACTCCATTCACTTCGCACAGTGAATTGAAGTGTTGGAACAAACTGCTTCTCTTTCAGAGAAACGCATGTGACTTTCTGGTGAATGCTTGTAAGTAGCTTAAGGCACTTTCAAAGGAAAGTGATTTTCTCTGAAAGGACAGCATTTAGAAAGTGAGGCAACACTCCATTCACTTCACACAGTGAATTGAAGTGTTGGAACAGACTGCTTCTCTTTCAGAGAAACGCATGTGAGTTTCTTCCTAATGCTTGCAAGTAGCTTAAGGCACTTTCAAAGGAAAGTGATTTACTCTGAAAGGACAGCATTTAGAAAGTGAAGCAACACTCCATTCACTTCGCACAGTGAATTGAAGTGTTGGAACAGACTGCTTTTCTTTCAGAGAAACGCATGTGAGTTTCTTCCTAATGCTTGCAAGTAGCTTAAGGCACTATCAAAGGAAAGTGATTTTCTCTGAAAGGACAGCATTTAGAAAGTGAAGCAACACTCCATTCACTTCGCACAGTGAATTGAAGTGTTGGAACCGACTGCTTCTCTTTCAGAGCAACGCATGTGAGTTTCTGGTGAATGCTTATAAGTAGCTTAAATCACTTTCAAAGGACAGTGATTTTCTCTGAAAGAACAGCATTTAGAAAGTGAAGCAACACTCCATTCCCTTCGTGCAGTGAATTGAAGTGTTGGAACAGAGTGCTTCTCTTTCATATAAACGCATTAGTGTTTCTTGTGAATGCTTGCAAGTTGCTTAAGGCACTTTCAAAGGAAAGTGATTTTCTCTGAAAGGACATAATTTAGAAAGTGAAGCAACACTCCATTCACTTCGCACAGTGAATTGAAGTGTTGGAACAGACTGCTTCTCTTTCAGAGAAATGCATGTGAGTTTCTGTTGAATGCTTGTAAGTAGCTTAAGGCACTTTCAAAGGAAAGTGATTTTCTCTGAAAGGACAGCATATAGAAAGTGAAGCAACACTCCATTCACTTCGCACATTGAATTGAAGTGTTGGAACAGACTGCTTCTCTTTCAGAGAAACGCATGTGAGTTTCTGGTGAATGCTTGTAAGTAGCTTAAGGCACTTTCAAAGGAAAGTGATTTTCTCTGAAAGGACAGCATTTAGAAAGTGAGGCAACACTCCATTCACTTCACACAGTGAATTGAAGTTTTGGAACAGACTGCTTCTCTTTCAGAGAAACGCATGTGAGTTTCTTCCTAATGCTTGCAAGTAGCTTAAGGCACTTTCAAAGGAAAGTGATTTTCTCTGAAAGGACAGCATTTAGAAAGTGAAGTAACACTCCATTCACTTCGCACAGTGAATTGAAGTGTTGGAACAGTCTGCTTTTCTTTCAGAGAAACGCATGTGAGTTTCTTCCTAATGCTTGCAAGTAGCTTAAGGCACTTTCAAAGGAAAGTGATTTTCTCTGAAAGGACAGCATTTAGAAAGTGAAGCAATACTCCATTCACTTCGCACAGTGAATTGAAATGTTGGAACAGACTGCTTCTCTTTCAGAGAAACGCATGTGAGTTTCCGGTGAATGCTTGTAAGTAGCTTAAGGCACTTTCACAGGAAAGTGATTTTCTCTGAAAGGACAGCATTTAGAAAGTGAAGCAACACTCCATTCCCTTCGCACAGTGAATTGAAGTGTTGGAACAGACTGCTTCTCTTTCAGAGAAATGCATGTGAGTTTAAGTTGAATGCTTGTAAGTAGCTTAAGGCACTATCAAAGGAAAGTGATTTTCTCTGAAAGGACAGCATTTAGAAAGTGAAGCAACACTCCATTCACTTCGCACAGTGAATTGAAGTGTTGGAACACACTGCTTCTGTTTCAGAGAAACGTATGTGAGTTTCTTGTGAATGCTTGCAAGTTGCTTAAGGCACTTTCAAAGGAAAGTGATTTTCTCTGAAAGGACAGCATTTAGAAAGTGAAGCAACACTCCGTTCACTTCGCACAGTGAATTGAAGTGTTGGAACAGACTGCTTCTCTTTCAGAGAAACGCATGTGAGTTTCTGGTGAATGCTTGCAAGTAGCTTAAGGCACTTTCAAAGGAAAGTGATTTTCTCTGAAAGGACAGCATTTAGAAAGTGAAGTAACACTCCATTCACTTCGCACAGTGAATTGAAGTGTTGGAACAGTCTGCTTTTCTTTCAGAGAAACGCATGTGAGTTTCTTCCTAATGCTTGCAAGTAGCTTAAGGCACTTTCAAAGGAAAGTGATTTTCTCTGAAAGGACAGCATTTAGAAAGTGAAGCAACACTCCATTCACTTCGCACAGTGAATTGAAATGTTGGAACAGACTGCTTCTCTTTCAGAGAAACGCATGTGAGTTTCCGGTGAATGCTTGTAAGTAGCTTAAGGCACTTTCACAGGAAAGTGATTTTCTCTGAAAGGACAGCATTTAGAAAGTGAAGCAACACTCCATTCCCTTCGCACAGTGAATTGAAGTGTTGGAACAGACTGCTTCTCTTTCAGAGAAATGCATGTGAGTTTAAGTTGAATGCTTGTAAGTAGCTTAAGGCACTATCAAAGGAAAGTGATTTTCTCTGAAAGGACAGCATTTAGAAAGTGAAGCAACACTCCATTCACTTCGCACAGTGAATTGAAGTGTTGGAACACACTGCTTCTGTTTCAGAGAAACGTATGTGAGTTTCTTGTGAATGCTTGCAAGTTGCTTAAGGCACTTTCAAAGGAAAGTGATTTTCTCTGAAAGGACAGCATTTAGAAAGTGAAGCAACACTCCGTTCACTTCGCACAGTGAATTGAAGTGTTGGAACAGAGTGCTTCTCTTTCATATAAACGCATTAGTGTTTCTTGTGAATGCTTGCAAGTTGCTTAAGGCACTTTCAAAGGAAAGTGATTTTCTCTGAAAGGACAGCATTTAGAAAGTGAAGCAACACTCCATTCACTTCGCACAGTGAATTGAAGTGTTGGAACAAACTGCTTCTCTTTCAGAGAAACGCATGTGAGTTTCTGGTGAATGCTTGTAAGTAGCTTAAGGCACTTTCAAAGGAAAGTGATTTTCTCTGAAAGGACAGCATTTAGAAAGTGAGGCAACACTCCATTCACTTCACACAGTGAATTGAAGTGTTGGAACAGACTGCTTCTCTTTCAGAGAAACGCATGTGAGTTTCTTCCTAATGCTTGCAAGTAGCTTAAGGCACTTTCAAAGGAAAGTGATTTTCTCTGAAAGGACAGCATTTAGAAAGTGAAGCAACACTCCATTCACTTCGCACAGTGAATTGAAGTGTTGGAACAGTCTGCTTCTCTTTCAGAGAAATGCATGTGAGTTTCTTCCTAATGCTTGCAAGTAGCTTAAGGCACTTTCAAAGGAAAGTGATTTTCTCTGAAAGGACAGCATTTAGAAAGTGAAGCAACTCTCCATTCACTTCGCACAGTGAATTGAAGTGTTGGAACAGACTGCTTCTCTTTCAGAGCAACGCATGTGAGTTTCTGGTGAATGCTTATAAGTAGCTTAAATCACTTTCAAAGGACAGTGATTTTCTCTGAAAGAACAGCATTTAGAAAGTGAAGCAACACTCCATTCCCTTCGTGCAGTGAATTGAAGTGTTGGAACAGAGTGCTTCTCTTTCATATAAACGCATTAGTGTTTCTTGTGAATGCTTGCAAGTTGCGTAAGGCACTTTCAAAGGAAAGTGATTTTCTCTGAAAGGACATAATTTAGAAAGTGAAGCAACACTCCATTCACTTCGCACAGTGAATTGAAGTGTTGGAACAGACTGCTTCTCTTTCAGAGAAATGCATGTGAGTTTCTGTTGAATGCTTGTAAGTAGCTTAAGGCACTTTCAAAGGAAAGTGATTTTCTCTGAAAGGACAGCATTTAGAAAGTGAAGCAACACTCCATTCACTTCGCACATTGAATTGAAGTGTTGGAACAGACTGCTTCTCTTTCAGAGAAACGCATGTGAGTTTCTGGTGAATGCTTGTAAGTAGCTTAAGGCACTTTCAAAGGAAAGTGATTTTCTCTGAAAGGACAGCATTTAGAAAGTGAGGCAACACTCCATTCACTTCACACAGTGAATTGAAGTGTTGGAACAGACTGCTTCTCTTTCAGAGAAACGCATGTGAGTTTCTTCCTAATGCTTGCAAGTAGCTTAAGGCACTTTCAAAGGAAAGTGATTTTCTCTGAAAGGACAGCATTTAGAAAGTGAAGCAACACTCCATTCACTTCGCACAGTGAATTGAAGTGTTGGAACAGTCTGCTTCTCTTTCAGAGAAACCCATGTGAGTTTCTTCCTAATGCTTGCAAGTAGCTTAAGGCACTTTCAAAGGAAAGTGATTTTTTCTGAAAGGACAGCATTTAGAAAGTGAAGCAACACTCCATTCACTTCGCACAGTGAATTGAAGTGTTGGAACAGACTGCTTTTCTTTCAGAGAAACGCATGTGAGTTTCTTCCTAATGCTTGTAAGTAGCTTAAGGCACTATCAAAGGAAAGTGATTTTCTCTGAAAGGACAGCATTTAGAAAGTGAAGCAACACTCCATTCACTTCGCACAGTGAATTGAAGTGTTGGAACCGACTGCTTCTCTTTCAGAGCAACGCATGTGAGTTTCTGGTGAATGCTTATAAGTAGCTTAAATCACTTTCAAAGGACAGTGATTTTCTCTGAAAGAACAGCATTTAGAAAGTGAAGCAACACTCCATTCCCTTCGTGCAGTGAATTGAAGTGTTGGAACAGAGTGCTTCTCTTTCATATAAACGCATTAGTGTTTCTTGTGAATGCTTGCAAGTTGCTTAAGGCACTTTCAAAGGAAAGTGATTTTCTCTGAAAGGACAGCATTTAGAAAGTGAGGCAACACTCCATTCACTTCACACAGTGAATTGAAGTTTTGGAACAGACTGCTTCTCTTTCAGAGAAACGCATGTGAGTTTCTTCCTAATGCTTGCAAGTAGCTTAAGGCACTTTCAAAGGAAAGTGATTTTCTCTGAAAGGACAGCATTTAGAAAGTGAAGTAACACTCCATTCACTTCGCACAGTGAATTGAAATGTTGGAACAGTCTGCTTTTCTTTCAGAGAAACGCATGTGAGTTTCTTCCTAATGCTTGCAAGTAGCTTAAGGCACTTTCAAAGGAAAGTGATTTTCTCTGAAAGGACAGCATTTAGAAAGTGAAGCAACACTCCATTCACTTCGCACAGTGAATTGAAGTGTTGGAACAGACTGCTTCTCTTTCAGAGAAACGCATGTGAGTTTCCGGTGAATGCTTGTAAGTAGCTTAAGGCACTTTCAAAGGAAAGTGATTTTCTCTGAAAGGACAGCATTTAGAAAGTGAAGCAACACTCCATTCCCTTCGCACAGTGAATTGAAGTGTTGGAACAGACTGCTTCTCTTTCAGAGAAATGCATGTGAGTTTAAGTTGAATGCTTGTAAGTAGCTTAAGGCACTATCAAAGGAAAGTGATTTTCTCTGAAAGGACAGCATTTAGAAAGTGAAGCAACACTCCATTCACTTCGCACAGTGAATTGAAGTGTTGGAACACACTGCTTCTGTTTCAGAGAAACGTATGTGAGTTTCTTGTGAATGCTTGCAAGTTGCTTAAGGCACTTTCAAAGGAAAGTGATTTTCTCTGAAAGGACAGCATTTAGAAAGTGAAGCAACACTCCGTTCACTTCGCACAGTGAATTGAAGTGTTGGAACAGACTGCTTCTCTTTCAGAGAAACGCATGTGAGTTTCTGGTGAATGCTTGTAAGTAGCTTAAGGCACTTTCAAAGGACAGTGATTTTCTCTGAAAGGACAGCATTTAGAAGGTGAAGCAACACTCCATTCCCTTCGTGCAGTGAATTGAAGTGTTGGAACAGAGTGCTTCTCTTTCATATAAACGCATTAGTGTTTCTTGTGAATGCTTGCAAGTTGCTTAAGGCACTTTCAAAGGAAAGTGATTTTCTCTGAAAGGACATAATTAAGAAAGTGAAGCAACACTCCATTCACTTCGCACAGTGAATTGAAGTGTTGGAACAGACTGCTTCTCTTTCAGAGAAACGCATGTGAGTTTCTGGTGAATGCTTGTAAGTAGCTTAAGGCACTTTCAAAGGAAAGTGATTTTCTCTGAAAGGACAGCATTTAGAAACTGAAGCAACACTCCATTCACTTCGCACAGTGAATTGAAGTGTTGGAACAGACTGCTTCTCTTTAAGAGAAACGCATGTGAGTTTTTTGTGAATGCTTGAAAGTAGTTTAAGGCACTTTCAAAGGAAAGTGATTTTCTCTGAAAGGACAGAATTTAGAAAGTGATGCAACACTCCATTCACTTCGCACAGTGAATTGAAGTGTTGGAACAGACTGCTTCTCTTTCAGAGAAACGCATGTGAGTTTCTTCCTAATGCTTGTAAGTAGCTTAAGGCACTTTCAAAGGAAAGTGATTTTCTCTGAAAGGACAGCATTTAGAAAGTGAGGCAACACTCAATTCCCTTCGTGCAGTGAATTGAAGTATTGGAACAGAGTGCTTCTCTTTCATAGAAACGCATTAGTGTTTCTTGTGAATGCTTGCAAATTGCTTAAGGCACTTTCAAAGGAAAGTGATTTTCTCTGAAAGGCCAGCATTTAGAAACTGAAGCACAACTCCATTCACTTCGCACAGTGAATTGAAGTGTTGGAACACACTGCTTCTCTTTAAGAGAAACGCATGTGAGTTTTTTGTGAATGCTTGAAAGTAGTTTAAGGCACTTTCAAAGGAAAGTGATTTTCTCTGAAAGGACAGCATTTAGAAAGTGAAGCAACACTCCATTCACTTCGCACAGTGAATTGAAGTGTTGGAACAGACTGCTTCTCTTTCAGAGAAACGCATGTGAGTTTCTGGTGAATGCTTGTAAGTAGCTTAGGCACTTTCAAAGGAAAGTGATTTTCTCTGAAAGGACAGCATTTAGAACGTGAGGCAACACTCTATTCACTTCACACAGTGAATTGAAGTGTTGGAACAGACTGCTTCTCTTTCAGAGAAATGCATGTGAGTTTCTTCCTAATGCTTGCAAGTAGTTAAAGGCACTATCAAAGGAAAGTGATTTTCTCTGAAAGGACAGCATTTAGAAAGTGAAGCAACACTCCATTCACTTCGCACAGTGAATTGAAGTGTTGGAACAGACTGCTTCTCTTTCAGAGAAACACATGTGAGTTTCTTCCTAATGCTTGCAAGTAGCTTAAGGCACTTTCAAAGGAAAGTGATTTTCTCTGAAAGGACAGCATTTAGAAAGTGAAGCAACAATCCATGCACTTCGCACAGTGAATTGAAGTGTTGGAACCGACTGCTTCTCTTTCAGAGAAACGCATGTGAGTTTCTGGTGAATGCTTGTAAGTAGCTTAAGGCACTTTCAAAGGACAGTGATTTTCTCTGAAAGGACAGCATTTAGAAAGTGAAGCAACACTTCATTCCCTTCGTGCAGTGAATTGAAGTGTTGGAACAGAGTGCTTCTCTTTCATATAAACGCATTAGTGTTTCTTGTGAATGCTTGCAAGTTGCTTAAGGCACTTTCAAAGGAAAGTGATTTTCTCTGAAAGGACATAATTTAGAAAGTGAAGCAACACGCCATTCACTTCGCACAGTGAATTGAAGTGTTGGAACAGACTGCTTCTCTTTCAGAGAAATGCATGTGAGTTTCTGTTGAATGCTTGTAAGCAGCTTAAGGTACTTTCAAAGGAAAGTGATTTTCTCTGAAAGGACAGCATTTAGAAAGTGAACCAACACTCCATTCACTTCGCACATTGAATTGAAGTGTTGGAACAGACTGCTTCTCATTCAGAGAAACGCATGTGAGTTTCTGGTGAATGCTTGTAAGTAGCTTAAGGCACTTTCAAAGGAAAGTGATTTTCTCTGAAAGGACAGCATTTAGAAAGTGAGGCAACACTCCATTCACTTCACACAGTGAATTGAAGTGTTGGAACAGACTGCTTCTCTTTCAGAGAAACGCATGTGAGTTTCTTCCTAATGCTTGCAAGTAGCTTAAGGCACTTTAAAAGGAAAGTGATTTTCTCTGAAAGGACAGCATTTAGAAAGTGAAGCAACACTCCATTCACTTCGCACAGTGAATTGAATTGTTGGAACAGACTGCTTCTCTTTCAGAGAATCGCATGAGTTTCTGGTGAATGCTTGTAAGTAGCTTAAGGCACTTTCAAAGGAAAGTGATTTTCTCTGAAAGGACAGCATTTAGAAAGTGAAGCATCTCTCCATTCACTTCGCACAGTGAAATGAAGTGTTTTAACAGACTGCTTCTCTTTCAGAGAAATTCATTTGAGTTTAAGTTGAATGCTTGTAAGTAGCTTAAGGCACTTTCAAAGGAAAGTGATTTTCTCTGAAAGGACAGCATTTAGAAAGTGAAGCAACACTCCATTCACTTCGCAGAGTGAATTGAAGTTTTGGAACAGACTGCTTCTCTTTCAGAGAAACGCATGTGAGTTTCTGGTGAATGCTTGTAAGTAGCTTAAGGCACTTTCAAAGGAAAGTGATTTTCTCTGAAAGGACAGCATTTAGAAAGTGAAGCAACACTACATTCACTTCGCACAGTGAATTGAATTGTTGGAACAGACTGCTTCTCTTTCAGAGAAACGCATGTGAGTTTCTGGTGAATGCTTGTAAGTAGCTTAAGGCACTTTCAAAGGAAAGTGATTTTTCTCTGAAAGGACAGCATTTAGAAAGTGAAGCAACACTCCATTCACTTCGCACAGTGAATTGAAGTGTTGGAACAGACTGCTTCTCATTCAGAGAATCGCATGTGAGTTTCTGGTGAATGCTTGTAAGTAGTTTAAGACACTTTCAAAGGAAAGTGATTTTCTCTGAAAGGACAGAATTTAGAAAGTGATGCAACACTCCATTCACTTCGCACAGTGAATTGAAGTGTTGGAACAGACTGCTTCTCTTTCAGAGAAACGCATGTGAGTTTCTTCCTAATGCTTGTAAGTAGCTTTAGGCACTTTCAAAGGAAAGTGATTTTCTCTGAAAGGACAGCATTTAGAAAGTGAAGCAACACTCAATTCCCTTCGTGCAGTGAATTGAAGTGTTGGAACAGAGTGCTTCTCTTTCATAGAAACGCAATAGTGTTTCTTGTGAATGCTTGCAAATTGCTTAAGGCACTTTCAAAGGAAAGTGATTTTCTCTGAAAGGACAGCATTTAGAAACTGAAGCAAAACTCCATTCACTTCGCACAGTGAATTGAAGTGTTGGAACACACTGCTTCTCTTTAAGAGAAATGCATGTGAGTTTTTTGTGAATGCTTGAAAGTAGTTTAAGGCACTTTCAAAGGAAAGTGATTTTCTCTGAAAGGACAGCATTTAGAAAGTGAAGCAACACTCCATTCACTTCGCACAGTGAATTGAAGTGTTGGAACAGACTGCTTCTCTTTCAGAGAAATGCATGTGAGTTTCTTCCTAATGCTTGCAAGTAGCTTAAGGCACTATCAAAGGAAAGTGATTTTCTCTGAAAGGACAGCATTTAGAAAGTGAGGCAACACTCCATTCACTTCGCAGAGTGAATTGAAGTGTTGGAACAGACTGCTTCTCTTTCAGAGAAACACATGTGAGTTTCTTCCTAATGCTTGCAAGTAGCTTAAGGCACTTTCAAAGGAAAGTGATTTTCTCTGAAAGGACAGCATTTAGAAAGTGAAGCAACACTCCATTCACTTCGCAGAGTGAATTGAAGTGTTGGAACAGACTGCTTCTCTTTCAGAGAAACGCATGTGAGTTTCTGGTGAATGCTTGTAAGTAGCTTAAGGCACTTTCAAAGTAAAGTGATTTTCTCTGAAAGGACAGCATTTAGAAAGTGAAGCAACACTCCATTCACTTCGCAGAGTGAATTGAAGTGTTGGAACAGACTGCTTCTCTTTCAGAGAAACGCATGTGAGTTTCTGGTGAATGCTTGTAAGTAGCTTAAGGCACTTTCAAAGGAAAGTGATTTTCTCTGAAAGGACAGCATTTAGAAAGTGAAGCAACACTCCATTCCCTTCGTGCAGTGAATTGAAGTGTTGGAACAGACTGCTTCTCTTTCAGAGAAACGCATGTGAGTTTCTGGTGAATGCTTGTAAGTAGTTTAAGGCACTTTCAAAGGAAAGTGATTTTCTCTGAAAGGACAGAATTTAGAAAGTGATGCAACACTCCATTCACTTCGCACAGTGAATTGAAGTGTTGGAACAGACTGCTTCTCTTTCATAGAAACGCATTAGTGTTTCTTGTGAATGCTTGCAAATTGCTTAAGGCACTTTCAAAGGAAAGTGATTTTCTCTGAAAGGACAGCATTTAAAACTGAAACACAACTCCATTCACTTCGCACAGTGAATTGAAGTGTTGGAACACACTGCTTCTCTTTAAGAGAAACGCATGTGAGTTTTTGTGAATGCTTGAAAGTAGTTTAAGGCACTTTCAAAGGAAAGTGATTTTCTCTGAAAGGACAGCATTTAGAAAGTGAAGCAACACTCCATTCACTTCGCACAGTGAATTGAAGTGTTGGAACAGACTGCTTCTCTTTCAGAGAAACGCATGTGAGTTTCTGGTGAATGCTTGTAAGTAGCTTAAGGCACTTTCAAAGGAAAGTGATTTTCTCTGAAAGGACAGCATTTAGAACGTGAGGCAACACTCTATTCACTTCACACAGTGAATTGAAGTGTTGGAACAGACTGCTTCTCTTTCAGAGAAATGCATGTGAGTTTCTTCCTAATGCTTGCAAGTAGCTTAAGGCACTATCAAAGGAAAGTGATTTTCTCTGAAAGGACAGCATTTAGAAAGTGAGGCAACACTCCATTCACTTCGCACAGTGAATTGAAGTGTTGGAGCAGACTGCTTCTCTTTCAGAGAAACACATGTGAGTTTCTTCCTAATGCTTGCAAGTAGCTTAAGGCACTTTCAAAGGAAAGTGATTTTCTCTGAAAGGACAGCATTTAGAAAGTGAAGCAACACTCCATTCACTTCGCACAGTGAATTGAAGTGTTGGAACAGACTGCTTCTCTTTCAGAGAAACGCATGTGAGTTTCTGGTGAATGCTTGTAAGTAGCTTAAGGCACTTTCAAAGGAAAGTGATTTTCTCTGAAGGGACAGCATTTAGAACGTGAGGCAACACTCGATTCACTTCACACAGTGAATTGAAGTGTTTTAACAGACTGCTTCTCTTTCATATAAACGCATTAGTGTTTCTTGTGAATGCTTGCAAGTTGCTTAAGGCACTTTCAAAGGAAAGTGATTTTCTCTGAAAGGACATAATTAAGAAAGTGAAGCAACACTCAATTCACTTCGCACAGTGAATTGAAGTGTTGGAACAGACTGCTTCTCTTTCAGAGAAATGCATGTGAGTTTCTGTTGAATGCTTGTAAGTAGCTTAAGGCACTTTCAAAGGAAAGTGATTTTCTCTAAAAGGACAGCATTTAGAAAGTGAAGCAACACTCCATTCACTTCGCACAGTGAATTGAAGTGTTGGAACAGAATGCTTCTCTTTCAGAGAAACGCATGTGAGTTTCTGGTGAATGCTTGTAAGTAGCTTAAGGCACTTTCAAAGGAAAGTGATTTTCTCTGAAAGGACAGCATTTAGAAACTGAAGCAACACTCCATTCACTTCGCACAGTGAATTGAAGTGTTGGAACAGACTGCTTCTCTTTAAGAGAAACGCATGTGAGTTTTTTGTGAATGCTTGAAAGTAGTTTAAGGCACTTTCAAAGGAAAGTGATTTTCTCTGAAAGGACAGAATTTAGAAAGTGATGCAACACTCCATTCACTTCGCACAGTGAATTGAAGTGTTGGAACAGAATGCTTCTCTTTCAGAGAAACGCATGTGAGTTTCTTCCTAATGCTTGTAAGTAGCTTAAGGCACTTTCAAGGAAAGTGATTTTCTCTGAAAGGACAGCATTTAGAAAGTGAAGCAACACTCAATTCCCTTCGTGCAGTGAATTGAAGTGTTGGAACAGAGTGCTTCTCTTTCATAGAAACGCATTAGTGTTTCTTGTGAATGCTTGCAAATTGCTTAAGGCACTTTCAAAGGAAAGTGATTTTCTCTGAAAGGACAGCATGTAGAAACTGAAGCACAACTCCATTCACTTCGCACAGTGAATTGAAGTGTTGGAACACACTGCTTCTCTTTAAGAGAAACGCATGTGAGTTTTTTGTCAATGCTTGAAAGTAGTTTAAGGCACTTTCAAAGGAAAGTGATTTTCTCTGAAAGGACAGCATTTAGAAAGTGAAGCAACACTCCATTCACTTCGCACAGTGAATTGAAGTGTTGAAACAGACTGCTTCTCTTTCAGAGAAACGCATGTGAGTTTCTGGTGAATGCTTGTAAGTAGCTTAAGGCACTTTCAAAGGAAAGTGATTTTCTCTGAAAGGACAGCATTTAGAAAGTGAAGCAACACTCCATTCACTTCGCAGAGTGAATTGAAGTGTTGGAACAGACTGCTTCTCTTTCAGAGAAACGCATGTGAGTTTCTGGTGAATGCTTGTAAGTAGCTTAAGGCACTTTCAAAGGAAAGTGATTTTCTCTGAAAGGACAGCATTTAGAAAGTGAAGCAACACTCCATTCCCTTCGTGCAGTGAATTGAAGTGTTGGAACAGACTGCTTCTCTTTCAGAGAAACGCATGTGAGTTTCTGGTGAATGCTTGTAAGTAGTTTAAGGCACTTTCAAAGGAAAGTGATTTTCTCTGAAAGGACAGAATTTAGAAAGTGATGCAACACTCCATTCACTTCGCACAGTGAATTGAAGTGTTGGAACAGACTGCTTCTCTTTCATAGAAACGCATTAGTGTTTCTTGTGAATGCTTGCAAATTGCTTAAGGCACTTTCAAAGGAAAGTGATTTTCTCTGAAAGGACAGCATTTAAAACTGAAACACAACTCCATTCACTTCGCACAGTGAATTGAAGTGTTGGAACACACTGCTTCTCTTTAAGAGAAACGCATGTGAGTTTTTTGTGAATGCTTGAAAGTAGTTTAAGGCACTTTCAAAGGAAAGTGATTTTCTCTGAAAGGACAGCATTTAGAAAGTGAAGCAACACTCCATTCACTTCGCACAGTGAATTGAAGTGTTGGAACAGACTGCTTCTCTTTCAGAGAAACACATGTGAGTTTCTTCCTAATGCTTGCAAGTAGCTTAAGGCACTTTCAAAGGAAAGTGATTTTCTCTGAAAGGACAGCATTTAGAAAGTGAAGCAACAATCCATGCACTTCGCACAGTGAATTGAAGTGTTGGAACTGACTGCTTCTCTTTCAGAGAAACGCATGTGAGTTTCTGGTGAATGCTTGTAAGTAGCTTAAGGCACTTTCAAAGGACAGTGATTTTCTCTGAAAGACAGCATTTAGAAAGTGAAGCAACACTCCATTCCCTTCGTGCAGTGAATTGAAGTGTTGGAACAGAGTGCTTCTCTTTCATATAAACGCATTAGTGTTTCTTGTGAATGCTTGCAAGTTGCTTAAGGCACTTTCAAAGGAAAGTGATTTTCTCTGAAAGGACATAATTTAGAAAGTGAAGCAACACTCCATTCACTTCGCACAGTGAATTGAAGTGTTGGAACAGACTGCTTCTCTTTCAGAGAAATGCATGTGAGTTTCTGTTGAATGCTTGTAAGCAGCTTAAGGCACTTTCAAAGGAAAGTGATTTTCTCTGAAAGGACAGCATTTAGAAAGTGAAGCAACACTCCATTCACTTCGCACATTGAATTGAAGTGTTGGAACAGACTGCTTCTCTTTCAGAGAAACGCATGTCAGTTTCTGGTGAATGCTTGTAAGTAGCTTAAGGCACTTTCAAAGGAAAGTGATTTTCTCTGAAAGGACAGCATTTAGAAAGTGAGGCAACACTCCATTCACTTCACACAGTGAATTGAAGTGTTGGAACAGACTCCTTCTCTTTCAGAGAAACGCATGTGAGTTTCTTCCTAATGCTTGCAAGTAGCTTAAGGCACTTTCAAAGGAAAGTGATTTTCTCTGAAAGGACAGCATTTAGAAAGTGAAGCAACACTTCATTCACTTCGCACAGTGAATTGAAGTGTTGGAACAGACTGCTTCTCTTTCAGAGAAACGCATGAGTTTCTGGTGAATGCTTGCAAGTAGCTTAAGGCACTTTCAAAGGAAAGTGATTTTCTCTGAAAGGACAGCATTTAGAAAGTGAAGCAACTCTCCATTCACTTCGCACAGTGAATTGAAGTGTTGGAACAGACTGCTTCTCTTTCAGAGAAATTCATGTGAGTTTAAGTTGAATGCTTGTAAGTAGCTTAAGGCACTTTCAAAGGAAAGTGATTTTCTCTGAAAGGACAGCATTTAGAAAGTGAAGCAACACTCCATTCACTTCGCAGAGTGAATTGATGTTTTGGAACAGACTGCTTCTCTTTCAGAGAAACGCATGTGAGTTTCTGGTGAATGCTTGTAAGTAGCTTAAGGCACTTTCAAAGGAAAGTGATTTTCTCTGAAAGGACAGAATTTAGAAAGTGATGCAACACTCCATTCACTTCGCACAGTGAATTGAAGTGTTGGAACAGACTGCTTCTCTTTCAGAGAAACGCATGTGAGTTTCTTCCTAATGCTTGTAAGTAGCTTAAGGCACTTTCAAAGGAAAGTGATTTTCTCTGAAAGGACAGCATTTAGAAAGTGAAGCAACACTCAATTCCCTTCGTGCAGTGAATTGAAGTGTTGGAACGGAGTGCTTCTCTTTCATAGAAACGCATTAGTGTTTCTTGTGAATGCTTGCAAATTGCTTAAGGCACTTTCAAAGGAAAGTGATTTTCTCTGAAAGGACAGCATTTAGAAACTGAAGCACAACTCCATTCACTTCGCACAGTGAATTGAAGTGTTGGACCAGACTGCTTCTCTTTCAGAGAAACGCAAGTGGGTTTCTGGTGAATGCTTGTAAGTAGCTTAAGGCACTTTCAAAGGAAAGTGATTTTCTCTGAAAGGACAGCATTTAGAAAGTGGACCAACACTCCATTCCCTTCGTGCTGTGAATTGAAGTGTTGGAGCAGAGTGCTTCTCTTTCATATAAACGCATTAGTGTTTCTTGTGAATGCTTGCAAGTTGCTTAAGGCACTTTGAAAGGAAAGTGATTTTCTCTGAAAGGACATAATTGAGAAAGTGAAGCAACACTCCATTCACTTCGCACAGTGAATTGAAGTTTTGGAACAGACTGCTTCTCTTTCAGAGAAATGCATGTGAGTTTCTGTTGAATGCTTGTAAGCAGCTTAAGGCACTTTCAAAGGAAAGTGATTTTCTCTGAAAGGACAGCATTTAGAAAGTGAAGCAACACTCCATTCACTTCGCACAGTGAATTGAAGTGTTGGAACAGACTGCTTCTCTTTCAGAGAAATTCATGTGAGTTTAAGTTGAATGCTTGTAAGCAGCTTAAGGCACTTTCAAAGGAAAGTGATTTTCTCTGAAAGGACAGCATTTAGAAAGTGAAGCAACACTCCATTCACTTCGCACATTGAATTGAAGTGTTGGAACAGACTGCTTCTCTTTCAGAGAAACGCATGTGAGTTTCTGGTGAATGCTTGTAAGTAGCTTAAGGCACTTTCAAAGGAAAGTGATTTTTTCTGAAAGGACAGCATTTAGAAAGTGAGGCAACACTCCATTCACTTCACACAGTGAATTGAAGTGTTGGAACAGACTGCTTCTCTTTCAGAGAAACGCATGTGAGTTTCTTCCTAATGCTTGCAAGTAGCTTAAGGCACTTTAAAAGGAAAGTGATTTTCTCTGAAAGGACAGCATTTAGAAAGTGAAGCAACACTCCATTCACTTCGCACAGTGAATTGAAGTGTTGGAACAGACTGCTTCTCTTTCAGAGAAACGCATGAGTTTCTGGTGAATGCTTGTAAGTAGCTTAAGGCACTTTCAAAGGAAAGTGATTTTCTCTGAAAGGACAGCATTTAGAAAGTGAAGCAACACTCCATTCACTTCGCACAGTGAATTGAAGTGTTGGAACAGACTGCTTCTCTTTCAGAGAAATTCATGTGAGTTTAAGTTGAATGCTTGTAAGTAGCTTAAGGCACTTTCAAAGGAAAGTGATTTTCTCTGAAAGGACAGCATTTAGAAACTGAAGCAACACTCCATTCACTTCGCACAGTGAATTGAAGTGTTGGAACAGACTGCTTCTCTTTAAGAGAAACGCATGTGAGTTTTTTGTGAATGCTTGAAAGTAGTTTAAGGCACTTTCAAAGGAAAGTGATTTTCTCTGAAAGGACAGAATTTAGAAAGTGATGCAACACTCCATTCACTTCGCACAGTGAATTGAAGTGTTGGAACAGACTGCTTCTCTTTCAGAGAAACGCATGTGAGTTTCTTCCTAATGCTTGTAAGTAGCTTAAGGCACTTTCAAGGAAAGTGATTTTCTCTGAAAGGACAGCATTTAGAAAGTGAAGCAACACTCAATTCCCTTCGTGCAGTGAATTGAAGTGTTGGAACAGAGTGCTTCTCTTTCATAGAAACGCATTAGTGTTTCTTGTGAATGCTTGCAAATTGCTTAAGGCACTTTCAAAGGAAAGTGATTTTCTCTGAAAGGACAGCATGTAGAAACTGAAGCACAACTCCATTCACTTCGCACAGTGAATTGAAGTGTTGGAACACACTGCTTCTCTTTAAGAGAAACACATGTGAGTTTTTTGTCAATGCTTGAAAGTAGTTTAAGGCACTTTCAAAGGAAAGTGATTTTCTCGGAAAGGACAGCATTTAGAAAGTGAAGCAACACTCCATTCACTTCGCACAGTGAATTGAAGTGTTGAAACAGACTGCTTCTCTTTCAGAGAAACGCATGTGAGTTTCTGGTGATTGCTTGTAAGTAGCTTAAGGCACTTTCAAAGGAAAGTGATTTTCTCTGAAAGGACAGCATTTAGAAAGTGAAGCAACACTCCATTCACTTCGCAGAGTGAATTGAAGTGTTGGAACAGACTGCTTCTCTTTCAGAGAAACGCATGTGAGTTTCTGGTGAATGCTTGTAAGTAGCTTAAGGCACTTTCAAAGGAAAGTGATTTTCTCTGAAAGGACAGCATTTAGAAAGTGAAGCAACACTCCATTCCCTTCGTGCAGTGAATTGAAGTGTTGGAACAGACTGCTTCTCTTTCAGAGAAACGCATGTGAGTTTCTGGTGAATGCTTGTAAGTAGTTTAAGGCACTTTCAAAGGAAAGTGATTTTCTCTGAAAGGACAGAATTTAGAAAGTGATGCAACACTCCATTCACTTCGCACAGTGAATTGAAGTGTTGGAACAGACTGCTTCTCTTTCATAGAAACGCATTAGTGTTTCTTGTGAATGCTTGCAAATTGCTTAAGGCACTTTCAAAGGAAAGTGATTTTCTCTGAAAGGACAGCATTTAAAACTGAAACACAACTCCATTCACTTCGCACAGTGAATTGAAGTGTTGGAACACACTGCTTCTCTTTAAGAGAAACGCATGTGAGTTTTTTGTGAATGCTTGAAAGTAGTTTAAGGCACTTTCAAAGGAAAGTGATTTTCTCTGAAAGGACAGCATTTAGAAAGTGAAGCAACACTCCATTCACTTCGCACAGTGAATTGAAGTGTTGGAACAGACTGCTTCTCTTTCAGAGAAACACATGTGAGTTTCTTCCTAATGCTTGCAAGTAGCTTAAGGCACTTTCAAAGGAAAGTGATTTTCTCTGAAAGGACAGCATTTAGAAAGTGAAGCAACAATCCATGCACTTCGCACAGTGAATTGAAGTGTTGGAACTGACTGCTTCTCTTTCAGAGAAACGCATGTGAGTTTCTGGTGAATGCTTGTAAGTAGCTTAAGGCACTTTCAAAGGACAGTGATTTTCTCTGAAAGACAGCATTTAGAAAGTGAAGCAACACTCCATTCCCTTCGTGCAGTGAATTGAAGTGTTGGAACAGAGTGCTTCTCTTTCATATAAACGCATTAGTGTTTCTTGTGAATGCTTGCAAGTTGCTTAAGGCACTTTCAAAGGAAAGTGATTTTCTCTGAAAGGACATAATTTAGAAAGTGAAGCAACACTCCATTCACTTCGCACAGTGAATTGAAGTGTTGGAACAGACTGCTTCTCTTTCAGAGAAATGCATGTGAGTTTCTGTTGAATGCTTGTAAGCAGCTTAAGGCACTTTCAAAGGAAAGTGATTTTCTCTGAAAGGACAGCATTTAGAAAGTGAAGCAACACTCCATTCACTTCGCACATTGAATTGAAGTGTTGGAACAGACTGCTTCTCTTTCAGAGAAACGCATGTGAGTTTCTGGTGAATGCTTGTAAGTAGCTTAAGGCACTTTCAAAGGAAAGTGATTTTCTCTGAAAGGACAGCATTTAGAAAGTGAGGCAACACTCCATTCACTTCACACAGTGAATTGAAGTGTTGGAACAGACTGCTTCTCTTTCAGAGAAACGCATGTGAGTTTCTTCCTAATGCTTGCAAGTAGCTTAAGGCACTTTCAAAGGAAAGTGATTTTCTCTGAAAGGACAGCATTTAGAAAGTGAAGCAACACTTCATTCACTTCGCACAGTGAATTGAAGTGTTGGAACAGACTGCTTCTCTTTCAGAGAAACGCATGAGTTTCTGGTGAATGCTTGCAAGTAGCTTAAGGCACTTTCAAAGGAAAGTGATTTTCTCTGAAAGGACAGCATTTAGAAAGTGAAGCAACTCTCCATTCACTTCGCACAGTGAATTGAAGTGTTGGAACAGACTGCTTCTCTTTCAGAGAAATTCATGTGAGTTTAAGTTGAATGCTTGTAAGTAGCTTAAGGCACTTTCAAAGGAAAGTGATTTTCTCTGAAAGGACAGCATTTAGAAAGTGAAGCAACACTCCATTCACTTCGCAGAGTGAATTGATGTTTTGGAACAGACTGCTTCTCTTTCAGAGAAACGCATGTGAGTTTCTGGTGAATGCTTGTAAGTAGCTTAAGGCACTTTCAAAGGAAAGTGATTTTCTCTGAAAGGACAGCATTTAGAAAGTGAAGCAACACTCCATTCACTTCGCACAGTGAATTGAATTGTTGGAACAGACTGCTTCTCTTTCAGAGAAACGCATGTGAGTTTCTGGTGAATGCTTGTAAGTAGCTTAAGGCACTTTCAAAGGAAAGTGATTTTCTCTGAAAGGACAGCATTTAGAAAGTGAAGCAACACTCCATTCACTTCGCACAGTGAATTGAAGTGTTGGAACAGACTGCTTCTCTTTAAGAGAAACGCATGTGAGTTTTTTGTGAATGCTTGAAAATAGTTTAAGGCACTTTCAGAGGAAAGTGATTTTCTCTGAAAGGACAGAATTTAGAAAGTGATGCAACACTCCATTCACTTCGCACAGTGAATTGAAGTGTTGGAACAGACTGCTTCTCTTTCAGAGAAACGCATGTGAGTTTCTTCCTAATGCTTGTAAGTAGCTTAAGGCACTTTCAAAGGAAAGTGATTTTCTCTGAAAGGACAGCATTTAGAAAGTGAAGCAACACTCAATTCCCTTCGTGCAGTGAATTGAAGTGTTGGAACGGAGTGCTTCTCTTTCATAGAAACGCATTAGTGTTTCTTGTGAATGCTTGCAAATTGCTTAAGGCACTTTCAAAGGAAAGTGATTTTCTCTGAAAGGACAGCATTTAGAAACTGAAGCACAACTCCATTCACTTCGCACAGTGAATTGAAGTGTTGGACCAGACTGCTTCTCTTTCAGAGAAACGCAAGTGGGTTTCTGGTGAATGCTTGTAAGTAGCTTAAGGCACTTTCAAAGGAAAGTGATTTTCTCTGAAAGGACAGCATTTAGAAAGTGGACCAACACTCCATTCCCTTCGTGCTGTGAATTGAAGTGTTGGAGCAGAGTGCTTCTCTTTCATATAAACGCATTAGTGTTTCTTGTGAATGCTTGCAAGTTGCTTAAGGCACTTTGAAAGGAAAGTGATTTTCTCTGAAAGGACATAATTGAGAAAGTGAAGCAACACTCCATTCACTTCGCACAGTGAATTGAAGTTTTGGAACAGACTGCTTCTCTTTCAGAGAAATGCATGTGAGTTTCTGTTGAATGCTTGTAAGCAGCTTAAGGCACTTTCAAAGGAAAGTGATTTTCTCTGAAAGGACAGCATTTAGAAAGTGAAGCAACACTCCATTCACTTCGCACAGTGAATTGAAGTGTTGGAACAGACTGCTTCTCTTTCAGAGAAATTCATGTGAGTTTAAGTTGAATGCTTGTAAGCAGCTTAAGGCACTTTCAAAGGAAAGTGATTTTCTCTGAAAGGACAGCATTTAGAAAGTGAAGCAACACTCCATTCACTTCGCACATTGAATTGAAGTGTTGGAACAGACTGCTTCTCTTTCAGAGAAACGCATGTGAGTTTCTGGTGAATGCTTGTAAGTAGCTTAAGGCACTTTCAAAGGAAAGTGATTTTTTCTGAAAGGACAGCATTTAGAAAGTGAGGCAACACTCCATTCACTTCACACAGTGAATTGAAGTGTTGGAACAGACTGCTTCTCTTTCAGAGAAACGCATGTGAGTTTCTTCCTAATGCTTGCAAGTAGCTTAAGGCACTTTAAAAGGAAAGTGATTTTCTCTGAAAGGACAGCATTTAGAAAGTGAAGCAACACTCCATTCACTTCGCACAGTGAATTGAAGTGTTGGAACAGACTGCTTCTCTTTCAGAGAAACGCATGAGTTTCTGGTGAATGCTTGTAAGTAGCTTAAGGCACTTTCAAAGGAAAGTGATTTTCTCTGAAAGGACAGCATTTAGAAAGTGAAGCAACACTCCATTCACTTCGCACAGTGAATTGAAGTGTTGGAACAGACTGCTTCTCTTTCAGAGAAATTCATGTGAGTTTAAGTTGAATGCTTGTAAGTAGCTTAAGGCACTTTCAAAGGAAAGTGATTTTCTCTGAAAGGACAGCATTTAGAAAGTAAAGCAACACTCCATTCACTTCGCAGAGTGAATTGAAGTTTTGGAACAGACTGCTTCTCTTTCAGAGAAACGCATGTGAGTTTCTGGTGAATGCTTGTAAGTAGCTTAAGGCACTTTCAAAGGAAAGTGATTTTCTCTGAAAGGACAGCATTTAGAAAGTGAAGCAACACTCCATTCACTTCGCACAGTGAATTGAAGTGTTGGAACAGACTGCTTCTCTTTCAGAGAAACGCATGTGAGTTTCTGGTGAATGCTTGTAAGTAGCTTAAGGCACTTTCAAAGGAAAGTGATTTTCTCTGAAAGGACAGCATTTAGAAAGTGAAGCAACACTCCATTCACTTCGCACAGTGAATTGAAGTGTTGGAACAGACTGCTTCTCTTTCAGAGAAACGCATGTGAGTTTCTGGTGAATGCTTGTAAGTAGCTTAAGGCACTTTCAAAGGAAAGTGATTTTCTCTGAAAGGACAGCATTTAGAAAGTGAAGCAACACTCCATTCACTTCGCACAGTGAATTGAAGTGTTGGAACAGACTGCTTCTCTTTCAGAGAAATGCATGTGAGTTTCTGTTGAATGCTTGTAAGCAGCTTAAGGCACTTTCAAAGGAAAGTGATTTTCTCTGAAAGGACAGCATTTAGAAAGTGAAGCAACACTCTATTCACGTCGCACATTGAATTGAAGTGTTGGAACAGACTGCTTCTCTTTCAGAGAAACGCATGTGAGTTTCTGGTGAATGCTTGTAAGTAGCTTAAGGCACTTTCAAAGGAAAGTGATTTTCTCTGAAAGGACAGCATTTAGAAAGTGAGGCAACACTCCATTCACTTCACACAGTGAACTGAAGTGTTGGAACAGACTGCTTCTCTTTCAGAGAAACGCATGTGATTTTCTTCCTAATGCTTGCAAGTAGCTTAAGGCACTTTCAAAGGAAAGTGATTTTCTCTGAAAGGACAGCATTTAGAAAGTGAAGCAACACTCCATTCACTTCGCACAGTGAATTGAAGTGTTGGAACAGACTGCTTCTCTTTCAGAGAAACGCATGAGTTTCTGGTGAATGCTTGCAAGTAGCTTAAGGCACTTTCAAAGGAAAGTGATTTTCTCTGAAAGGACAGCATTTAGAAAATGAAGCAACTCTCCATTCACTTCGCACAGTGAATTGAAGTGTTGGAACAGACTGCTTCTCTTTCAGAGAAATTCATGTGAGTTTAAGTTGAATGCTTGTAAGTAGCTTGAGGCACTTTCAAAGGAAAGTGATTTTCTCTGAAAGGACAGCATTTAGAAACTGAAGCAACACTCCATTCACTTCGCACAGTGAATTGAAGTGTTGGAACAGACTGCTTCTCTTTAAGAGAAACGCATGTGAGTTTTTTGTGAATGCTTGAAAGTAGTTTAAGGCACTTTCAAAGGAAAGTGATTTTCTCTGAAAGGACAGCATTTAGAAAGTGAAGCAACACTCCTTTCCCTTCGTGCAGTGAATTGAAGTGTTGGAACAGACTGCTTCTCTTTCATATAAACGCATTAGTGTTTCTTGTGAATGCTTGCAAGTTGCTTAAGGCACTTTGAAAGGAAAGTGATTTTCTCTGAAAGGACATAATTGAGAAAGTGAAGCAACACTCCATTCACTTCGCACAGTGAATTGAAGTGTTGGAACAGACTGCTTCTCTTTCAGAGAAATGCATGTGAGTTTCTGTTGAATGCTTGTAAGCAGCTTAAGGCACTTTCAAAGGAAAGTGATTTTCTCTGAAAGGACAGCATTTAGAAAGTGAAGCAACACTCCATTCACTTCGCACATTGAATTGAAGTGTTGGAACAGACTGCTTCTCTTTCAGAGAAACGCATGTGAGTTTCTGGTGAATGCTTGTAAGTAGCTTAAGGCACTTTCAAAGGAAAGTGATTTTCTCTGAAAGGACAGCATTTAGAAAGTGAGGCAACACTCCATTCACTTCACACAGTGAATTGAAGTTTTGGAACAGACTGCTTCTCTTTCAGAGAAACGCATGTGAGTTTCTTCCTAATGCTTGCAAGTAGCTTAAGGCACTTTAAAAGGAAAGTGATTTTCTCTGAAAGGACAGCATTTAGAAAGTGAAGCAACACTCCATTCACTTCGCACAGTGAATTGAAGTGTTGGAACAGACTGCTTCTCTTTCAGAGAAACGCATGAGTTTCTGGTGAATTCTTGTAAGTAGCTTAAGGCACTTTCAAAGGAAAGTGATTTTCTCTGAAAGGACAGCATTTAGAAAGTGAAGCAACACTCCATTCACTTCGCACAGTGAATTGAAGTGTTGGAACAGACTTCTTCTCTTTCAGAGAAATTCATGTGAATTTAAGTTGAATGCTTGTAAGTAGCTTAAGGCACTTTCAAAGGAAAGTGATTTTCTCTGAAAGGACAGCATTTAGAAAGTAAAGCAACACTCCATTCACTTCGCAGAGTGAATTGAAGTTTTGGAACAGACTGCTTCTCTTTCAGAGAAACGCATGTGAGTTTCTGGTGAATGCTTGTAAGTAACTTAAGGCACTTTCAAAGGAAAGTGATTTTCTCTGAAAGGACAGCATTTAGAAAGTGAAGCAACACTCCATTCACTTCGCACAGTGAATTGAAGTGTTGGAACAGACTGCTTCTCTTTCAGAGAAACGCATGTGAGTTTCTTCCTAATGCTTGTAAGTAGCTTAAGGCACTTTCAAAGGAAAGTGATTTTCTCTGAAAGGACAGCATTTAGAAACTGAAGCAATACTCCATTCACTTCGCACAGTGAATTGAAGTGTTGGAACAGACTGCTTCTCTTTCAGAGAAACGCATGTGAGTTTCTTGTGAATTATTGCAAGTCGCTTAAGGCACTTTCAAAGGAAAGTGATTTTCTCTGAAAGGACAGCATTTAGAAACTGAAGCAACACTCCATTCACTTCGCACAGTGAATTGAAGTGTTGGAACACACTACTTCTCTTTAAGAGAAACGCATGTGAGTTTTTTGTGAATGCTTGAAAGTAGTTTAAGGCACTTTCAAAGGAAAGTGATTTTCTCTGAAAGGACATAATTTAGAAAGTGATGCAACACTCCATTGACTTCGCACAGTGAATTGAAGTGTTGGAACAGACTGCTTCTCTTTCATAGAAACGCATTAGTGTTTCTTGGGAATGCTTGCAAGTTGCTTAAGGCACTTTCAAAGGAAATTGATTTTCTCTGAAAGGACAGCGTTTAGATAGTGAAGCAACACTCCATTCACTTCGCGCAGTGAATTGAAGTGTTGGAACCGACTGCTTCTCTTTCAGAGAAACGCATGTGAGTTTCTGGTGAATGCTTGTAAGTAGCTTAAGGCACTTTCAAAGGAAAGTGATTTTCTCTGAAAGGACAGCATTTAGAAAGTGACGCAACACTCCATTCACTTCACACAGTGAATTTAAGTGTTGGAACAGACTGCTTCTCTTTCAGAGAAACGCATGTGAGTTTCTTCCTAATGCTTGCAAGTAGCTTAAGGCACTTTAAAAGGAAAGTGATTTTCTCTGAAAAGACAGCATTTAGAAAGTGAAGCAACACTCCATTCACTTCGCACAGTGAATTGAAGTGTTGGAACAGACTGCTTCTCTTTCAGAGAAACGCATGAGTTTCTGGTGAATGCTTGTAAGTAGCTTAAGGCACTTTCAAAGGAAAGTGATTTTCTCTGAAAGGACAGCATTTAGAAAGTGAAGCAACACTCCATTCACTTCGCACAGTGAATTGAAGTGTTGGAACAGACTGCTTCTCTTTCAGAGAAATTAATGTGAGTTTAAGTTGAATGGTTGTAAGTAGCTTAAGGCACTTTCAAAGGAAAGTGATTTTCTCTGAAAGGACAGCATTTAGAAAGTGAAGCAACACTCCATTCACTTCGCAGAGTGAATTGAAGTTTTGGAACAGACTGCTTCTCTTTCAGAGAAACGCATGTGAGTTTCTGGTGAATGCTTGTAAGTAACTTAAGGCACTTTCAAAGGAAAGTGATTTTCTCTGAAAGGACAGCATTTAGAAAGTGAAGCAACACTCCATTCACTTCGCACAGTGAATTGAAGTGTTGGAACAGACTGCTTCTCTTTCAGAGAAACGCATGTGAGTTTCTTCCTAATGCTTGTAAGTAGCTTAAGGCACTTTCAAAGGAAAGTGATTTTCTCTGAAAGGACAGCATTTAGAAACTGAAGCAACACTCCATTCACTTCGCACAGTGAATTGAAGTGTTGGAACAGACTGCTTCTCTTTCAGAGAAACGCATGTGAGTTTCTTGTGAATTATTGCAAGTCGCTTAAGGCACTTTCAAAGGAAAGTGATTTTCTCTGAAAGGACAGCATTTAGAAACTGAAGCAACACTCCATTCACTTCGCACAGTGAATTGAAGTGTTGGAACACACTACTTCTCTTTAAGAGAAACGCATGTGAGTTTTTTGTGAATGCTTGAAAGTAGTTTAAGGCACTTTCAAAGGAAAGTGATTTTCTCTGAAAGGACATAATTTAGAAAGTGATGCAACACTCCATTCACTTCGCACAGTGAATTGAAGTGTTGGAACAGACTGCTTCTCTTTCATAGAAACGCATTAGTGTTTCTTGGGAATGCTTGCAAGTAGCTTAAGGCACTTTCAAAGGAAATTGATTTTCTCTGAAAGGACAGCGTTTAGATAGTGAAGCAACACTCCATTCACTTCGCGCAGTGAATTGAAGTTTTGGAACCGACTGCTTCTCTTTCAGAGAAACGCATGTGAGTTTCTGGTGAATGCTTGTAAGTAGCTTAAGGCACTTTCAAAGGAAAGTGATTTTCTCTGAAAGGACAGCATTTAGAAAGTGAGGCAACACTCCATTCACTTCACACAGTGAATTGAAGTTTTGGAACAGACTGCTTCTCTTTCAGAGAAACGCATGTGAGTTTCTTCCTAATGCTTGCAAGTAGCTTAAGGCACTTTCAAAGGAAAGTGATTTTCTCTGAAAGGACAGCATTTAGAAAGTGAAGCAACACTCCATTCACTTCGCACAGTGAATTGAAGTGTTGGAACAGACTGCTTCTCTTTCAGAGAAACGCATGAGTTTCTGGTGAATTCTTGTAAGTAGCTTAAGGCACTTTCAAAGGAAAGTGATTTTCTCTGAAAGGACAGCATTTAGAAAGTGAAGCAACACTACATTCACTTCGCACAGTGAATTGAAGTGTTGGAACAGACTTCTTCTCTTTCAGAGAAATTCATGTGAGTTTAAGTTGAATGCTTGTAAGTAGCTTAAGGCAATTTCAAAGGAAAGTGATTTTCTCTGAAAGGACAGCATTTAGAAAGTAAAGCAACACTCCATTCACTTCGCAGAGTGAATTGAAGTTTTGGAACAGACTGCTTCTCTTTCAGAGAAACGCATGTGAGTTTCTGGTGAATGCTTGTAAGTAACTTAAGGCACTTTCAAAGGAAAGTGATTTTCTCTGAAAGGACAGCATTTAGAAAGTGAAGCAACACTCCATTCACTTCGCACAGTGAATTGAAGTGTTGGAACAGACTGCTTCTCTTTCAGAGAAACGCATGTGAGTTTCTTCCTAATGCTTGTAAGTAGCTTAAGGCACTTTCAAAGGAAAGTGATTTTCTCTGAAAGGACAGCATTTAGAAACTGAAGCAATACTCCATTCACTTCGCACAGTGAATTGAAGTGTTGGAACAGACTGCTTCTCTTTCAGAGAAACGCATGTGAGTTTCTTGTGAATTATTGCAAGTCGCTTAAGGCACTTTCAAACGAAAGTGATTTTCTCTGAAAGGACAGCATTTAGAAACTGAAGCAACACTCCATTCACTTCGCACAGTGAATTGAAGTGTTGGAACACACTACTTCTCTTTAAGAGAAACGCATGTGAGTTTTTTGTGAATGCTTGAAAGTAGTTTAAGGCACTTTCAAAGGAAAGTGATTTTCTCTGAAAGGACATAATTTAGAAAGTGATGCAACACTCCATTGACTTCGCACAGTGAATTGAAGTGTTGGAACAGACTGCTTCTCTTTCATAGAAACGCATTAGTGTTTCTTGGGAATGCTTGCAAGTAGCTTAAGGCACTTTCAAAGGAAATTGATTTTCTCTGAAAGGACAGCGTTTAGATAGTGAAGCAACACTCCATTCACTTCGCGCAGTGAATTGAAGTGTTGGAACCGACTGCTTCTCTTTCAGAGAAACGCATGTGAGTTTCTGGTGAATGCTTGTAAGTAGCTTAAGGCACTTTCAAAGGAAAGTGATTTTCTCTGAAAGGACAGCATTTAGAAAGTGACGCAACACTCCATTCACTTCACACAGTGAATTTAAGTGTTGGAACAGACTGCTTCTCTTTCAGAGAAACGCATGTGAGTTTCTTCCTAATGCTTGCAAGTAGCTTAAGGCACTTTAAAAGGAAAGTGATTTTCTCTGAAAAGACAGCATTTAGAAAGTGAAGCAACACTCCATTCACTTCGCACAGTGAATTGAAGTGTTGGAACAGACTGCTTCTCTTTCAGAGAAACGCATGAGTTTCTGGTGAATGCTTGTAAGTAGCTTAAGGCACTTTCAAAGGAAAGTGATTTTCTCTGAAAGGACAGCATTTAGAAAGTGAAGCAACACTCCATTCACTTCGCACAGTGAATTGAAGTGTTGGAACAGACTGCTTCTCTTTCAGAGAAATTCATGTGAGTTTAAGTTGAATGCTTGTAAGTAGCTTAAGGCACTTTCAAAGGAAAGTGATTTTCTCTGAAAGGACAGCATTTAGAAAGTAAAGCAACACTCCATTCACTTCGCAGAGTGAATTGAAGTTTTGGAACAGACTGCTTCTCTTTCAGAGAAACGCATGTGAGTTTCTGGTGAATGCTTGTAAGTAACTTAAGGCACTTTCAAAGGAAAGTGATTTTCTCTGAAAGGACAGCATTTAGAAAGTGAAGCAACACTCCATTCACTTCGCACAGTGAATTGAAGTGTTGGAACAGACTGCTTCTCTTTCAGAGAAACGCATGTGAGTTTCTTCCTAATGCTTGTAAGTAGCTTAAGGCACTTTTAAAGGAAAGTGATTTTCTCTGAAAGGACAGCATTTAGAAACTGAAGCAACACTCCATTCACTTCGCACAGTGAATTGAAGTGTTGGAACAGACTGCTTCTCTTTCAGAGAAACGCATGTGAGTTTCTTGTGAATTATTGCAAGTCGCTTAAGGCACTTTCAAAGGAAAGTGATTTTCTCTGAAAGGACAGCATTTAGAAAGTGAAGCAACACTCCATTCACTTCGCACAGTGAATTGAAGTGTTGGAACACACTACTTCTCTTTAAGAGAAACGCATGTGAGTTTTTTGTGAATGCTTGAAAGTAGTTTAAGGCACTTTCAAAGGAAAGTGATTTTCTCTGAAAGGACAGCATTTAGAAAGTGAAGCAACACTCCATTCACTTCGCACAGTGAATTGAAGTGTTGGAACAGACTGCTTCTCTTTCAGAGAAACGCATGTGAGTTTCTGGTGAATGCTTGTAAGTAGCTTAAGGCACTTTCAAAGGACAGTGATTTTCTCTGAAAGGACAGCATTTAGAAAGTGAAGCAACTCTCCATTCACTTCGCACAGTGAATTGAAGTGTTGGAACAGACTGCTTCTCTTTCAGAGAAATTCATGTGAGTTTAAGTTGAATGCTTGTAAGTAGCTTAAGGCACTTTCAAAGGAAAGTGATTTTCTCTGAAAGGACAGCATTTAGAAAGTGAAGCAACACTCCATTCACTTCGCAGAGTGAATTGAAGTTTTGGAACAGACTGCTTCTCTTTCAGAGAAACGCATGTGAGTTTCTGTTGAATGCTTGTAAGTAGCTTAAGGCTCTTTCAAAGGAAAGTGATTTTCTATGAAAGGACAGCATTTAGAAAGTAAAGCAACACTCCATTCCCTTCGCGCAATGAATTGAAGTGTTGGAACAGACTGCTTCTCTGTCATAGAAACGCATTAGTGTTTCTTGGGAATGCTTGCAAGTAGCTTAAGGCACTTTCAAAGGAAATTGATTTTCTCTGAAAGGACAGCATTTAGATAGTGAAGCAACACTCCATTCACTTCGCACAGTGAATAGAAGTGTTGGAACAGACTGCTTCTCTTTCAGAGAAACGCATGTGAGTTTCTTGTGAATTCTTGCAAGTTGCTTAAGGCACTTTCAAAGGAATGTGATTTTCTCTGAAAGGACAGCATTTAGAAACTGAAGCAGCACTCCATTCACTTCGCACTGTGAATTGAAGTGTTGGAACAGACTGCTTCTCTTTCAGAGAAACGCATGTGAGTTTCTTCCTAATGCTTGCAAGTAGCTTAAGGCACTTTCAAAGGAAAGTGATTTTCTCTGAAAGGACAGCATTTAGAAAGTGAAGCAACACTCCATTCACTTCGCACAGTGAATTGAAGTGTTGGAACAGTCTCCTTCTCTTTCAGAGAAACGCATGTGAGTTTCTGGTGAATGCTTGTAAGTAGCTTAAGGCACTTTCAAAGGAAAGTGATTTTCTCTGAAAGGACAACATTTAGAAAGTGAAGCAACACTCCATTCACTTCGCACGGTGAATTGAAGTGTTGGAACAGACTGCTTCTCTTTCAGAGAAACGCATGTGAGTTTCTGGTGAATGCTTGTAAGTAGCTTAAGGCACTTTCAAAGGAAAGTGATTTTCTCTGAAAGGACAGCATTTAGAAAGTGAAGCAACACTCCATTCACTTCGCACAGTGAATTGAAATGTTGGAACAGACTGCTTCTCTTTCAGAGAAATGCATGTGAGTTTAAGTTGAATGCTTGTAAGTAGCTTAAGGCACTTTCAAAGGAAAGTGATTTTCTCTGAAAGGACAGCATTTAGAAAGTGAAGCAACACTCCATTCACTTCGCACAGTGAATTGAAGTGTTGGAACAGACTGCTTCTCTTTCAGAGAAACGCATGTGAGTTTCTGGTGAATGCTTGCAAGTTGCTTAAGGCACTTTCAAAGGAAAGTGATTTTCTCTGAAAGGACAGCATTTAGAAAGTGAGGCAACAATCCATTCACTTCACACAGTGAATTGAAGTGTTGGAACAGTCTGCTTCTCTTTCAGAGAAACGCATGTGAGTTTCTTCCTAATGCTTGCAAGTAGCTTAAGGCACTTTCAAAGGAAAGTGATTTTCTCTGAAAGGACAGCATTTAGAAAGTGAAGCAACACTCCATTCACTTCGCACAGTGAATTGAAGTGTTGGAACAGACTGCTTCTCTTTCAGAGAAACGCATGTGAGTTTCTGGTGAATGCTTGTAAGTAGCTTAAGGCACTTTCAAAGGAAAGTGATTTTCTCTGAAAGGACAGCATTTAGAAAGTGAAGCAACACTCCATTCACTTCGCACAGTGAATTGAAGTGTTGGAACAGACTGCTTCTCTTTCAGAGAAACGCATGTTAGTTTCTTCCTAATGCTTGTTAGTAGCTTAAGGCACTTTCAAAGGAAAGTGATTTTCTCTGAAAGGACAGCATTTAGAAACTGAAGCAACACTCCATTCACTTCGCACAGTGAATTGAAGTGTTGGAACAGACTGCTTCTCTTTCAGAGAAACGCATGTGAGTTTCTTGTGAATTATTGCAAGTCGCTTAAGGCACTTTCAAAGGAAAGTGATTTTCTCTGAAAGGACAGCATTTAGAAACTGAAGCAACACTCCATTCACTTCGCACAGTGAATTGAAGTGTTGGAACACACTACTTCTCTTTAAGAGAAACGCATGTGAGTTTTTTGTGAATGCTTGAAAGTAGTTTAAGGCACTTTCAAAGGAAAGTGATTTTCTCTGAAAGGACAGCGTTTAGATAGTGAAGCAACACTCCATTCACTTCGCGCAGTGAATTGAAGTGTTGGAACAGACTGCTTCTCTTTCAGAGAAACGCATGTGAGTTTCTGGTGAATGCTTGTAAGTAGCTTAAGGCACTTTCAAAGGAAAGTGATTTTCTCTGAAAGGACAGCATTTAGAAAGTGAGGCAACACTCCATTCACTTCACACAGTGAATTTAAGTGTTGGAACAGACTGCATCTCTTTCAGAGAAACGCATGTGAGTTTCTTCCTAATGCTTGCAAGTAGCTTAAGGCACTTTAAAAGGAAAGTGATTTTCTCTGAAAGGACAGCATTTAGAAAGTGAGGCAACAATCCATTCACTTCACACAGTGAATTGAAGTGTTGGAACAGTCTGCTTCTCTTTCAGAGAAACGCATGTGAGTTTCTTCCTAATTCTTGCAAGTAGCTTAAGGCACTTTCAAAGGAAAGTGATTTTCTCTGAAAGGACAGCATTTAGAAAGTGAAGCAACACTCAATTCCCTTCGTGCAGTGAATTGAAGTGTTGGAACAGAGTGCTTCTCTTTCATAGAAACGCATTAGTGTTTCTTGTGAATGCTTGAAAATTGCTTAAGGCACTTTCAAAGGAAAGTGATTTTCTCTGAAAGGACAGCATTTAGAAACTGAAGCAACACTCCATTCACTTCGCACAGTGAATTGAAGTGTTGGAACACACTGCTTCTCTTTAAGAGAAACGCATGTGAGTTTTTTGTGAATGCTTGAAAGTAGCTTAAGGCACTTTCAAAGGACAGTGATTTTCTCTGAAAGGACAGCATTTAGAAAGTGAAGCAACACTCCATTCCCTTCGTGCAGCGAATTGAAGTGTTGGAACAGAGTGCTTCTCTTTCATATAAACGCATTAGTGTTTCTTGTGAATGCTTGCAATTCGCTTAAGGCACTTTCAAAGGAAAGTGATTTTCTCTGAAAGGACAGCATTTAGAAAGTGAAGCAACACTCCATTCCCTTCGTGCAGTGAATTGAAGTGTTGGAACAGACTGCTTCTCTTTCAGAGAAATGCATGTGAGTTTCTGTTAAATGCTTGTAAGTAGCTTAAGGCTCTTTCAAAGGAAAGTGATTTTCTATGAAAGGACAGCATTTAGAAAGTAAAGCAACACTCCATTCCCTTCGCGCAATGAATTGAAGTGTTGGAACAGACTGCTTCTCTTTCATAGAAACGCATCAGTGTTTCTTGGGAATGCTTGCAAGTAGCTTAAGGCACTTTCAAAGGAAATTGATTTTCTCTGAAAGGACAGCGTTTAGATAGTGAAGCAACACTCCATTCACTTCGCGCAGTGAATTGAAGTGTTGGAACAGACTGCTTCTCTTTCAGAGAAACGCATGTGAGTTTCTGGTGAATGCTTGTAAGTAGCTTAAGGCACTTTCAAAGGAAAGTGATTTTCTCTGAAAGGACAGCATTTAGAAAGTGAAGCAACACTCCATTCACTTCGCACAGTGAATTGAAGTGTTGGAACAGACTGCTTCTCTTTCAGAGAAACGCATGTGAGTTTCTTGTGAATTATTGCAAGTCGCTTAAGGCACTTTCAAAGGAAAGTGATTTTCTCTGAAAGGACAGCATTTAGAAACTGAAGCAACACTCCATTCACTTCGCACAGTGAATTGAAGTGTTGGAACACACTGCTTCTCTTTAAAAGAAACGCATGTGAGTTTTTTGTGAATGCTTGAAAGCAGTTTAAGGCACTTTCAAAGGAAAGTGATTTTCTCTGAAAGGACAGAATTTAGAAAGTGATGCAACACTCCATTCACTTCGCACAGTGAATTGAAGTGTTGGAACAGACTGCTTCTCTTTCAGAGAAACGCATGTGAGTTTCTTCCTAATGCTTGTAAGTAGCTTAAGGCACTTTCAAAGGAAAGTGATTTTCTCTGAAAGGACAGCATTTAGAAAGTGAAGCAACACTCAATTCCCTTCGTGCAGTGAATTGAAGTGTTGGAACAGAGTGCTTCTCTTTCATAGAAACGCATTAGTGTTTCTTGTGAATGCTTGCAAATTGCTTAAGGCACTTTCAAAGGAAAGTGATTTTCTCTGAAAGGACAGCATTTAGAAACTGAAGCAACACTCCATTCACTTCGCACAGTGAATTGAAGTGTTGGAACACACTGCTTCTCTTTAAGAGAAACGCATGTGAGTTTTTTGTGAATGCTTGAAAGTAGCTTAAGGCACTTTCAAAGGAGAGTGATTTTCTCTGAAAGGACAGCATTTAGAAAGTGAAGCAACACTCCATTCACTTCGCACAGTGAATTGAAATGTTGGAACAGTCTGCTTCTCTCTCAGAGAAACGCATGTGAGTTTCTTCCTAACGCTTGCAAGTAGCTTAAGGCACTTTCAAAGGAAAGTGATTTTCTCTGAAAGGACAGCATTTAGAAAGTGAAGCAACACTCCATTCACTTCGCACAGTGAATTGAAGTGTTGGAACAGACTGCTTCTCTTTCAGAGAAACGCATGTGAGTTTCTGGTGAATGCTTGTAAGTAGCTTAAGGCACTTTCAAAGGAAAGAGATTTTCTCTGAAAGGACAGCATTTAGAAAGTGAAGCAACACTCCATTCACTTCACACAGTGAATTGAAGTGTTGGAACAGACTGCTTCTCTTTCAGAGAAACGCATGTGAGTTTCTGGTGAATGCTTGTAAGTAGCTTAAGGCACTTTCAAAGGAAAGTGATTTTCTCTGAAAGGACAGCATTTAGAAACTGAAGCAACACTCCATTCACTTCACACAGTGAATTGAAGTGTTGGAACACACTGCTTCTCTTTAAGAGAAACGCTTGTGGTTTTTTGTGAATGCTTGAAAGTAGTTTAAGGCACTTTCAAAGGAAAGTGATTTTCTCTGAAAGGACAGCATTTAGAAAGTGAAGCAACACTCCATTCACTTCACACAGTGAATTGAAGTGTTGGAACACACTGCTTCTCTTTAAGAGAAACGCTTGTGGTTTTTTGTGAATGCTTGAAAGTAGTTTAAGGCACTTTCAAAGGAAAGTGATTTTCTCTGAAAGGACAGAATTTAGAAAGTGAAGCAACACTCCATTCACTTCGCACAGTGAATTGAAGTGTTGGAACAGACTGCTTCTCTTTCAGAGAAACGCATGTGAGTTTCTTCCTAATGCTTGTAAGTAGCTTAATGCACTTTCAAAGGAAAGTGATTTTCTCTGAAAGGACAGCATTTAGAAAGTGAAGCAACTCTCCATTCACTTCGCACAGTGAATTGAAGTGTTGGAACAGACTGCTTCTCTTTCAGAGAAATTCATGTTAGTTTAAGTTGAATGCTTGTAAGTAGCTTAAGGCACTTTCAAAGGAAAGTGATTTTCTCTGAAAGGACAGCATTTAGAAAGTGAAGCAACACTCCATTCACTTCGCAGAGTGAATTGAAGTTTTGGAACAGACTGCTTCACTTTCAGAGAAACGCATGTGAGTTTCTGGTGAATGCTTGTAAGTAGCTTAAGGCACTTTCAAAGGAAAGTGATTTTCTCTGAAAGGACAGCATTTAGAAAGTGAAGCAACACTCCATTCACTTCGCACAGTGAATTGAAGTGTTGGAACAGACTGCTTCTCTTTCAGAGAAACGCATGTGATTTTCTGGTGAATGCTTGTAAGTAGCTTAAGGCACTTTCAAAGGAAAGTGATTTTCTCTGAAAGGACAGCATTTAGAAAGTGAAGCAACACTCCATTCACTTCGCACAGTGAATTGAAGTGTTGGAACAGACTGCTTCTCTTTCAGAGAAACGCATGTGAGTTTCTTGTGAATTATTGCAAGTCGCTTAAGGCACTTTCAAAGGAAAGTGATTTTCTCTGAAAGAACAGCATTTAGAAAGTGAAGCAACACTCCCTTCCTTTCGTGCAGTGAATTGAAGTGTTGGAACAGAGTGCTTCTCTTTCATAGAAACGCATTAGTGTTTCTTGTGAATGCTTGCAAGTTGCTTAAGGCACTTTCAAAGGAAAGTGATTTTCTCTGAAAGGACAGCATTTAGAAAGTGAAGCAACACTCAATTCACTTTGTACAGTGAATTGAAGTGTTGGAACAGACTGCTTCTTTTTCAGAGAAATGCATGTGAGTTTCTGTTGAATGCTTGTAAGTAGCTTAAGGCTCTTTCAAAGGAAAGTGATTTTCTATGAAAGGACAGCATTTAGAATGTAAAGCAACACTCCATTCCCTTCGCGCAATGAATTGAAGTGTTGGAACAGACTGCTTCTCTTTCATAGAAACGCATTAGTGTTTCTTGGGAATGCTTGCAAGTAGCTTAAGGCACTTTCAAAGGAAATTGATTTTCTCTGAAAGGACAGCATTTAGAAACGGAAGCAACACTCCATTCACTTCGCACTGTGAATTGAAGTGTTGGAACAGACTGCTTCTCTTTCAGAGAAACGCATGTGAGTTTCTTCCTAATGCTTGCAAGTAGCTTAAGGCACTTTCAAAGGAAAGTGATTTTCTCAGAAAGGACAGCATTTAGAAAGTGAAGCAACACTCCATTCACTTCGCACCGTGAATTGAAGTGTTGGAACAGTCTGCTTCTCTTTCAGAGAAACGCATGTGAGTTTCTGGTGAATGCTTGTAAGTAGCTTAAGGCACTTTCAAAGGAAAGTGATTTTCTCTGAAAGGACAACATTTAGAAAGTGAAGCAACACTCCATTCACTTCGCACAGTGAATTGAAGTGTTGGAACAGACTGCTTCTCTTTCAGAGAAACGCATGTGAGTTTCTGGTGAATGCTTGTAAGTAGCTTAAGGCACTTTCAAAGGAAAGTGATTTTCTCTGAAAGGATAGCCATTTAGAAAGTGAAGCAACACTCCATTCACTTCGCACAGTGAATTGAAGTGTTGGAACAGACTGCTTCTCTTTCAGAGAAATGCATGTGAGTTTAAGTTGAATGCTTGTAAGTAGCTTAAGGCACTTTCAAAGGAAAGTGATTTTCTCTGAAAGGACAGCATTTAGAAAGTGAAGCAACACTCCATTCACTTCGCAGAGTGAATTGAAGTATTGGAACAGACTGCTTCTCTTTCGGAGAAACGCATGTGAGTTTCTGGTGAATGCTTGTAAGTAGCTTAAGGCACTTTCAAAGAAAAGTGATTTTCTCTGAAAGGACAGCATTTAGAAAGTGAAGCAACACTCCATTCACTTCGCACAGTGAATTGAAGTGTTGGAAGAGACTGCTTCTCTTTCAGAGAAACGCATGTGAGTTTCTGGTGAATGCTTGCAAGTTGCTTAAGGCACTTTCAAAGGAAGGTGATTTTCTCTGAAAGGACAGCATTTAGAAAGTGAGGCAACACTCCATTCACTTCACACAGTGAATTGAAGTGTTGGAACAGTCTGCTTCTCTTTCAGAGAAACGCATGTGAGTTTCTTCCTAATGCTTGCAAGTAGCTTAAGGCACTTTCAAAGGAAAGTGATTTTCTCTGAAAGGACAGCATTTAGAAAGTGAAGCAACACTCCATTCACTTCGGACAGTGAATTGAAGTGTTGGAACAGACTGCTTCTCTTTCAGAGAAACGCATGTGAGTTTCTGGTGAATGCTTGTAAGTAGCTTAAGGCACTTTCAAAGGAAAGTGATTTTCTCTGAAAGGACAGCATTTAGAAAGTGAAGCAACACTCCATTCACTTCGCACAGTGAATTGAAGTGTTGGAACAGACTGCTTCTCTTTCAGAGAAACGCATGTGAGTTTCTTCCTAATGCTTGTAAGTAGCTTAAGGCACTTTCAAAGGAAAGTGATTTTCTCTGAAAGGACAGAATTTAGAAAGTGAAGCAACACTCCATTCACTTCGCACAGTGAATTGAAGTGTTGGAACAGACTGCTTCTCTTTCAGAGAAACGCATGTGAGTTTCTTCCTAATGCTTGTAAGTAGCTTAATGCACTTTCAAAGGAAAGTGATTTTCTCTGAAAGGACAGCATTTAGAAAATGAAGCAACTCTCCATTCACTTCGCACAGTGAATTGAAGTGTTGGAACAGACTGCTTCTCTTTCAGAGAAATTCATGTGAGTTTAAGTTGAATGCTTGTAAGTAGCTTAAGGCACTTTCAAAGGAAAGTGATTTTCTCTGAAAGGACAGCATTTAGAAAGTGAAGCAACACTCCATTCACTTCGCAGAGTGAATTGAAGTTTTGGAACAGACTGCTTCACTTTCAGAGAAACGCATGTGAGTTTCTGGTGAATGCTTGTAAGTAGCTTAAGGCACTTTCAAAGGAAAGTGATTTTCTCTGAAAGGACAGCATTTAGAAAGTGAAGCAACACTCCATTCACTTCGCACAGTGAATTGAAGTGTTGGAACAGACTGCTTCTCTTTCAGAGAAACGCATGTGAGTTTCTGGTGAATGCTTGTAAGTAGCTTAAGGCACTTTCAAAGGAAAGTGATTTTCTCTGAAAGGACAGCATTTAGAAAGTGAAGCAACACTCCATTCACTTCGCACAGTGAATTGAAGTGTTGGAACAGACTGCTTCTCTTTCAGAGAAACGCATGTGAGTTTCTTGTGAATTATTGCAAGTCGCTTAAGGCACTTTCAAAGGAAAGTGATTTTCTCTGAAAGGACAGCATTTAGAAAGTGAAGCAACACTCCCTTCCTTTCGTGCAGTGAATTGAAGTGTTGGAACAGAGTGCTTCTCTTTCATAGAAACGCATTAGTGTTTCTTGTGAATGCTTGCAAGTTGCTTAAGGCACTTTCAAAGGAAAGTGATTTTCTCTGAAAGGACAGCATTTAGAAAGTGAAGCAACACTCAATTCACTTTGTACAGTGAATTGAAGTGTTGGAACAGACTGCTTCTCTTTCAGAGAAATGCATGTGAGTTTCTGTTGAATGCTTGTAAGTAGCTTAAGGCTCTTTCAAAGGAAAGTGATTTTCTATGAAAGGACAGCATTTAGAATGTAAAGCAACACTCCATTCCCTTCGCGCAATGAATTGAAGTGTTGGAACAGACTGCTTCTCTTTCATAGAAACGCATTAGTGTTTCTTGGGAATGCTTGCAAGTAGCTTAAGGCACTTTCAAAGGAAATTGATTTTCTCTGAAAGGACAGCATTTAGATAGTGAAGCAACACTCCATTCACTTCGCACAGTGAATTGAAGTGTTGGAACAGACTGCTTCTCTTTCAGAGAAACGCATGTGAGTTTCTTGTGAATTCTTGCAAGTTGCTTAAGGCACTTTCAAAGGAAAGTGATTTTCTCTGAAAGGACAGCATTTAGAAACTGAAGCAACACTCCATTCACTTCGCACTGTGAATTGAAGTGTTGGAACAGACTGCTTCTCTTTCAGAGAAACGCATGTGAGTTTCTTCCTAATGCTTGCAAGTAGCTTAAGGCACTTTCAAAGGAAAGTGATTTTCTCTGAAAGGACAGCATTTAGAAAGTGAAGCAACACTCCATTCACTTCGCACCGTGAATTGAAGTGTTGGAACAGTCTGCTTCTCTTTCAGAGAAACGCATGTGAGTTTCTGGTGAATGCTTGTAAGTAGCTTAAGGCACTTTCAAAGGAAAGTGATTTTCTCTGAAAGGACAACATTTAGAAAGTGAAGCAACACTCCATTCACTTCGCACAGTGAATTGAAGTGTTGGAACAGACTGCTTCTCTTTCAGAGAAACGCATGTGAGTTTCTGGTGAATGCTTGTAAGTAGCTTAAGGCACTTTCAAAGGAAAGTGATTTTCTCTGAAAGGATAGCATTTAGAAAGTGAAGCAACACTCCATTCACTTCGCACAGTGAATTGAAGTGTTGGAACAGACTGCTTCTCTTTCAGAGAAATGCATGTGAGTTTAAGTTGAATGCTTGTAAGTAGCTTAAGGCACTTTCAAAGGAAAGTGATTTTCTCTGAAAGGACAGCATTTAGAAAGTGAAGCAACACTCCATTCACTTCGCAGAGTGAATTGAAGTATTGGAACAGACTGCTTCTCTTTCGGAGAAACGCATGTGAGTTTCTGGTGAATGCTTGTAAGTAGCTTAAGGCACTTTCAAAGAAAAGTGATTTTCTCTGAAAGGACAGCATTTAGAAAGTGAAGCAACACTCCATTCACTTCGCACAGTGAATTGAAGTGTTGGAAGAGACTGCTTCTCTTTCAGAGAAACGCATGTGAGTTTCTGGTGAATGCTTGCAAGTTGCTTAAGGCACTTTCAAAGGAAGGTGATTTTCTCTGAAAGGACAGCATTTAGAAAGTGAGGCAACACTCCATTCACTTCACACAGTGAATTGAAGTGTTGGAACAGTCTGCTTCTCTTTCAGAGAAACGCATGTGAGTTTCTTCCTAATGCTTGCAAGTAGCTTAAGGCACTTTCAAAGGAAAGTGATTTTCTCTGAAAGGACAGCATTTAGAAAGTGAAGCAACACTCCAATCACTTCGGACAGTGAATTGAAGTGTTGGAACAGACTGCTTCTCTTTCAGAGAAACGCATGTGAGTTTCTGGTGAATGCTTGTAAGTAGCTTAAGGCACTTTCAAAGGAAAGTGATTTTCTCTGAAAGGACAGCATTTAGAAAGTGAAGCAACACTCCATTCACTTCGCACAGTGAATTGAAGTGTTGGAACAGACTGCTTCTCTTTCAGAGAAACGCATGTGAGTTTCTTCCTAATGCTTGTAAGTAGCTTAAGGCACTTTCAAAGGAAAGTGATTTTCTCTGAAAGGACAGCATTTAGAAACTGAAGCAACACTCCATTCACTTCGCACAGTGAATTGAAGTGTTGGAACACACTACTTCTCTTTAAGAGAAACGCATGTGAGTTTTTTGTGAATGCTTGAAAGTAGTTTAAGGCACTTTCAAAGGAAAGTGATTTTCTCTGAAAGGACATAATTTAGAAAGTGATGCAACACTCCATTCACTTCGCACAGTGAATTGAAGTGTTGGAACAGACTGCTTCTCTTTCAGAGAAACGCATGTGAGTTTCTTCCTAATGCTTGTAAGTAGCTTAAGGCACTTTCAAAGGAAAGTGATTTTCTCTGAAAGGACAGCATTTAGAAAGTGAAGCAACACTCAATTCCCTTCGTGCAGTGAATTGAAGTGTTGGAACAGACTGCTTCTCTTTCATAGAAACGCATTAGTGTTTCTTGTGAATGCTTGCAAATTGCTTAAGGCACTTTCAAAGAAAAGTGATTTTCTCTGAAAGGACAGCATTTAGAAACTGAAGCAACACTCCATTCACTTCGCAGAGTGAATTCAAGTGTTGGAACAGACTGCTTCTCTTTCAGAGAAACGCATGTGAGTTTCTTGTGAATTATTGCAAGTCGCTTAAGGCACTTTCAAAGGAAAGTGATTTTCTCTGAAAGGACAGCATTTAGAAAGTGAAGCAACACTCCATTCCCTTCGTGCAGTGAATTGAAGTGTTGGAACAGAGTGCTTCTCTTTCATAGAAACGCATTAGTGTTTCTTGTGAATGCTTGCAAGTTGCTTAAGGCACTTTCAAAGGAAAGTGATTTTCTCTGAAAGGACAGCATTTAGAAAGTGAAGCAACACTCAATTCACTTTGTACAGTGAATTGAAGTGTTGGAACAGACTGCTTCTTTTTCAGAGAAATGCATGTGAGTTTCTGTTGAATGCTTGTAAGTAGCTTAAGGCTCTTTCAAAGGAAAGTGATTTTCTATGAAAGGACAGCATTTAGAAAGTAAAGCAACACTCCATTCCCTTCGCGCAATGAATTGAAGTGTTGGAACAGACTGCTTCTCTTTCATAGAAACGCATCAGTGTTTCTTGGGAATGCTTGCAAGTAGCTTAAGGCACTTTCAAAGGAAATTGATTTTCTCTGAAAGGACAGCGTTTAGATAGTGAAGCAACACTCCATTCACTTCGCGCAGTGAATTGAAGTGTTGGAACAGACTGCTTCTCTTTCAGAGAAACGCATGTGAGTTTCTGGTGAATGCTTGTAAGTAGCTTAAGGCACTTTCAAAGGAAAGTGATTTTCTCTGAAAGGACAGCATTTAGAAAGTGAGGCAACACTCCATTCACTTCACACAGTGAATTTAAGTGTTGGAACAGACTGCTTCTCTTTCAGAGAAACGCATGTGAGTTTCTTCCTAATGCTTGCACGTAGCTTAAGGCACTTTAAAAGGAAAGTGATTTTCTCTGAAAGGACAGCATTTAGAAAGTGAAGCAACACTCCATTCACTTCGCACAGTGAGTTGAAGTGTTGGAACAGACTGCTTCTCTTTCAGAGAAACGCATGTGAGTTTCTTGTGAATTATTGCAAGTCGCTTAAGGCACTTTCAAAGGAAAGTGATTTTCTCTGAAAGGACAGCATTTAGAAACTGAAGCAACACTCCATTCACTTCGCACAGTGAATTGAAGTGTTGGAACACACTGCTTCTCTTTAAAAGAAATGCATGTGAGTTTTTTGTGAATGCTTGAAAGTAGTTTAAGGCACTTTCAAAGGAAAGTGATTTTCTCTGAAAGGACAGAATTTAGAAAGTGATGCAACACTCCATTCACTTCGCACAGTGAATTGAAGTGTTGGAACAGACTGCTTCTCTTTCAGAGAAACGCATGTGAGTTTCTTCCTAATGCTTGTAAGTAGCTTAAGGCACTTTCAAAGGAAAGTGATTTTCTCTGAAAGTACAGCATTTAGAAAGTGAAGCAACACTCAATTCCCTTCGTGCAGTGAATTGAAGTGTTGGAACAGAGTGCTTCTCTTTCATAGAAACGCATTAGTGTTTCTTGTGAATGCTTGCAAATTGCTTAAGGCACTTTCAAAGGAAAGTGATTTTCTCTGAAAGGACAGCATTTAGAAACTGAAGCAACACTCCATTCACTTCGCACAGTGAATTGAAGTGTTGGAACACACTGCTTCTCTTTAAGAGAAACGCATGTGAGTTTTTTGTGAATGCTTGAAAGTAGCTTAAGGCACTTTCAAAGGAGAGTGATTTTCTCTGAAAGGACAGCATTTAGAAAGTGAAGCAACACTCCATTCACTTCGCACAGTGAATTGAAATGTTGGAACAGTCTGCTTCTCTCTCAGAGAAACGCATGTGAGTTTCTTCCTAACGCTTGCAAGTAGCTTAAGGCACTTTCAAAGGAAAGTGATTTTCTCTGAAAGGACAACATTTAGAAAGTGAAGCAACACTCCATTCACTTCGCACAGTGAATTGAAGTGTTGGAACAGACTGCTTCTCTTTCAGAGAAACGCATGTGAGTTTCTGTTGAATGCTTGTAAGTAGCTTAAGGCACTTTGAAAGGAAAGTGATTTTCTCTGAAAGGACAGCATTTAGAAAGTGAGGCAACACTCCATTCACTTCGCACAGTGAATTGAAGTATTGGAACAGACTGCTTCTCTTTCAGAGAAACGCATGTGAGTTACTTCCTAATGCTTGCAAGTAGCTTAAGGCACTTTCAAAGGAAAGTGATTTTCTCTGAAAGGACAGCATTTAGAAAGTGAAGCAACACTCCATTCACTTCGCACAGTGAATTGAAGTGTTGGAACAGTCTGCTTCTCTTTCAGAGAAACGCATGTGAGTTTCTTCCTAATGCTTGCAAGTAGCTTAAGGCACTTTCAAAGGAAAGTGATTTTCTCTAAAAGGACAGCATTTAGAAAGTGAAGCAACACTCCATTCACTTCGCACAGTGAATTGAAGTGTTGGAACAGACTGCTTTTCTTTCAGAGAAACGCATGTGAGTTTCTTCCTAATGCTTGCAAGTAGCTTAAGGCACTATCAAAGGAAAGTGATTTTCTATGAAAGGACAGCATTTAGAAAGTGAAGCAACACTCCATTCACTTCGCACAGTGAATTGAAGTGTTGGAACCGACTGCTACTCTTTCAGAGCAACGCATGTGAGTTTCTGGTGAATGCTTATAAGTAGCTTAAATCACTTTCAAAGGACAGTGATTTTCTCTGAAAGGACAGCATTTAGAAAGTGAAGCAACACTCCATTCCCTTCGTGCAGTGAATTGAAGTGTTGGAACAGAGTGCTTCTCTTTCATATAAACGCATTAGTGTTTCTTGTGAATGCTTGCAAGTTGCTTAAGGCACTTTCAAAGGAAAGTGATTTTCTCTGAAAGGACATAATTTAGAAAGTGAAGCAACACTCCATTCACTTCGCACATTGAATTGAAGTGTTGGAACAGACTGCTTCTCTTTCAGAGAAATGCATGTGAGTTTCTGTTGAATGCTTGTAAGTAGCTTAAGGCACTTTCAAAGGAAAGTGATTTTCTCTGAAAGGACAGCATTTAGAAAGTGAAGCAACACTCCATTCACTTCGCACATTGAATTGAAGTGTTGGAACAGACTGCTTCTCTTTCAGAGAAACGCATGTGAGTTTCTGGTGAATGCTTGTAAGTAGCTTAAAGCACTTTCAAAGGAAAGTGATTTTCTCTGAAAGGACAGCATTTAGAAAGTGAGGCAACACTCCATTCACTTCACACAGTGAATTGAAGTGTTGGAACAGACTGCTTCTCTTTCAAAGAAACGCATGTGAGTTTCTGGTGAATGCTTGTAAGTAGCTTAAGGCACTTTCAAAGGAAAGTGATTTTCTCTGAAAGGACAGCATTTAGAAAGTGAAGCAACACTCCATTCACTTCGCACAGTGAATTGTAGTGTTGGAACAGTCTGCTTCTCTTTCAGAGAAACGCATGTGAGTTTCTTCCTAATGCTTGCAAGTAGCTTAAGGCACTTTCAAAGGAAAGTGATTTTCTCTGAAAGGACAGCATTTAGAAAGTGAAGCAACACTCCATTCACTTCGCACAGTGAATTGAAGTGTTGGAACAGACTGCTTCTCTTTCAGAGAAACGCATGTGAGTTTCCGGTGAATGCTTGTAAGTAGCTTAAGGCACTTTCAAAGGAAAGTGATTTTCTCTGAAAGGATAGCATTTAGAAAGTGAAACAACACTCCATTAACTTCGCACAGTGAATTGAAGTGTTGGAACAGACTGCTTCTCTTTCAGAGAAATGCATGTGAGTTTAAGTTGAATGCTTGTAAGTAGCTTAAGGCACTTTCAAAGGAAAGTGATTTTCTCTGAAAGGACAGCATTTAGAAAGTGAAGCAACACTCCATTCACTTCGCACAGTGAATTGAAGTGTTGGAACAGACTGCTTCTCTTTCAGAGAAACGTATGTGAGTTTCTTGTGAATGCTTGCAAGTTGCTTAAGGCACTTTCAAAGGAAAGTGATTTTCTCTGAAAGGACAGCATTTAGAAAGTGAAGCAACACTCCGTTCACTTCGCACAGTGAATTGAAGTGTTGGAACAGACTGCTTCTCTTTCAGAGAAACGCATGTGAGTTTCTGGTGAATGCTTGCAAGTTGCTTAAGGCACTTTCAAAGGAAAGTGATTTTCTCTGAAAGGACAGCATTTAGAAAGTGAGGCAACACTCCATTCACTTCACACAGTGAATTGAAGTGTTGGAACAGTCTGCTTCTCTTTCAGAGAAACGCATGTGAGTTTCTTCCTAATGCTTGCAAGTAGCTTAAGGCACTTTCAAAGGAAAGTGATTTTCTCTGAAAGGACAGCATTTAGAAAGTGAAGCAACACTCCATTCACTTCGCACAGTGAATTGAAGTGTTGGAACAGACTGCTTCTCTTTCAGAGAAACGCATGTGAGTTTCTGGTGAATGCTTGTAAGTAGCTTAACGCACTTTCAAAGGAAAGTGATTTTCTCTGAAAGGACAGCATTTAAAAAGTGAAGCAACACTCCATTCCCTTCGTGCAGTGAATTGAAGTGTTGGAACAGAGTGCTTCTCATTCATAGAAACGCATTAGTGTTTCTTGTGAATGCTTGCAAGTTGCTTAAGGCACTTTCAAAGGAAAGTGATTTTCTCTGAAAGGACAGCATTTAGAAAGTGAAGCAACACTCCATTCACTTTGTACAGTGAATTGTAGTGTTGGAACAGACTGCTTCTCTTTCAGAGAAATGCATGTGAGTTTCTGTTGAATGCTTGTAAGTAGCTTAAGGCTCTTTCAAAGGAAAGTGATTTTCTCTGAAAGGACAGCATTTAGAAAGTAAAGCAACACTCCATTCCCTTCGCACAATAAATTGAAGTGTTGGAAGAGACTGCTTCTCTTTCATAGAAACGCATTAGTTTGTCTTGTGAATGCTTGCAAGTAGCTTAAGGCACATTCAAAGGAAAGTGATTTTCTCTGAAAGGACAGCATTTAGAAAGTGAAGCAACACTCCATTCACTTCGCACAGAGAATTGAAGTGTTGGAACAGATTACTTCTCTTTCAGAGAATTGCATGTGAGTTTCTGGTGAATGCTTGTAAGTAGCTTAAGGCACATTCAAAGGAAAGGGATTTTCTCTGAAAGGACAGCATTTAGAAAGTGAAGCAACACTCCATTCACTTCGCAGAGTGAATTGAAGTATTGGAACAGACTGCTTCTCTTTCGGAGAAACCCATGTGAATTTCTGTTAAATGCTTGTAAGTAGCTCAAGGCACTTTCAAAGGAAAGTGATTTTCTCTGAAAGGACAGCATTTAGAAAGTGAAGCAACACTCCATTCACTTCGCACAGTGAATTGAAGTGTTGGAACAGACTGCTTCTCTTTCAGAGAAATGCATGTGAGTTTAAGTTGAATGCTTGTAAGTAGCTTAAGGCACTTTCAAAGGAAAGTGATTTTCTCTGAAAGGACAGCATTTAGAAAGTGAAGCAACACTCCATTCACTTCGCAGAGTGAATTGAAGTATTGGAACAGACTGCTTCTCTTTCGGAGAAACGCATGTGAGTTTCTGGTGAATGCTTGTAAGTAGCTTAAGGCACTTTCAAAGAAAAGTGATTTTCTCTGAAAGGACAGCATTTAGAAAGTGAAGCAACACTCCATTCACTTCGCACAGTGAATTGAAGTGTTGGAAGAGACTGCTTCTCTTTCAGAGAAACGCATGTGAGTTTCTGGTGAATGCTTGCAAGTTGCTTAAGGCACTTTCAAAGGAAGGTGATTTTCTCTGAAAGGACAGCATTTAGAAAGTGAGGCAACACTCCATTCACTTCACACAGTGAATTGAAGTGTTGGAACAGTCTGCTTCTCTTTCAGAGAAACGCATGTGAGTTTCTTCCTAATGCTTGCAAGTAGCTTAAGGCACTTTCAAAGGAAAGTGATTTTCTCTGAAAGGACAGCATTTAGAAAGTGAAGCAACACTCCATTCACTTCGGACAGTGAATTGAAGTGTTGGAACAGACTGCTTCTCTTTCAGAGAAACGCATGTGAGTTTCTGGTGAATGCTTGTAAGTAGCTTAAGGCACTTTCAAAGGAAAGTGATTTTCTCTGAAAGGACAGCATTTAGAAAGTGAAGCAACACTCCATTCACTTCGCACAGTGAATTGAAGTGTTGGAACAGACTGCTTCTCTTTCAGAGAAACGCATGTGAGTTTCTTCCTAATGCTTGTAAGTAGCTTAAGGCACTTTCAAAGGAAAGTGATTTTCTCTGAAAGGACAGAATTTAGAAAGTGAAGCAACACTCCATTCACTTCGCACAGTGAATTGAAGTGTTGGAACAGACTGCTTCTCTTTCAGAGAAACGCATGTGAGTTTCTTCCTAATGCTTGTAAGTAGCTTAATGCACTTTCAAAGGAAAGTGATTTTCTCTGAAAGGACAGCATTTAGAAAATGAAGCAACTCTCCATTCACTTCGCACAGTGAATTGAAGTGTTGGAACAGACTGCTTCTCTTTCAGAGAAATTCATGTGAGTTTAAGTTGAATGCTTGTAAGTAGCTTAAGGCACTTTCAAAGGAAAGTGATTTTCTCTGAAAGGACAGCATTTAGAAAGTGAAGCAACACTCCATTCACTTCGCAGAGTGAATTGAAGTTTTGGAACAGACTGCTTCACTTTCAGAGAAACGCATGTGAGTTTCTGGTGAATGCTTGTAAGTAGCTTAAGGCACTTTCAAAGGAAAGTGATTTTCTCTGAAAGGACAGCATTTAGAAAGTGAAGCAACACTCCATTCACTTCGCACAGTGAATTGAAGTGTTGGAACAGACTGCTTCTCTTTCAGAGAAACGCATGTGAGTTTCTGGTGAATGCTTGTAAGTAGCTTAAGGCACTTTCAAAGGAAAGTGATTTTCTCTGAAAGGACAGCATTTAGAAAGTGAAGCAACACTCCATTCACTTCGCACAGTGAATTGAAGTGTTGGAACAGACTGCTTCTCTTTCAGAGAAACGCATGTGAGTTTCTTGTGAATTATTGCAAGTCGCTTAAGGCACTTTCAAAGGAAAGTGATTTTCTCTGAAAGGACAGCATTTAGAAAGTGAAGCAACACTCCCTTCCTTTCGTGCAGTGAATTGAAGTGTTGGAACAGAGTGCTTCTCTTTCATAGAAACGCATTAGTGTTTCTTGTGAATGCTTGCAAGTTGCTTAAGGCACTTTCAAAGGAAAGTGATTTTCTCTGAAAGGACAGCATTTAGAAAGTGAAGCAACACTCAATTCACTTTGTACAGTGAATTGAAGTGTTGGAACAGACTGCTTCTCTTTCAGAGAAATGCATGTGAGTTTCTGTTGAATGCTTGTAAGTAGCTTAAGGCTCTTTCAAAGGAAAGTGATTTTCTATGAAAGGACAGCATTTAGAATGTAAAGCAACACTCCATTCCCTTCGCGCAATGAATTGAAGTGTTGGAACAGACTGCTTCTCTTTCATAGAAACGCATTAGTGTTTCTTGGGAATGCTTGCAAGTAGCTTAAGGCACTTTCAAAGGAAATTGATTTTCTCTGAAAGGACAGCATTTAGATAGTGAAGCAACACTCCATTCACTTCGCACAGTGAATTGAAGTGTTGGAACAGACTGCTTCTCTTTCAGAGAAACGCATGTGAGTTTCTTGTGAATTCTTGCAAGTTGCTTAAGGCACTTTCAAAGGAAAGTGATTTTCTCTGAAAGGACAGCATTTAGAAACTGAAGCAACACTCCATTCACTTCGCACTGTGAATTGAAGTGTTGGAACAGACTGCTTCTCTTTCAGAGAAACGCATGTGAGTTTCTTCCTAATGCTTGCAAGTAGCTTAAGGCACTTTCAAAGGAAAGTGATTTTCTCTGAAAGGACAGCATTTAGAAAGTGAAGCAACACTCCATTCACTTCGCACCGTGAATTGAAGTGTTGGAACAGTCTGCTTCTCTTTCAGAGAAACGCATGTGAGTTTCTGGTGAATGCTTGTAAGTAGCTTAAGGCACTTTCAAAGGAAAGTGATTTTCTCTGAAAGGACAACATTTAGAAAGTGAAGCAACACTCCATTCACTTCGCACAGTGAATTGAAGTGTTGGAACAGACTGCTTCTCTTTCAGAGAAACGCATGTGAGTTTCTGGTGAATGCTTGTAAGTAGCTTAAGGCACTTTCAAAGGAAAGTGATTTTCTCTGAAAGGATAGCATTTAGAAAGTGAAGCAACACTCCATTCACTTCGCACAGTGAATTGAAGTGTTGGAACAGACTGCTTCTCTTTCAGAGAAATGCATGTGAGTTTAAGTTGAATGCTTGTAAGTAGCTTAAGGCACTTTCAAAGGAAAGTGATTTTCTCTGAAAGGACAGCATTTAGAAAGTGAAGCAACACTCCATTCACTTCGCAGAGTGAATTGAAGTATTGGAACAGACTGCTTCTCTTTCGGAGAAACGCATGTGAGTTTCTGGTGAATGCTTGTAAGTAGCTTAAGGCACTTTCAAAGAAAAGTGATTTTCTCTGAAAGGACAGCATTTAGAAAGTGAAGCAACACTCCATTCACTTCGCACAGTGAATTGAAGTGTTGGAAGAGACTGCTTCTCTTTCAGAGAAACGCATGTGAGTTTCTGGTGAATGCTTGCAAGTTGCTTAAGGCACTTTCAAAGGAAGGTGATTTTCTCTGAAAGGACAGCATTTAGAAAGTGAGGCAACACTCCATTCACTTCACACAGTGAATTGAAGTGTTGGAACAGTCTGCTTCTCTTTCAGAGAAACGCATGTGAGTTTCTTCCTAATGCTTGCAAGTAGCTTAAGGCACTTTCAAAGGAAAGTGATTTTCTCTGAAAGGACAGCATTTAGAAAGTGAAGCAACACTCCAATCACTTCGGACAGTGAATTGAAGTGTTGGAACAGACTGCTTCTCTTTCAGAGAAACGCATGTGAGTTTCTGGTGAATGCTTGTAAGTAGCTTAAGGCACTTTCAAAGGAAAGTGATTTTCTCTGAAAGGACAGCATTTAGAAAGTGAAGCAACACTCCATTCACTTCGCACAGTGAATTGAAGTGTTGGAACAGACTGCTTCTCTTTCAGAGAAACGCATGTGAGTTTCTTCCTAATGCTTGTAAGTAGCTTAAGGCACTTTCAAAGGAAAGTGATTTTCTCTGAAAGGACAGCATTTAGAAACTGAAGCAACACTCCATTCACTTCGCACAGTGAATTGAAGTGTTGGAACACACTACTTCTCTTTAAGAGAAACGCATGTGAGTTTTTTGTGAATGCTTGAAAGTAGTTTAAGGCACTTTCAAAGGAAAGTGATTTTCTCTGAAAGGACATAATTTAGAAAGTGATGCAACACTCCATTCACTTCGCACAGTGAATTGAAGTGTTGGAACAGACTGCTTCTCTTTCAGAGAAACGCATGTGAGTTTCTTCCTAATGCTTGTAAGTAGCTTAAGGCACTTTCAAAGGAAAGTGATTTTCTCTGAAAGGATAGCATTTAGAAAGTGAAGCAACACTCCATTCACTTCGCACAGTGAATTGAAGTGTTGGAACAGACTGCTTCTCTTTCAGAGAAATGCATGTGAGTTTAAGTTGAATGCTTGTAAGTAGCTTAAGGCACTTTCAAAGGAAAGTGATTTTCTCTGAAAGGACAGCATTTAGAAAGTGAAGCAACACTCCATTCACTTCGCAGAGTGAATTGAAGTATTGGAACAGACTGCTTCTCTTTCGGAGAAACGCATGTGAGTTTCTGGTGAATGCTTGTAAGTAGCTTAAGGCACTTTCAAAGAAAAGTGATTTTCTCTGAAAGGACAGCATTTAGAAAGTGAAGCAACACTCCATTCACTTCGCACAGTGAATTGAAGTGTTGGAAGAGACTGCTTCTCTTTCAGAGAAACGCATGTGAGTTTCTGGTGAATGCTTGCAAGTTGCTTAAGGCACTTTCAAAGGAAGGTGATTTTCTCTGAAAGGACAGCATTTAGAAAGTGAGGCAACACTCCATTCACTTCACACAGTGAATTGAAGTGTTGGAACAGTCTGCTTCTCTTTCAGAGAAACGCATGTGAGTTTCTTCCTAATGCTTGCAAGTAGCTTAAGGCACTTTCAAAGGAAAGTGATTTTCTCTGAAAGGACAGCATTTAGAAAGTGAAGCAACACTCCAATCACTTCGGACAGTGAATTGAAGTGTTGGAACAGACTGCTTCTCTTTCAGAGAAACGCATGTGAGTTTCTGGTGAATGCTTGTAAGTAGCTTAAGGCACTTTCAAAGGAAAGTGATTTTCTCTGAAAGGACAGCATTTAGAAAGTGAAGCAACACTCCATTCACTTCGCACAGTGAATTGAAGTGTTGGAACAGACTGCTTCTCTTTCAGAGAAACGCATGTGAGTTTCTTCCTAATGCTTGTAAGTAGCTTAAGGCACTTTCAAAGGAAAGTGATTTTCTCTGAAAGGACAGCATTTAGAAACTGAAGCAACACTCCATTCACTTCGCACAGTGAATTGAAGTGTTGGAACACACTACTTCTCTTTAAGAGAAACGCATGTGAGTTTTTTGTGAATGCTTGAAAGTAGTTTAAGGCACTTTCAAAGGAAAGTGATTTTCTCTGAAAGGACATAATTTAGAAAGTGATGCAACACTCCATTCACTTCGCACAGTGAATTGAAGTGTTGGAACAGACTGCTTCTCTTTCAGAGAAACGCATGTGAGTTTCTTCCTAATGCTTGTAAGTAGCTTAAGGCACTTTCAAAGGAAAGTGATTTTCTCTGAAAGGACAGCATTTAGAAAGTGAAGCAACACTCAATTCCCTTCGTGCAGTGAATTGAAGTGTTGGAACAGACTGCTTCTCTTTCATAGAAACGCATTAGTGTTTCTTGTGAATGCTTGCAAATTGCTTAAGGCACTTTCAAAGAAAAGTGATTTTCTCTGAAAGGACAGCATTTAGAAACTGAAGCAACACTCCATTCACTTCGCAGAGTGAATTCAAGTGTTGGAACAGACTGCTTCTCTTTCAGAGAAACGCATGTGAGTTTCTTGTGAATTATTGCAAGTCGCTTAAGGCACTTTCAAAGGAAAGTGATTTTCTCTGAAAGGACAGCATTTAGAAAGTGAAGCAACACTCCATTCCCTTCGTGCAGTGAATTGAAGTGTTGGAACAGAGTGCTTCTCTTTCATAGAAACGCATTAGTGTTTCTTGTGAATGCTTGCAAGTTGCTTAAGGCACTTTCAAAGGAAAGTGATTTTCTCTGAAAGGACAGCATTTAGAAAGTGAAGCAACACTCAATTCACTTTGTACAGTGAATTGAAGTGTTGGAACAGACTGCTTCTTTTTCAGAGAAATGCATGTGAGTTTCTGTTGAATGCTTGTAAGTAGCTTAAGGCTCTTTCAAAGGAAAGTGATTTTCTATGAAAGGACAGCATTTAGAAAGTAAAGCAACACTCCATTCCCTTCGCGCAATGAATTGAAGTGTTGGAACAGACTGCTTCTCTTTCATAGAAACGCATCAGTGTTTCTTGGGAATGCTTGCAAGTAGCTTAAGGCACTTTCAAAGGAAATTGATTTTCTCTGAAAGGACAGCGTTTAGATAGTGAAGCAACACTCCATTCACTTCGCGCAGTGAATTGAAGTGTTGGAACAGACTGCTTCTCTTTCAGAGAAACGCATGTGAGTTTCTGGTGAATGCTTGTAAGTAGCTTAAGGCACTTTCAAAGGAAAGTGATTTTCTCTGAAAGGACAGCATTTAGAAAGTGAGGCAACACTCCATTCACTTCACACAGTGAATTTAAGTGTTGGAACAGACTGCTTCTCTTTCAGAGAAACGCATGTGAGTTTCTTCCTAATGCTTGCACGTAGCTTAAGGCACTTTAAAAGGAAAGTGATTTTCTCTGAAAGGACAGCATTTAGAAAGTGAAGCAACACTCCATTCACTTCGCACAGTGAGTTGAAGTGTTGGAACAGACTGCTTCTCTTTCAGAGAAACGCATGTGAGTTTCTTGTGAATTATTGCAAGTCGCTTAAGGCACTTTCAAAGGAAAGTGATTTTCTCTGAAAGGACAGCATTTAGAAACTGAAGCAACACTCCATTCACTTCGCACAGTGAATTGAAGTGTTGGAACACACTGCTTCTCTTTAAAAGAAATGCATGTGAGTTTTTTGTGAATGCTTGAAAGTAGTTTAAGGCACTTTCAAAGGAAAGTGATTTTCTCTGAAAGGACAGAATTTAGAAAGTGATGCAACACTCCATTCACTTCGCACAGTGAATTGAAGTGTTGGAACAGACTGCTTCTCTTTCAGAGAAACGCATGTGAGTTTCTTCCTAATGCTTGTAAGTAGCTTAAGGCACTTTCAAAGGAAAGTGATTTTCTCTGAAAGTACAGCATTTAGAAAGTGAAGCAACACTCAATTCCCTTCGTGCAGTGAATTGAAGTGTTGGAACAGAGTGCTTCTCTTTCATAGAAACGCATTAGTGTTTCTTGTGAATGCTTGCAAATTGCTTAAGGCACTTTCAAAGGAAAGTGATTTTCTCTGAAAGGACAGCATTTAGAAACTGAAGCAACACTCCATTCACTTCGCACAGTGAATTGAAGTGTTGGAACACACTGCTTCTCTTTAAGAGAAACGCATGTGAGTTTTTTGTGAATGCTTGAAAGTAGCTTAAGGCACTTTCAAAGGAGAGTGATTTTCTCTGAAAGGACAGCATTTAGAAAGTGAAGCAACACTCCATTCACTTCGCACAGTGAATTGAAATGTTGGAACAGTCTGCTTCTCTCTCAGAGAAACGCATGTGAGTTTCTTCCTAACGCTTGCAAGTAGCTTAAGGCACTTTCAAAGGAAAGTGATTTTCTCTGAAAGGACAACATTTAGAAAGTGAAGCAACACTCCATTCACTTCGCACAGTGAATTGAAGTGTTGGAACAGACTGCTTCTCTTTCAGAGAAACGCATGTGAGTTTCTGTTGAATGCTTGTAAGTAGCTTAAGGCACTTTGAAAGGAAAGTGATTTTCTCTGAAAGGACAGCATTTAGAAAGTGAGGCAACACTCCATTCACTTCGCACAGTGAATTGAAGTATTGGAACAGACTGCTTCTCTTTCAGAGAAACGCATGTGAGTTACTTCCTAATGCTTGCAAGTAGCTTAAGGCACTTTCAAAGGAAAGTGATTTTCTCTGAAAGGACAGCATTTAGAAAGTGAAGCAACACTCCATTCACTTCGCACAGTGAATTGAAGTGTTGGAACAGTCTGCTTCTCTTTCAGAGAAACGCATGTGAGTTTCTTCCTAATGCTTGCAAGTAGCTTAAGGCACTTTCAAAGGAAAGTGATTTTCTCTAAAAGGACAGCATTTAGAAAGTGAAGCAACACTCCATTCACTTCGCACAGTGAATTGAAGTGTTGGAACAGACTGCTTTTCTTTCAGAGAAACGCATGTGAGTTTCTTCCTAATGCTTGCAAGTAGCTTAAGGCACTATCAAAGGAAAGTGATTTTCTATGAAAGGACAGCATTTAGAAAGTGAAGCAACACTCCATTCACTTCGCACAGTGAATTGAAGTGTTGGAACCGACTGCTACTCTTTCAGAGCAACGCATGTGAGTTTCTGGTGAATGCTTATAAGTAGCTTAAATCACTTTCAAAGGACAGTGATTTTCTCTGAAAGGACAGCATTTAGAAAGTGAAGCAACACTCCATTCCCTTCGTGCAGTGAATTGAAGTGTTGGAACAGAGTGCTTCTCTTTCATATAAACGCATTAGTGTTTCTTGTGAATGCTTGCAAGTTGCTTAAGGCACTTTCAAAGGAAAGTGATTTTCTCTGAAAGGACATAATTTAGAAAGTGAAGCAACACTCCATTCACTTCGCACATTGAATTGAAGTGTTGGAACAGACTGCTTCTCTTTCAGAGAAATGCATGTGAGTTTCTGTTGAATGCTTGTAAGTAGCTTAAGGCACTTTCAAAGGAAAGTGATTTTCTCTGAAAGGACAGCATTTAGAAAGTGAAGCAACACTCCATTCACTTCGCACATTGAATTGAAGTGTTGGAACAGACTGCTTCTCTTTCAGAGAAACGCATGTGAGTTTCTGGTGAATGCTTGTAAGTAGCTTAAAGCACTTTCAAAGGAAAGTGATTTTCTCTGAAAGGACAGCATTTAGAAAGTGAGGCAACACTCCATTCACTTCACACAGTGAATTGAAGTGTTGGAACAGACTGCTTCTCTTTCAAAGAAACGCATGTGAGTTTCTGGTGAATGCTTGTAAGTAGCTTAAGGCACTTTCAAAGGAAAGTGATTTTCTCTGAAAGGACAGCATTTAGAAAGTGAAGCAACACTCCATTCACTTCGCACAGTGAATTGTAGTGTTGGAACAGTCTGCTTCTCTTTCAGAGAAACGCATGTGAGTTTCTTCCTAATGCTTGCAAGTAGCTTAAGGCACTTTCAAAGGAAAGTGATTTTCTCTGAAAGGACAGCATTTAGAAAGTGAAGCAACACTCCATTCACTTCGCACAGTGAATTGAAGTGTTGGAACAGACTGCTTCTCTTTCAGAGAAACGCATGTGAGTTTCCGGTGAATGCTTGTAAGTAGCTTAAGGCACTTTCAAAGGAAAGTGATTTTCTCTGAAAGGATAGCATTTAGAAAGTGAAACAACACTCCATTAACTTCGCACAGTGAATTGAAGTGTTGGAACAGACTGCTTCTCTTTCAGAGAAATGCATGTGAGTTTAAGTTGAATGCTTGTAAGTAGCTTAAGGCACTTTCAAAGGAAAGTGATTTTCTCTGAAAGGACAGCATTTAGAAAGTGAAGCAACACTCCATTCACTTCGCACAGTGAATTGAAGTGTTGGAACAGACTGCTTCTCTTTCAGAGAAACGTATGTGAGTTTCTTGTGAATGCTTGCAAGTTGCTTAAGGCACTTTCAAAGGAAAGTGATTTTCTCTGAAAGGACAGCATTTAGAAAGTGAAGCAACACTCCGTTCACTTCGCACAGTGAATTGAAGTGTTGGAACAGACTGCTTCTCTTTCAGAGAAACGCATGTGAGTTTCTGGTGAATGCTTGCAAGTTGCTTAAGGCACTTTCAAAGGAAAGTGATTTTCTCTGAAAGGACAGCATTTAGAAAGTGAGGCAACACTCCATTCACTTCACACAGTGAATTGAAGTGTTGGAACAGTCTGCTTCTCTTTCAGAGAAACGCATGTGAGTTTCTTCCTAATGCTTGCAAGTAGCTTAAGGCACTTTCAAAGGAAAGTGATTTTCTCTGAAAGGACAGCATTTAGAAAGTGAAGCAACACTCCATTCACTTCGCACAGTGAATTGAAGTGTTGGAACAGACTGCTTCTCTTTCAGAGAAACGCATGTGAGTTTCTGGTGAATGCTTGTAAGTAGCTTAACGCACTTTCAAAGGAAAGTGATTTTCTCTGAAAGGACAGCATTTAAAAAGTGAAGCAACACTCCATTCCCTTCGTGCAGTGAATTGAAGTGTTGGAACAGAGTGCTTCTCATTCATAGAAACGCATTAGTGTTTCTTGTGAATGCTTGCAAGTTGCTTAAGGCACTTTCAAAGGAAAGTGATTTTCTCTGAAAGGACAGCATTTAGAAAGTGAAGCAACACTCCATTCACTTTGTACAGTGAATTGTAGTGTTGGAACAGACTGCTTCTCTTTCAGAGAAATGCATGTGAGTTTCTGTTGAATGCTTGTAAGTAGCTTAAGGCTCTTTCAAAGGAAAGTGATTTTCTCTGAAAGGACAGCATTTAGAAAGTAAAGCAACACTCCATTCCCTTCGCACAATAAATTGAAGTGTTGGAAGAGACTGCTTCTCTTTCATAGAAACGCATTAGTTTGTCTTGTGAATGCTTGCAAGTAGCTTAAGGCACATTCAAAGGAAAGTGATTTTCTCTGAAAGGACAGCATTTAGAAAGTGAAGCAACACTCCATTCACTTCGCACAGAGAATTGAAGTGTTGGAACAGATTACTTCTCTTTCAGAGAATTGCATGTGAGTTTCTGGTGAATGCTTGTAAGTAGCTTAAGGCACATTCAAAGGAAAGGGATTTTCTCTGAAAGGACAGCATTTAGAAAGTGAAGCAACACTCCATTCACTTCGCACTGTGACTTGAAGTGTTGGAACAGACTGCTTCTCTTTCAGAGAAATACATATGAGTTTTTTGTGAATGCTTGAAAGTAGTTTAAGGCACTTTCAAAGGAAAGTGTTTTTCTCTGAAAATACAGAATTTAGAAAGTGAAGCAACACTCCATTCACTTCGCACAGTGAATTGAAGTGTTGGAACAGACTGCTTCTCTTTCAGAGAAACGCATGTGAGTTTCTTCCTAATGCTCGCAAGTAGCTTAAGGCACTTCCAAAGGAAAGTGATTTTCTCTGATTGGACAGCATTTAGAAAGTGAAGCAACACTCCATTCACTTCGCACAGTGAATTGAAGTGTTGGAACAGAGTGCTTCTCATTCATAGAAACGCATTAGTGTTTCTTGTGAATGCTTGCAAGTTGCTTAAGGCACTTTCAAAGGAAAGTGATTTTCTCTGAAAGGACAGCATTTAGAAAGTGAAGCAACACTCCATTCACTTTGTACAGTGAATTGAAGTGTTGGAACAGACTGCTTCTCTTTCAGAGAAATGCATGTGAGTTTCTGTTGAATGCTTGTAAGTAGCTTAAGGCTCTTTCAAAGGAAAGTGATTTTCTCTGAAAGGACAGCATTTAGAAAGTGAAGCAACACTCCATTCACTTCGCACAGTGAATTGAGTGTTGGAACAGACTGCTTCTCTTTCAGAGAAATGCATGTGAGTTTCTTTTGAATGCTTGCAAGTTGCTTAAGGCACATTCAAAGGAAAGTGATTTTCTCTGAAAGGACAGCATTTAGAAACTGAAGCAACACTCCATTCACTTCGCACAGTGAATTGAAGTGTTGGAACAGACTGCTTCTCTTTCAGAGAAACGCATGTGAGTTTCTTCCTAATGCTTGCAAGTAGCTTAAGGCACTTTCAAAGGAAAGTGATTTTCTCTGATTGGACAGCATTTAGAAAGTGAAGCAACACTCCATTCACTTCGCACAGTGAATTGAAGTGTTGGAACAGACTGCTTCTCTTTCAGAGAAACGCATGTGAGTTTCTGGTGAATGCTTGTAAGTAGCTTAAGGCACTTTCAAAGGAAAGTGATTTTCTCTGAAAGGACAGCATTTAGAAAGTGAAGCAACACTCCATTCACTTCGCACAGTGAATTGAAGTGTTGGAACAGACTGCTTCTCTTTCAGAGAAACGCATGTGAGTTTCTTTTGAATGCTTGCAAGTTGCTTAAGGCACATTCAAAGGAAAGTGATTTTCTCTGAAAGGACAGCATTTAGAAAGTGAAGCAACACTCCATTCACTTCGCACAGTGAATTGAAGTGTTCGAACAGACTGCTTCTCTTTTAGAGAAACGCATGTGAGTTTTTTGTGAATGCTTGAAAGTAGTTTAAGGCACTTTCAAAGGAAAGTGATTTTCTCTGAAAGGACAGCATTTAGAAAGTGAAGCAACACTCCATTCACTTCGCACTGTGAATTGAAGTGTTGGAACAGACTGCTTCTCTTTCAGAGAAACGCATGTGAGTTTTTTGTGAATGCTTGAAAGTAGTTTAAGGCACTTTCAAAGGAAAGTGTTTTTCTCTGAAAGGACAGAATTTAGAAAGTGAAGCAACACTCCATTCACTTCGCACAGAGAATTGAAGTGTTGGAACAGACTGCTCCTCTTTCAGAGAAACGCATGTGATTTCTTCCTAATGCTTGCAAGTAGCTTAAGGCACTTTCAAAGGAAAGTGATTTTCTCTGATTGGACAGCATTTAGAAAGTGAAGCAACACTCCATTCACTTCGCACAGTGAATTGAAGTGTTGGAACAGACTGCTTCTCTTTCAAAGAAACGCATGTGAGTTTCTCGTGAATGCTTGTAAGTAGCTTAAGGCACTTTCAAAGGAAAGTGATTTTCTCTGAAAGAAGAGCATTTAGAAAGTGAAGCAACACTCCATTCCCTTCGTGCAGTGAATTGAAGTGTTGGAACAGAGTGCTTCTCATTCATAGAAACGCATTAGTGTTTCTTGTGAATGCTTGCAAGTTGCTTAAGGCACTTTCAAGGGAAAGTGATTTTCTCTGAAAGGACAGCATTTAGAAAGTGAAGCAACACTCCATTCACTTTGTACAGTGAATTGAAGTGTTGGAACAGACTGCTTCTCTTTCAGAGAAATGCATGTGAGTTTCTGGTGAATGCTTGTAAGTAGCTTAAGGCTCTTTCAAAGGAAAGTGATTTTCTCTCAAAGGACAGCATTTAGAAAGTAAAGCAACACTCCATTCCCTTCGCACAATAAATTGAAGTGTTGGAACAGACTGCTTCTCTTTCATAGAAACGCAAAAGTGTTTCTTGTGAATGCTTGCAAGTAGCTTAAGGCACATTCAAAGGAAAGTGATTTTCTCTGAAAGGACAGCATTTAGAAAGTGAAGCAACACTCCATTCACTTCGCACAGAGAATTGAAGTGTTGGAACAGATTACTTCTCTTTCAGAGAAATGCATGTGAGTTTCTGTTGAATGCTTGTAAGTAGCTTAAGGCACATTCAAAGGAAAATGATTTTCTCTGAAAGGACAGCATTTAGAAAGTGAAGCAACACTCCATTCACTTCGCACAGTGAATTGAAGTGTTGGAACAGACTGCTTCTCTTTCAGAGAAACGCATGTGAGTTTTTTGTAAATGCTTGAAAGTAGTTTAAGGCACTTTCAATGGAAAGTGATTTTCTCTGAAAGGACAGCATTTAGAAAGTGAGGCAACACTCCATTCACTTCGCACAGTGAATTGAAGTGTTGGAACAGACTGCTTCTCTTTCAGAGAAACGCATGTGAGTTTCTTCCTAATGCTTGCAAGTAGCTTAAGGCACTTTCAAAGGAAAGTGATTTTCTCTGAAAGGACAGCATTTAGAAAGTGAAGCAACACTCCATTCACTTCGCACAGTGAATTGAAGTGTTGGAACAGACTGCTTCTCTTTCAGAGAAATGCATGTGAGTTTCTGTTGAATGCTTGTAAGTAGCTTAAGGCTCTTTCAAAGAAAAGTGATTTTCTCTGAAAGGACAGCATTTAGAAAGTGAAGCAACACTCCATTCACTTCGCACAGTGAATTGAAGTGTTGGAACAGACTGCTTCTCTTTCAGAGAAATGCATGTGAGTTTCTTTTGAATGCTTGCAAGTTGCTTAAGGCACATTCAAAGGAAAGTGATTTTCTCTGAAAGGACAGCATTTAGAAACTGAAGTAACACTCCATTCACTTCGCACAGTGAATTGAAGTGTTGGAACAGACTGCTTCTCTTTCAGAGAAACGCATGTGAGTTTCTTCCTAAATCTTGCAAGTAGCTTAAGGCACTTTCAAAGGAAAGTGATTTTCTCTGATTGGACAGCATTTAGAAAGTGAAGCAACACTCCATTCACTTCGCACAGTGAATTGAAGTGTTGGAACAGACTGCTTCTCTTTCAGAGAAACGCATGTGAGTTTCTGGTGAATGCTTGTAAGTAGCTTAAGGCACTTTCAAAGGAAAGTGATTTTCTCTGAAAGGACAGCATTTAGAAAGTGAAGCAACACTCCATTCACTTCGCACAGTGAATTGAAGTGTTGGAACAGACTGCTTCTCTTTCAGAGAAACGCATGTGAGTTTCTTTTGAATGCTTGCAAGTTGCTTAAGGCACATTCAAAGGAAAGTGATTTTCTCTGAAAGGACAGCATTTAGAAAGTGAAGCAACACTCCATTCACTTCGCACAGTGAATTGAAGTGTTCGAACAGACTGCTTCTCTTTTAGAGAAACGCATGTGAGTTTTTTGTGAATGCTTGAAAGTAGTTTAAGGCACTTTCAAAGGAAAGTGATTTTCTCTGAAAGGACAGCATTTAGAAAGTGAAGCAACACTCCATTCACTTCGCACTGTGAATTGAAGTGTTGGAACAGACTGCTTCTCTTTCAGAGAAACGCATGTGAGTTTTTTGTGAATGCTTGAAAGTAGTTTAAGGCACTTTCAAAGGAAAGTGTTTTTCTCTGAAAGGACAGAATTTAGAAAGTGAAGCAACACTCCATTCACTTCGCACAGAGAATTGAAGTGTTGGAACAGACTGCTCCTCTTTCAGAGAAACGCATGTGATTTCTTCCTAATGCTTGCAAGTAGCTTAAGGCACTTTCAAAGGAAAGTGATTTTCTCTGATTGGACAGCATTTAGAAAGTGAAGCAACACTCCATTCACTTCGCACAGTGAATTGAAGTGTTGGAACAGACTGCTTCTCTTTCAAAGAAACGCATGTGAGTTTCTGGTGAATGCTTGTAAGTAGCTTAAGGCACTTTCAAAGGAAAGTGATTTTCTCTGAAAGAAGAGCATTTAGAAAGTGAAGCAACACTCCATTCCCTTCGTGCAGTGAATTGAAGTGTTGGAACAGAGTGCTTCTCATTCATAGAAACGCATTAGTGTATCTTGCGAATGCTTGCAAGTTGCTTAAGGCACTTTCAAAGGAAAGTGATTTTCTCTGAAAGGACAGCATTTAGAAAGTGAAGCAACACTCCATTCACTTTGTACAGTGAATTGAAGTGTTGGAACAGACTGCTTCTCTTTCAGAGAAATGCATGTGAGTTTCTGGTGAATGCTTGTAAGTAGCTTAAGGCTCTTTCAAAGGAAAGTGATTTTCTCTCAAAGGACAGCATTTAGAAAGTAAAGCAACACTCCATTCCCTTCGCACAATAAATTGAAGTGTTGGAACAGACTGCTTCTCTTTCATAGAAACGCAATAGTGTTTCTTGTGAATGCTTGCAAGTAGCTTAAGGCACATTCAAAGGAAAGTGATTTTCTCTGAAAGGACAGCATTTAGAAAGTGAAGCAACACTCCATTCACTTCGCACAGAGAATTGAAGTGTTGGAACAGATTACTTCTCTTTCAGAGAAATGCATGTGAGTTTCTGTTGAATGCTTGTAAGTAGCTTAAGGCACATTCAAAGGAAAATGATTTTCTCTGAAAGGACAGCATTTAGAAAGTGAAGCAACACTCCATTCACTTCGCACAGTGAATTGAAGTGTTGGAACAGACTGCTTCTCTTTCAGAGAAACGCATGTGAGTTTTTTGTAAATGCTTGAAAGTAGTTTAAGGCACTTTCAATGGAAAGTGATTTTCTCTGAAAGGACAGCATTTAGAAAGTGAGGCAACACTCCATTCACTTCGCACAGTGAATTGAAGTGTTGGAACAGACTGCTTCTCTTTCAGAGAAACGCATGTGAGTTTCTTCCTAATGCTTGCAAGTAGCTTAAGGCACTTTCAAAGGAAAGTGATTTTCTCTGAAAGGACAGCATTTAGAAAGTGAAGCAACACTCCATTCACTTAGCACAGTGAATTGAAGTGTTGGAACAGACTGCTTCTCTTTCAGAGAAACGCATGTGAGTTTCTTCCTGATGCTTGCAAGTTGCTTAAGGCACTTTCAAAGGAAAGTGATTTTCTCAGAAAGGACAGCATTTAGAAAGTGAAGCAACACTCCATTCACTTCGCACAGTGAACTGAAGTGTTGGAAAAGACTGTTTCTCTTTCAGAGAAACGCATGTGAGTTTCTAGTGAATGCTTGTAAGTAGCTTACGGCACTTTCAAAGGAAAGTGATTTTCTCTGAAAGGACAGCATTTAGAAAGTGAAGCAACACTCCATTCACTTCGCACAGTGAATTGAAGTGTTGGAACAGACTGCTTCTCTTTCAGAGAAATGCATGTGAGTTTCTGTTGAATGCTTCTAAGTAGCTTAAGGCACTTTCAAAGGAAAGTGATTTTCTCTGAAAGGACAGCATTTAGAAAGTGAAGCAACACTCCATTCACTTCGCAGAGTGAATTGAAGTATTGGAACAGACTGCTTCTCTTTCAGAGAAACACATGTGAGTTTCTGGTGAATGCTTGTAAGTAGCTTAAGGCACTTTCAAAGGAAAGTGATTTTCTCTGAAAGGACAGCATTTAGAAAGTGAAGCAACACTCCATTCACTTCGCACAGTGAATTGAAGTGTTGGAACAGACTGCTTCTCTTTCAGAGAAACGCATGTGAGTTTCTTTTGAATGCTTGCAAGTTGCTTAAGGCACATTCAAAGGAAAGTGATTTTCTCTGAAAGGACAGCATTTAGAAACTGAAGCAACACTCCATTCACTTCGCACAGTGAATTGAAGTGTTCGAACAGACTGCTTCTCTTTAAGAGAAACGCATGTGTGTTTTTTGTGAATGCTTGAAAGTAGTTTAAGGCACTTTAAAAGGAAAGTGATTTTGTCTGAAAGGACAGCATTTAGAAAGTGAAGCAACACTCCATTCACTTCGCACGGTGAATTGAAGTGTTGGACCAGACTGCTTCTCTTTCAGAGAAACGCATGTGAGTTTCTGGTGAATGCTTGTAAGTAGCTTAAGGCACATTCAAAGGAAAATGATTTTCTCTGAAAGGACAGCATTTAGAAAGTGAAGCAACACTCCATTCACTTCGCACAGTGAATTGAAGTGTTGGAACAGACTGCTTCTCTTTCAGAGAACCGCATGTGAGTTTTTTGTGAATGCTTGAAAGTAGTTTAAGGCACTTTCAATGGAAAGTGATTTTCTCTGAAAGGACAGCATTTAGAAAGTGAAGCAACACTCCATTCACTTCGCACAGTGAATTGAAGTGTTGGAACAGACTGCTTCTCTTTCAGAGAAACGCATGTGAGTTTCTTCCTGATGCTTGCAAGTAGCTTAAGGCACTTTCAAAGGAAAGTGATTTTCTCTGAAAGGACAGCATTTAGAAAGTGAAGCAACACTAAATTCACTTCGCACAGTGAATTGAAGTGTTGGAACAGACTGCTTCTCTTTCAGAGAAACGCATGTGAGTTTTTTATGAATGCTTGAATGTAGTTAAAGGCACTTACAAAGGAAAGTGATTTTCTCTGAAAGGACAGCATTTAGAAAGTGAGGCAACACTCCATTCACTTCACACAGTGACTTGAAGTGTTGGAACAGACTGCTTCTCTTTCAGAGAAACGCATGTGAGTTTCTTCCTAATGCTTGCAAGTAGCTTAAGGCACTTTCAAAGGAAAGTGATTTTCTCTGAAAGGACAGCATTTAGAAAGTGAAGCAACACTCCATTCACTTCGCACAGTGAATTGAAGTGTTGGAACAGTCTGCTCCTCTTTCAGAGAAACGCATGTGAGTTTCTTCCTAATGCTTGCAAGTAGCTTAAGGCACTTTCAAAGGAAAGTGATTTTCTCTGAAAGGACAGCATTTAGAAAGTGAAGCAACACTCCATTCACTTCGCACAGTGAATTGAAGTGTTGGAACAGACTGCTTCTCTTTCAGAGAAACGCATGTGAGTTTCCGGTGAATGCTTGTAAGTAGCTTAAGGCACTTTCAAAGGAAAGTGATTTTCTCTGAAAGGACAGCATTTAGAAAGTGAAGCAACACTCCATTCACTTCGCACAGTGAATTGAAGTGTTGGATCAGACTGCTTCTCTTTCAGAGAAATGCATGTGAGTTTAAGTTGAATGCTTGTAAGTAGCTCAAGGCACTTTCAAAGGAAAGTGATTTTCTCTGAAAGGACAGCATTTAGAAAGTGAAGCAACACTCCATTCACTTCGCACAGTGAATTGAAGTATTGGAACAGACTGCTTCTCTTTCAGAGAAACGGATGTGAGTTTCTGGTGAATGCTTGTAAGTAGCTTAAGTCACTTTCAAAGGAAAGTGATTTTCTCTGAAAGGACAGCATTTAGAAAGTGAAGCAACACTCCATTCACTTCGCACATTGAATTGAAGTGTTGGAACAGACTGCTTCTCTTTCAGAGAAACGCATGTGAGTTTCTGTTGAATGCTTGTAAGTAGCTTAAGGCACTTTGAAAGGAAAGTGATTTTCTCTGAAAGGACAGCATTTAGAAAGTGAGGCAACACTCCATTCACTTCACACAGTGAATTGAAGTGTTGGAACAGACTTCTTCTCTTTCAGAGAAATGCATGTGAGTTTCTGTTGAATGCTTGTAAGTAGCTTAAGGCACTTTCAAAGGAAAGTGATTTTCTCTGAAAGGACAGCATTTAGAAAGTGAAGCAACACTCCATTCACTTCACACATTGAATTGAAATGTTGGAACAGACTGCTTCTCTTTCAGAGAAACGCATGTTAGTTTCTGGTGAATGCTTGTAAGTAGCTTAAGGCACTTTCAAAGGAAAGTGATTTTCTCTGAAAGGACAGCATTTAGAAAGTGAGGCAACACTCCATTCACTTCACACAGTGAATTGAAGTGTTGGAACAGACTGCTTCTCTTTCAGAGAAACGCATGTGATTTTCTTCCTAATGCTTGCAAGTAGCTTAAGGCACTTTCAAAGGAAAGTGATTTTCTCTGAAAGGACAGCATTTAGAAAGTGAAGTAACACTCCATTCACTTCGCACAGTGAATTGAAGTGTTGGAACAGTCTGCTTCTCTTTCAGAGAAACGCATGTGAGTTTCTTCCTCATGCTTGCAAGTAGCTTAAGGCACTTTCAAAGGAAAGTGATTTTCTCTGAAAGGACAGCATTTAGAAAGTGAAGCAACACTCCATTCACTTCGCACAGTGAATTGAAGTGTTGGAACAGACTGCTTCTCTTTCAGAGAAACGCATGTGAGTTTCCGGTGAATGCTTGTAAGTAGCTTAAGGCACTTTCAAAGGAAAGTGATTTTCTCTGAAAGGACAGCATTTAGAAAGTGAAGCAACACTCCATTCACTTCGCACAGTGAATTGAAGTGTTGGAACAGACTGATTCTCTTTCAGAGAAATGCAGGTGAGTTTAAGTTGAATGCTTGTAAGTAGCTTAAGGCACTTTCAAAGGAAAGTGATTTTCTCTGAAAGGACAGCATTTAGAAAGTGAAGCAACACTCCATTTACTTCGCACAGTGAATTGAAGTGTTGGAACAGACTGCTTCTCTTTCAGAGAAACGTATGTGAGTTTCTTGTGAATGCTTGCAAGTTGCTTAAGGCACTTTCAAAGGAAAGTGATTTTCTCTGAAAGGACAGCATTTAGAAAGTGAAGCAACACTCCGTTCACTTCGCACAGTGAATTGAAGTGTTGGAACAGACTGCTTCTCTTTCAGAGAAACGCATGTGAGTTTTTTATGAATGCTTGAAAGTAGTTTAAGGCACTTTCAAAGGAAAGTGATTTTCTCTGAAAGGACAGTGTTTAGAAAGTGAGGCAACACTCCATTCACTTCGCACAGTGAATTGAAGTGTTTGAACCGACTGCTTCTCTTTCAGAGAAACGCATGTGAGTTTCTGGTGAATGCTTGTTAGTAGCTTAAGGCACTTTCAAAGGACAGTGATTTTCTCTGAAAGGACAGCATTTAAAGTGAAGCAACACTCCATTCCCTTCGAGCAGTGAATTGAAGTGTTGGAACAGACTGCTTCTCTTTCAGAGAAATGCATGTTAGTTTCTGTTGAATGCTTGTAAGTAGCTTAAGGCACTTTCAAAGGAAAGTGATTTTCTCTGAAAGGACAGCATTTAGAAAGTGAAGCAACACTCCATTCACTTCGCACAGTGAATTGAAGTGTTGGAACAGACTGCTTCTCTTTCAGAGAAACGTATGTGAGTTTCTTGTGAATGCTTGCAAGTTGCTTAAGGCACTTTCAAAGGAAAGTGATTTTCTCTGAAAGGACAGCATTTAGAAAGTGAAGCAACACTCCGTTCACTTCGCACAGTGAATTGAAGTGTTGGAACAGACTGCTTCTCTTTCAGAGAAACGCATGTGAGTTTTTTATGAATGCTTGAAAGTAGTTTAAGGCACTTACAAAGAAAAGTGATTTTCTCTGAAAGGACAGTGTTTAGAAAGTGAGGCAACACTCCATTCACTTCGCACAGTGAATTGAAGTGTTGGAACCGACTGCTTCTCTTTCAGAGAAACGCATGTGAGTTTCTTCCTAATGCTTGCAAGTAGCTTAAGGCACTTTCAAAGGAAAGTGATTTTCTCTGAAAGGACAGCATTTAGAAAGTGAAGCAACACTCCATTCACTTCGCACAGTGAATTGAAGTGTTGGAACAGACTGCTTCTCTTTCAGAGAAACGCATGTGAGTTTCTGGTGAATGCTTGTAAGTAGCTTAAGGCACTTTCAAAGGAAAGTGATTTTCTCTGAAAGGACAGCATTTAGAAAGTGAAGCAACACTCCATTCACTTCGCACAGTGAATTGAAGTGTTGGAACAGACTGCTTCTCTTTCAGAGAAATGCATGTGAGTTTAAGTTGAATGCTTGTAAGTAGCTTAAGGCACTTTCAAAGGAAAGTGATTTTCCCTGAAAGGACAGCATTTAGAAAGTGAAGCAGCACTCCATTCACTTCGCAGAGTGAATTGAAGTATTGGAACAGACTGCTTCTCTTTCAGAGAAACGCATGTGAGTTTCTGGTGAATGCTTGTAAGTAGCTTAAGGCACTTTCAAAGGAAAGTGATTTTCTCTGAAAGGACAGCATTTAGAAAGTGAAGCAACACTCCATTCACTTCGCACAGTGAATTGAAGTGTTGGAACAGACTGCTTCTCTTTCAGAGAAACGCATGTGAGTTTCTTCCTAATGCTTGCAAGTCGCTTAAGGCACTTTCAAAAGAAAGTGATTTTCTCTGAAAGGACAGCATTTAAAAAGTGAAGCAACACTCCATTCACTTCGCACAGTGAATTGAAGTGTTGGAACAGACTGCTTCTCTTTAAGAGAAACGCATGTGAGTTTTTTGTGAATGCTTGAAAGTAGTTTAAGGCACTTTCAAAGGAAAGTGATTTTCTCTGAAAGGACAGAATTTAGAAAGTGATGCAACACTCCATTCACTTCGCACAGTGAATTGAAGTGTTGGAACAGACTGCTTCTCTTTCAGAGAAACGCATGTGAGTTTCTTCCTAATGCTTGTAAGTAGCTTAAGGCACTTTCAAAGGAAAGTGATTTTCTCTGAAAGGACAGCATTTAGAAAGTGAAGCAACACTCCATTCACTTTGTACAGTGAATTGAAGTGTTGGAACAGACTGCTTCTCTTTCAGAGAAATGCATGAGAGTTTCTGTTGAATGCTTGTAAGTAGCTTAAGGCTCTTTCAAAGGAAAGTGATTTTCTCTGAAAGGACAGCATTTAGAAAGTAAAGCAACACTCCATTCCCTTCGCACAATAAATTGAAGTGTTGGAACAGACTGCTTCTCTTTCATAGAAACGCATTAGTGTGTCTTGTGAATGCTTGCAAGTAGCTTAAGGCACATTCACAGGAAAGTGATTTTCTCTGAAAGGACAGCATTTAGAAAGTGAAGCAACACTCCATTCACTTCGCACAGAGAATTGAAGTGTTGGAACAGATTACTTCTCTTTCAGAGAAACGCATGTGAGTTTTTTATGAATGCTTGAATGTAGTTAAAGGCACTTACAAAGGAAAGTGATTTTCTCTGAAAGGACAGCATTTAGAAAGTGAGGCAACACTCCATTCACTTCACACAGTGACTTGAAGTGTTGGAACAGACTGCTTCTCTTTCAGAGAAACGCATGTGAGTTTCTTCCTAATGCTTGCAAGTAGCTTAAGGCACTTTCAAAGGAAAGTGATTTTCTCTGAAAGGACAGCATTTAGAAAGTGAAGCAACACTCCATTCACTTCGCACAGTGAATTGAAGTGTTGGAACAGTCTGCTCCTCTTTCAGAGAAACGCATGTGAGTTTCTTCCTAATGCTTGCAAGTAGCTTAAGGCACTTTCAAAGGAAAGTGATTTTCTCTGAAAGGACAGCATTTAGAAAGTGAAGCAACACTCCATTCACTTCGCACAGTGAATTGAAGTGTTGGAACAGACTGCTTCTCTTTCAGAGAAACGCATGTGAGTTTCCGGTGAATGCTTGTAAGTAGCTTAAGGCACTTTCAAAGGAAACTGGTTTTCTCTGATTGGACAGCATTTAGAAAGTGAAGCAACACTCCATTCACTTCGCACAGTGAATTGAAGTGTTGGATCAGACTGCTTCTCTTTCAGAGAAATGCATGTGAGTTTAAGTTGAATGCTTGTAAGTAGCTCAAGGCACTTTCAAAGGAAAGTGATTTTCTCTGAAAGGACAGCATTTAGAAAGTGAAGCAACACTCCATTCACTTCGCACAGTGAATTGAAGTATTGGAACAGACTGCTTCTCTTTCAGAGAAACGGATGTGAGTTTCTGGTGAATGCTTGTAAGTAGTTTAAGGCACTTTCAAAGGAAAGTGATTTTCTCTGAAAGGACAGCATTTAGAAAGTGAAGCAACACTCCATTCACTTCGCACATTGAATTGAAGTGTTGGAACAGACTGCTTCTCTTTCAGAGAAACGCATGTGAGTTTCTGTTGAATGCTTGTAATTAGCTTAAGGCACTTTGAAAGGAAAGTGATTTTCTCTGAAAGGACAGCATTTAGAAAGTGAGGCAACACTCCATTCACTTCACACAGTGAATTGAAGTGTTGGAACAGACTTCTTCTCTTTCAGAGAAATGCATGTGAGTTTCTGTTGAATGCTTGTAAGTAGCTTAAGGCACTTTCAAAGGAAAGTGATTTTCTCTGAAAGGACAGCATTTAGAAAGTGAAGCAACACTCCATTCACTTCACACATTGAATTGAAATGTTGGAACAGACTGCTTCTCTTTCAGAGAAACGTATGTGAGTTTCTTGTGAATGCTTGCAAGTTGCTTAAGGCACTTTCAAAGGAAAGTGATTTTCTCTGAAAGGACAGCATTTAGAAAGTGAAGCAACACTCCGTTCACTTCGCACAGTGAATTGAAGTGTTGGAACAGACTGCTTCTCTTTCAGAGAAACGCATGTGAGTTTTTTATGAATGCTTGAAAGTAGTTTAAGGCACTTTCAAAGGAAAGTGATTTTCTCTGAAAGGACAGTGTTTAGAAAGTGAGGCAACACTCCATTCACTTCGCACAGTGAATTGAAGTGTTTGAACCGACTGCTTCTCTTTCAGAGAAACGCATGTGAGTTTCTGGTGAATGCTTGTTAGTAGCTTAAGGCACTTTCAAAGGACAGTGATTTTCTCTGAAAGGACAGCATTTAGAAAGTGAAGCAACACTCCATTCCCTTCGAGCAGTGAATTGAAGTGTTGGAACAGACTGCTTCTCTTTCAGAGAAATGCATGTTAGTTTCTGTTGAATGCTTGTAAGTAGCTTAAGGCACTTTCAAAGGAAAGTGATTTTCTCTGAAAGGACAGCATTTAGAAAGTGAAGCAACACTCCATTCACTTCGCACAGTGAATTGAAGTGTTGGAACAGACTGCTTCTCTTTCAGAGAAACGTATGTGAGTTTCTTGTGAATGCTTGCAAGTTGCTTAAGGCACTTTCAAAGGAAAGTGCTTTTCTCTGAAAGGACAGCATTTAGAAAGTGAAGCAACACTCCGTTCACTTCGCACAGTGAATTGAAGTGTTGGAACAGACTGCTTCTCTTTCAGAGAAACGCATGTGAGTTTTTTATGAATGCTTGAAAGTAGTTTAAGGCACTTTCAAAGAAAAGTGATTTTCTCTGAAAGGACAGTGTTTAGAAAGTGAGGCAACACTCCATTCACTTCGCACAGTGAATTGAAGTGTTGGAACCGACTGCTTCTCTTTCAGAGAAACGCATGTGAGTTTCTTCCTAATGCTTGCAAGTAGCTTAAGGCACTTTCAAAGGAAAGTGATTTTCTCTGAAAGGACAGCATTTAGAAAGTGAAGCAACACTCCATTCACTTCGCACAGTGAATTGAAGTGTTGGAACAGACTGCTTCTCTTTCAGAGAAACGCATGTGAGTTTCTGGTGAATGCTTGTAAGTAGCTTAAGGCACTTTCAAAGGAAAGTGATTTTCTCTGAAAGGACAGCATTTAGAAAGTGAAGCAACACTCCATTCACTTCGCACAGTGAATTGAAGTGTTGGAACAGACTGCTTCTCTTTCAGAGAAATGCATGTGAGTTTAAGTTGAATGCTTGTAAGTAGCTTAAGGCACTTTCAAAGGAAAGTGATTTTCCCTGAAAGGACAGCATTTAGAAAGTGAAGCAGCACTCCATTCACTTCGCAGAGTGAATTGAAGTATTGGAACAGACTGCTTCTCTTTCAGAGAAACGCATGTGAGTTTCTGGTGAATGCTTGTAAGTAGCTTAAGGCACTTTCAAAGGAAAGTGATTTTCTCTGAAAGGACAGCATTTAGAAAGTGAAGCAACACTCCATTCACTTCGCACAGTGAATTGAAGTGTTGGAACAGACTGCTTCTCTTTCAGAGAAACGCATGTGAGTTTCTTCCTAATGCTTGCAAGTCGCTTAAGGCACTTTCAAAGGAAAGTGATTTTCTCTGAAAGGACAGCATTTAAAAAGTGAAGCAACACTCCATTCACTTCGCACAGTGAATTGAAGTGTTGGAACAGACTGCTTCTCTTTAAGAGAAACGCATGTGAGTTTTTTGTGAATGCTTGAAAGTAGTTTAAGGCACTTTCAAAGGAAAGTGATTTTCTCTGAAAGGACAGAATTTGGAAAGTGATGCAACACTCCATTCACTTCGCACAGTGAATTGAAGTGTTGGAACAGACTGCTTCTCTTTCAGAGAAACACATGTGAGTTTCTTCCTAATGCTTGTAAGTAGCTTAAGGCACTTTCAAAGGAAAGTGATTTTCTCTGAAAGGACAGCATTTAGAAAGTGAAGCAACACTCCATTCACTTTGTACAGTGAATTGAAGTGTTGGAACAGACTGCTTCTCTTTCAGAGAAATGCATGAGAGTTTCTGTTGAATGCTTGTAAGTAGCTTAAGGCTCTTTCAAAGGAAAGTGATTTTCTCTGAAAGGACAGCATTTAGAAAGTAAAGCAAAACTCCATTCCCTTCGCACAATAAATTGAAGTGTTGGAACAGACTGCTTCTCTTTCATAGAAACGCATTAGTGTGTCTTGTGAATGCTTGCAAGTAGCTTAAGGCACATTCAAAGGAAAGTGATTTTCTCTGAAAGGACAGCATTTAGAAAGTGAAGCAACACTCCATTCACTTCGCACAGAGAATTGAAGTGTTGGAACAGATTACTTCTCTTTCAGAGAAATGCATGTGAGTTTCTGTTGAATGCTTGTAAGTAGCTTAAGGCACATTCAAAGGAAAGGGATTTTCTCTGAAAGGACAGCATTTAGAAAGTGAAGCAACACTCCATTCACTTCGCACTGTGACTTGAAGTGTTGGAACAGACTGCTTCTCTTTCAGAGAAACGCATGTGAGTTTTTTGTGAATGCTTGAAAGTAGTTTAAGGCACTTTCAAAGGAAAGTGTTTTTCTCTGAAAATACAGAATTTAGAAAGTGAAGCAACACTCCATTCACTTCGCACAGTGAATTGAAGTGTTGGAACAGACTGCTTCTCTTTCAGAGAAACGCATGTGAGTTTCTTCCTAATGCTCGCAAGTAGCTTAAGGCACTTCCAAAGCAAAGTGATTTTCTCTGATTGGACAGCATTTAGAAAGTGAAGCAACACTCCATTCACTTCGCACAGTGAATTGAAGTGTTGGAACAGACTGCTTCTCTTTCAGAGAAACGCATGTGAGTTTCTGGTGAATGCTTGTAAGTAGCTTAAGGCACTTTCAAAGGAAAGTGATTTTCTCTGAAAGGACAGCATTTAGAAAGTGAAGCAACACTCCATTTACTTTGTACAGTGAATTGAAGTGTTGGAACAGACTGCTTCTCTTTCAGAGAAATGCATGTGAGTTTCTGTTGAATGCTTTTAAGTAGCTTAAGGCTCTTTCAAAGGAAAGTGATTTTCTCTGAAAGGACAGCATTTAGAAAGTGAAGCAACACTCCATTCACTTCGCACAGTGAATTGAAGTGTTGGAACAGACTGCCTCTCTTTCAGAGAAACGCATGTGAGTTTCTTTTGAATGCTTGCAAGTTGCTTAAGGCACATTCAAAGGAAAGTGATTTTCTCTGAAAGGACAGCATTTAGAAACTGAAGCAACACTCCATTCACTTCGCACAGTGAATTGAAGTGTTGGAACAGACTGCTTCTCTTTCAGAGAAACGCATGTGAGTTTCTTCCTAATGCTTGCAAGTAGCTTAAGGCACTTTCAAAGGAAAGTGATTTTCTCTGATTGGACAGCATTTAGAAAGTGAAGCAACACTCCATTCACTTCGCACAGTGAATTGAAGTGTTGGAACAGACTGCTTCTCTTTCAGAGAAACGCATGTGAGTTTCTGGTGAATGCTTGTAAGTAGCTTAAGGCACTTTCAAAGGAAAGTGATTTTCTCTGAAAGGACAGCATTTAGAAAGTGAAGCAACACTCCATTCACTTCGCACAGTGAATTGAAGTGTTGGAACAGACTGCTTCTCTTTCAGAGAAACGCATGTGAGTTTCTTTTGAATGCTTGCAAGTTGCTTAAGGAACATTCAAAGGAAAGTGATTTTCTCTGAAAGGACAGCATTTAGAAAGTGAAGCAACACTCCATTCACTTCGCACAGTGAATTGAAGTGTTCGAACAGACTGCTTCTCTTTAAGAGAAACGCATGTGAGTTTTTTGTGAATGCTTGAAAGTAGTTTAAGGCACTTTCAAAGGAAAGTGATTTTCTCTGAAAGGACAGCATTTAGAAAGTGAAGCAACACTCCATTCACTTCGCACTGTGAAATGAAGTGTTGGAACAGACTGCTTCTCTTTCAGAGAAACGCATGTGAGTTTTTTGTGAATGCTTGAAAGTAGTTTAAGGCACTTTCAAAGGAAAGTGTTTTTCTCTGAAAAGACAGAATTTAGAAAGTGAAGCAACACTCCATTCACTTCGCACAGTGAATTGAAGTGTTGGAACAGACTGCTCCTCTTTCAGAGAAACGCATGTGAGTTTCTTCCTAATGCTTGCAAGTAGCTTAAGGCACTTTCAAAGGAAAGTGATTTTCTCTGATTGGACAGCATTTAGAAAGTGAAGCAACACTCCATTTACTTCGAAAAGTGAATTGAAGTGTTGGAACAGACTGCTTCTCTTTCAAAGAAACGCTTGTGAGTTTCTGGTGAATGCTTGTAAGTAGCTTAAAGCACTTTCAAAGGAAAGTGATTTTCTCTGAAAGAAGAGCATTTAGAAAGTGAAGCAACACTCCATTCCCTTCGTGCAGTGAATTGAAGTGTTGGAACAGAGTGCTTCTCATTCATAGAAACGCATTAGTGTTTCTTGTGAATGCTTGCAAGTTGCTTAAGGCACTTTCAAAGGAAAGTGATTTTCTCTGAAAGGACAGCATTTAGAAAGTGAAGCAACACTCCATTCACTTTGTACAGTGAATTGAAGTGTTGGAACAGACTGCTTCTCTTTCAGAGAAATGCATGTGAGTTTCTGTTGAATGCTTGTAAGTAGCTTAAGGCTCTTTCAAAGGAAAGAGATTTTCTCTCAAAGGACAGCATTTAGAAAGTAAAACAACACTCCATTCCCTTCGCACAATAAATTGAAATGTTGGAACAGACTGCTTCTCTTTCATAGAAACGCAATAGTGTTTCTTGTGAATGCTTGCAAGTAGCTTAAGGCACATTCAAAGGAAAGTGATTTTCTCTGAAAGGACAGCATTTAGAAAGTGAAGCAACACTCCATTCACTTCGCACAGAGAATTGAAGTGTTGGAACAGATTACTTCTCTTTCAGAGAAATGCATGTGAGTTTCTGTTGAATGCTTGTAAGTAGCTTAACGCACATTCAAAGGAAAATGATTTTCTCTGAAAGGACAGCATTTAGAAAGTGAAGCAACACTCCATTCACTTCGCACAGTGAATTGAAGTGTTGGAACAGACTGCTTCTCTTTCAGAGAAACGCATGTGAGTTTTTTGTGAATGCTTGAAAGTAGTTTAAGGCACTTTCAATGGAAAGTGATTTTCTCTGAAAGGACAGCATTTAGAAAGTGAGGCAACACTCCATTCACTTCGCACAGTGAAATGAAGTGTTGGAACAGACTGCTTCTCTTTCAAAGAAACGCTTGTGAGTTTCTGGTGAATGCTTGTAAGTAGCTTAAGGCACTTTCAAAGGAAAGTGATTTTCTCTGAAAGAAGAGCATTTAGAAAGTGAAGCAACACTCCATTCCCTTCGTGCAGTGAATTGAAGTGTTGGAACAGAGTGCTTCTCATTCATAGAAACGCATTAGTGTTTCTTGTGAATGCTTGCAAGTTGCTTAAGGCACTTTCAAAGGAAAGTGATTTTCTCTGAAAGGACAGCATTTAGAAAGTGAAGCAACACTCCGTTCACTTCGCACAGTGAATTGAAGTGTTGGAACAGACTGCTTCTCTTTCAGAGAAATGCATGTTAGTTTCTGTTGAATGCTTATAAGTAGCTTAAGGCACTTTCAAAGGAAAGTGATTTTCTCTGAAAGGACAGCATTTAGAAAGTGAAGCAACACTCCATTCACTTCGCACAGTGAATTGAAGTGTTGGAACAGACTGCTTCTCTTTCAGAGAAACGTATGTGAGTTTCTTGTGAATGCTTGCAAGTTGCTTAAGGCACTTTCAAAGGAAAGTGATTTTCTCTGAAAGGACAGCATTTAGAAAGTGAAGCAACACTCCGTTCACTTCGCACAGTGAATTGAAGTGTTGGAACAGACTGCTTCTCTTTCAGAGAAACGCATGTGAGTTTTTTATGAATGCTTGAAAGTAGTTTAAGGCACTTTCAAAGAAAAGTGATTTTCTCTGAAAGGACAGTGTTTAGAAAGTGAGGCAACACTCCATTCACTTCGCACAGTGAATTGAAGTGTTGGAACCGACTGCTTCTCTTTCAGAGAAACGCATGTGAGTTTCTTCCTAATGCTTGCAAGTAGCTTAAGGCACTTTCAAAGGAAAGTGATTTTCTCTGAAAGGACAGCATTTAGAAAGTGAAGCAACACTCCATTCACTTCGCACAGTGAATTGAAGTGTTGGAACAGACTGCTTCTCTTTCAGAGAAACGCATGTGAGTTTCTGGTGAATGCTTGTAAGTAGCTTAAGGCACTTTCAAAGGAAAGTGATTTTCTCTGAAAGGACAGCATTTAGAAAGTGAAGCAACACTCCATTCACTTCGCACAGTGAATTGAAGTGTTGGAACAGACTGCTTCTCTTTCAGAGAAATGCATGTGAGTTTAAGTTGAATGCTTGTAAGTAGCTTAAGGCACTTTCAAAGGAAAGTGATTTTCCCTGAAAGGACAGCATTTAGAAAGTGAAGCAGCACTCCATTCACTTCGCAGAGTGCATTGAAGTATTGGAACAGACTGCTTCTCTTTCAGAGAAACGCATGTGAGTTTCTGGTGAATGCTTGTAAGTAGCTTAAGGCACTTTCAAAGGAAAGTGATTTTCTCTGAAAGGACAGCATTTAGAAAGTGAAGCAACACTCCATTCACTTCGCACAGTGAATTGAAGTGTTGGAACAGACTGCTTCTCTTTCAGAGAAACGCATGTGAGTTTCTTCCTAATGCTTGCAAGTAGCTTAAGGCACTTTCAAAGGAAAGTGATTTTCTCTGAAAGGACAGCATTTAAAAAGTGAAGCAACACTCCATTCACTTCGCACAGTGAATTGAAGTGTTGGAACAGACTGCTTCTCTTTAAGAGAAACGCATGTGAGTTTTTTGTGAATGCTTGAAAGTAGTTTAAGGCACTTTCAAAGGAAAGTGATTTTCTCTGAAAGGACAGAATTTAGAAAGTGATGCAACACTCCATTCACTTCGCACAGTGAATTGAAGTGTTGGAACAGACTGCTTCTCTTTCAGAGAAACGCATGTGAGTTTCTTCCTAATGCTTGTAAGTAGCTTAAGGCACTTTCAAAGGAAAGTGATTTTCTCTGAAAGGACAGCATTTAGAAAGTGAAGCAACACTCCATTCACTTTGTACAGTGAATTGAAGTGTTGGAACAGACTGCTTCTCTTTCAGAGAAATGCATGAGAGTTTCTGTTGAATGCTTGTAAGTAGCTTAAGGCTCTTTCAAAGGAAAGTGATTTTCTCTGAAAGGACAGCATTTAGAAAGTAAAGCAACACTCCATTCCCTTCGCACAATAAATTGAAGTGTTGGAACAGACTGCTTCTCTTTCATAGAAACGCATTAGTGTGTCTTGTGAATGCTTGCAAGTAGCTTAAGGCACATTCAAAGGAAAGTGATTTTCTCTGAAAGGACAGCATTTAGAAAGTGAAGCAACACTCCATTCACTTCGCACAGAGAATTGAAGTGTTGGAACAGATTACTTCTCTTTCAGAGAAATGCATGTGAGTTTCTGTTGAATGCTTGTAAGTAGCTTAAGGCACATTCAAAGGAAATGGATTTTCTCTGAAAGGACAGCATTTAGAAAGTGAAGCAACACTCCATTCACTTCGCACTGTGACTTGAAGTGTTGGAACAGACTGCTTCTCTTTCAGAGAAACGCATGTGAGTTTTTTGTGAATGCTTGAAAGTAGTTTAAGGCACTTTCAAAGGAAAGTGTTTTTCTCTGAAAATACAGAATTTAGAAAGTGAAGCAACACTCCATTCACTTCGCACAGTGAATTGAAGTGTTGGAACAGACTGCTTCTCTTTCAGAGAAACGCATGTGAGTTTCTTCCTAATGCTCGCAAGTAGCTTAAGGCACTTCCAAAGCAAAGTGATTTTCTCTGAAAGGACAGCATTTAGAAAGTGAAGCAACACTCCATTCACTTCGCACAGTGAATTGAAGTGTTGGAACAGACTGCTTCTCTTTCAGAGAAACGCATGTGAGTTTCTGGTGAATGCTTGTAAGTAGCTTAAGGCACTTTCAAAGGAAAGTGATTTTCTCTGAAAGGACAGCATTTTGAAAGTGAAGCAACACTCCATTCCCTTCGTGCAGTGAATTGAAGTGTTGGAACAGAGTGCTTCTCATTCATAGAAACGCATTAGTGTTTCTTGTGAATGCTTGCAAGTTGCTTAAGGCACTTTCAAAGGAAAGTGATTTTCTCTGAAAGGACAGCATTTAGAAAGTGAAGCAACACTCCATTTACTTTGTACAGTGAATTGAAGTGTTGGAACAGACTGCTTCTCTTTCAGAGAAATGCATGTGAGTTTCTGTTGAATGCTTTTAAGTAGCTTAAGGCTCTTTCAAAGGAAAGTGATTTTCTCTGAAAGGACAGCATTTAGAAAGTGAAGCAACACTCCATTCACTTCGCACAGTGAATTGAAGTGTTGGAACAGACTGCTTCTCTTTCAGAGAAACGCATGTGAGTTTCTTTTGAATGCTTGCAAGTTGCTTAAGGCACATTCAAAGGAAAGTGATTTTCTCTGAAAGGACAGCATTTAGAAACTGAAGCAACACTCCATTCACTTCGCACAGTGAATTGAAGTGTTGGAACAGACTGCTTCTCTTTCAGAGAAACGCATGTGAGTTTCTTCCTAATGCTTGCAAGTAGCTTAAGGCACTTTCAAAGGAAAGTGATTTTCTCTGATTGGACAGCATTTAGAAAGTGAAGCAACACTCCATTCACTTCGCACAGTGAATTGAAGTGTTGGAACAGACTGCTTCTCTTTCAGAGAAACGCATGTGAGTTTCTGGTGAATGCTTGTAAGTAGCTTAAGGCACTTTCAAAGGAAAGTGATTTTCTCTGAAAGGACAGCATTTAGAAAGTGAAGCAACACTCCATTCACTTCGCACAGTGAATTGAAGTGTTGGAACAGACTGCTTCTCTTTCAGAGAAACGCATGTGAGTTTCTTTTGAATGCTTGCAAGTTGCTTAAGGCACATTCAAAGGAAAGTGATTTTCTCTGAAAGGACAGCATTTAGAAAGTGAAGCAACACTCCATTCACTTCGCACAGTGAATTGAAGTGTTGGAACAGACTGCTTCTCTTTAAGAGAAACGCATGTGAGTTTTTTGTGAATGCTTGAAAGTAGTTTAAGGCACTTTCAAAGGAAAGTGATTTTCTCTGAAAGGACAGCATTTAGAAAGTGAAGCAACACTCCATTCACTTCGCACTGTGAATTGAAGTGTTGGAACAGACTGCTTCTCTTTCAGAGAAACGCATGTGAGTTTTTTGTGAATGCTTGAAAGTAGTTTAAGGCACTTTCAAAGGAAAGTGTTTTTCTCTGAAAAGACAGAATTTAGAAAGTGAAGCAACACTCCATTCACTTCGCACAGTGAATTGAAGTGTTGGAACAGACTGCTCCTCTTTCAGAGAAACGCATGTGAGTTTCTTCCTAATGCTTGCAAGTAGCTTAAGGCACTTTCAAAGGAAAGTGATTTTCTCTGATTGGACAGCATTTAGAAAGTGAAGCAACACTCCATTTCCTTCGCACAGTGAAATGAAGTGTTGGAACAGACTGCTTCTCTTTCAAAGAAACGCTTGTGAGTTTCTGGTGAATGCTTGTAAGTAGCTTAAGGCACTTTCAAAGGAAAGTGATTTTCTCTGAAAGAAGAGCATTTAGAAAGTGAAGCAACACTCCATTCCCTTCGTGCAGTGAATTGAAGTGTTGGAACAGAGTGCTTCTCATTCATAGAAACGCATTAGTGTTTCTTGTGAATGCTTGCAAGTTGCTTAAGGCACTTTCAAAGGAAAGTGATTTTCTCTGAAAGGACAGCATTTAGAAAGTGAAGCAACACTCCGTTCACTTCGCACAGTGAATTGAAGTGTTGGAACAGACTGCTTCTCTTTCAGAGAAATGCATGTTAGTTTCTGTTGAATGCTTATAAGTAGCTTAAGGCACTTTCAAAGGAAAGTGATTTTCTCTGAAAGGACAGCATTTAGAAAGTGAAGCAACACTCCATTCACTTCGCACAGTGAATTGAAGTGTTGGAACAGACTGCTTCTCTTTCAGAGAAACGTATGTGAGTTTCTTGTGAATGCTTGCAAGTTGCTTAAGGCACTTTCAAAGGAAAGTGATTTTCTCTGAAAGGACAGCATTTAGAAAGTGAAGCAACACTCCGTTCACTTCGCACAGTGAATTGAAGTGTTGGAACAGACTGCTTCTCTTTCAGAGAAACGCATGTGAGTTTTTTATGAATGCTTGAAAGTAGTTTAAGGCACTTTCAAAGAAAAGTGATTTTCTCTGAAAGGACAGTGTTTAGAAAGTGAGGCAACACTCCATTCACTTCGCACAGTGAATTGAAGTGTTGGAACCGACTGCTTCTCTTTCAGAGAAACGCATGTGAGTTTCTTCCTAATGCTTGCAAGTAGCTTAAGGCACTTTCAAAGGAAAGTGATTTTCTCTGAAAGGACAGCATTTAGAAAGTGAAGCAACACTCCATTCACTTCGCACAGTGAATTGAAGTGTTGGAACAGACTGCTTCTCTTTCAGTGAAACGCATGTGAGTTTCTGGTGAATGCTTGTAAGTAGCTTAAGGCACTTTCAAAGGAAAGTGATTTTCTCTGAAAGGACAGCATTTAGAAAGTGAAGCAACACTCCATTCACTTCGCACAGTGAATTGAAGTGTTGGAACAGACTGATTCTCTTTCAGAGAAATGCATGTGAGTTTAAGTTGAATGCTTGTAAGTAGCTTAAGGCACTTTCAAAGGAAAGTGATTTTCCCTGAAAGGACAGCATTTAGAAAGTGAAGCAGCACTCCATTCACTTCGCAGAGTGAATTGAAGTATTGGAACAGACTGCTTCTCTTTCAGAGAAACGCATGTGAGTTTCTGGTGAATGCTTGTAAGTAGCTTAAGGCACTTTCAAAGGAAAGTGATTTTCTCTGAAAGGACAGCATTTAGAAAGTGAAGCAACACTCCATTCACTTCGCACAGTGAATTGAAGTGTTGGAACAGACTGCTTCTCTTTCAGAGAAACGCATGTGAGTTTCTTCCTAATGCTTGCAAGTCGCTTAAGGCACTTTCAAAGGAAAGTGATTTTCTCTGAAAGGACAGCATTTAAAAAGTGAAGCAACACTCCATTCACTTCGCACAGTGAATTGAAGTGTTGGAACAGACTGCTTCTCTTTAAGAGAAACGCATGTGAGTTTTTTGTGAATGCTTGAAAGTAGTTTAAGGCACTTTCAAAGGAAAGTGATTTTCTCTGAAAGGACAGAATTTAGAAAGTGATGCAACACTCCATTCACTTCGCACAGTGAATTGAAGTGTTGGAACAGACTGCTTCTCTTTCAGAGAAACGCATGTGAGTTTCTTCCTAATGCTTGTAAGCAGCTTAAGGCACTTTCAAAGGAAAGTGATTTTCTCTGAAAGGACAGCATTTAGAAAGTGAAGCAACACTCCATTCACTTTGTACAGTGAATTGAAGTGTTGGAACAGACTGCTTCTCTTTCAGAGAAATGCATGAGAGTTTCTGTTGAATGCTTGTAAGTAGCTTAAGGCTCTTTCAAAGGAAAGTGATTTTATCTGAAAGGACAGCATTTAGAAAGTAAAGCAACACTCCATTCCCTTCGCACAATAAATTGAAGTGTTGGAACAGACTGCTTCTCTTTCATAGAAACGCATTAGTGTGTCTTGTGAATGCTTGCAAGTAGCTTAAGGCACATTCAAAGGAAAGTGATTTTCTCTGAAAGGACAGCATTTAGAAAGTGAAGCAACACTCCATTCACTTCGCACAGAGAATTGAAGTGTTGGAACAGATTACTTCTCTTTCAGAGAAATGCATGTGAGTTTCTGTTGAATGCTTGTAAGTAGCTTAAGGCACATTCAAAGGAAAGGGATTTTCTCTGAAAGGACAGCATTTAGAAAGTGAAGCAACACTCCATTCACTTCGCACTGTGACTTGAAGTGTTGGAACAGACTGCTTCTCTTTCAGAGAAACGCATGTGAGTTTTTTGTGAATGCTTGAAAGTAGTTTAAGGCACTTTCAAAGGAAAGTGTTTTTCTCTGAAAATACAGATTTTAGAAAGTGAAGCAACACTCCATTCACTTCGCACAGTGAATTGAAGTGTTGGAACAGACTGCTTCTCTTTCAGAGAAACGCATGTGAGTTTCTTCCTAATGCTCGCAAGTAGCTTAAGGCACTTCCAAAGCAAAGTGATTTTCTCTGATTGGACAGCATTTAGAAAGTGAAGCAACACTCCATTCACTTCGCACAGTGAATTGAAGTGTTGGAACAGACTGCTTCTCTTTCAGAGAAACGCATGTGAGTTTCTGGTGAATGCTTGTAAGTAGCTTAAGGCACTTTCAAAGGAAAGTGATTTTCTCTGAAAGGACAGCATTTTGAAAGTGAAGCAACACTCCATTCCCTTCGTGCAGTGAATTGAAGTGTTGGAACAGAGTGCTTCTCATTCATAGAAACGCATTAGTGTTTCTTGTGAATGCTTGCAAGTTGCTTAAGGCACTTTCAAAGGAAAGTGATTTTCTCTGAAAGGACAGCATTTAGAAAGTGAAGCAACACTCCATTTACTTTGTACAGTGAATTGAAGTGTTGGAACAGACTGCTTCTCTTTCAGAGAAATGCATGTGAGTTTCTGTTGAATGCTTGTAAGTAGCTTAAGGCTCTTTCAAAGGAAAGTGATTTTCTCTGAAAGGACAGCATTTAGAAAGTGAAGCAACACTCCATTCACTTCGCACAGTGAATTGAAGTGTTGGAACAGACTGCTTCTCTTTCAGAGAAACGCATGTGAGTTTCTTTTGAATGCTTGCAAGTTGCTTAAGGCACATTCAAAGGAAAGTGATTTTCTCTGAAAGGACAGCATTTAGAAACTGCAGCAACACTCCATTCACTTCGCACAGTGAATTGAAGTGTTGGAACAGACTGCTTCTCTTTCAGAGAAACGCATGTGAGTTTCTTCCTAATGCTTGCAAGTAGCTTAAGGCACTTTCAAAGGAAAGTGATTTTCTCTGATTGGACAGCATTTAGAAAGTGAAGCAACACTCCATTCACTTTGCACAGTGAATTGAAGTGTTGGAACAGACTGCTTCTCTTTCAGAGAAACGCATGTGAGTTTCTGGTGAATGCTTGTAAGTAGCTTAAGGCACTTTCAAAGGAAAGTGATTTTCTCTGAAAGGACAGCATTTAGAAAGTGAAGCAACACTCCATTCACTTCGCACAGTGAATTGAAGTGTTGGAACAGACTGCTTCTCTTTCAGAGAAACGCATGTGAGTTTCTTTTGAATGCTTGCAAGTTGCTTAAGGCACATTCAAAGGAAAGTGATTTTCTCTGAAAGGACAGCATTTAGAAAGTGAAGCAACACTCCATTCACTTCGCACAGTGAATTGAAGTGTTCGAACAGACTGCTTCTCTTTAAGAGAAACGCATGTGAGTTTTTTGTGAATGCTTGAAAGTAGTTTAAGGCACTTTCAAAGGAAAGTGATTTTCTCTGAAAGGACAGCATTTAGAAAGTGAAGCAACACTCCATTCACTTCGCACTGTGAATTGAAGTGTTGGAACAGACTGCTTCTCTTTCAGAGAAACGCATGTGAGTTTTTTGTGAATGCTTGAAAGTAGTTTAAGGCACTTTCAAAGGAAAGTGTTTTTCTCTGAAAAGACAGAATTTAGAAAGTGAAGCAACACTCCATTCACTTCGCACAGTGAATTGAAGTGTTGGAACAGACTGCTTCTCTTTCAGAGAAACGCATGTGAGTTTCTTCCTAATGCTTGCAAGTAGCTTAAGGCACTTTCAAAGGAAAGTGATTTTCTCTGATTGGACAGCATTTAGAAAGTGAAGCAACACTCCATTTACTTCGAACAGTGAATTGAAGTGTTGGAACAGACTGCTTCTCTTTCAAAGAAACGCTTGTGAGTTTCTGGTGAATGCTTGTAAGTAGCTTAAGGCACTTTCAAAGGAAAGTGATTTTCTCTGAAAGAAGAGCATTTAGAAAGTGAAGCAACACTCCATTCCCTTCGTGCAGTGAATTGAAGTGTTGGAACAGAGTGCTTCTCATTCATAGAAACGCATTAGTGTTTCTTGTGAATGCTTGCAAGTTGCTTAAGGCACTTTCAAAGGAAAGTGATTTTCTCTGAAAGGACAGCATTTAGAAAGTGAAGCAACACTCCATTCACTTTGTACAGTGAATTGAAGTGTTGGAACAGACTGCTTCTCTTTCAGAGAAATGCATGTGAGTTTCTGTTGAATGCTTGTAAGTAGCTTAAGGCTCTTTCAAAGGAAAGAGATTTTCTCTCAAAGGACAGCATTTAGAAAGTAAAACAACACTCCATTCCCTTCGCACAATAAATTGAAATGTTGGAACAGACTGCTTCTCTTTCATAGAAACGCAATAGTGTTTCTTGTGAATGCTTGCAAGTAGCTTAAGGCACATTCAAAGGAAAGTGATTTTCTCTGAAAGGACAGCATTTAGAAAGTGAAGCAACACTCCATTCACTTCGCACAGAGAATTGAAGTGTTGGAACAGATTACTTCTCTTTCAGAGAAATGCATGTGAGTTTCTGTTGAATGCTTGTAAGTAGCTTAACGCACATTCAAAGGAAAATGATTTTCTCTGAAAGGACAGCATTTAGAAAGTGAAGCAACACTCCATTCACTTCGCACAGTGAATTGAAGTGTTGGAACAGACTGCTTCTCTTTCAGAGAAACGCATGTGAGTTTTTTGTGAATGCTTGAAAGTAGTTTAAGGCACTTTCAATGGAAAGTGATTTTTCTCTGAAAGGACAGCATTTAGAAAGTGAGGCAACACTCCATTCACTTCGCACAGTGAAATGAAGTGTTGGAACAGACTGCTTCTCTTTCAAAGAAACGCTTGTGAGTTTCTGGTGAATGCTTGTAAGTAGCTTAAGGCACTTTCAAAGGAAAGTGATTTTCTCTGAAAGAAGAGCATTTAGAAAGTGAAGCAACACTCCATTCCCTTCGTGCAGTGAATTGAAGTGTTGGAACAGAGTGCTTCTCATTCATAGAAACGCATTAGTGTTTCTTGTGAATGCTTGCAAGTTGCTTAAGGCACTTTCAAAGGAAAGTGATTTTCTCTGAAAGGACAGCATTTAGAAAGTGAAGCAACACTCCGTTCACTTCGCACAGTGAATTGAAGTGTTGGAACAGACTGCTTCTCTTTCAGAGAAACGCATGTGAGTTTTTTATGAATGCTTGAAAGTAGTTTAAGGCACTTTCAAAGGAAAGTGATTTTCTCTGAAAGGACAGTGTTTAGAAAGTGAGGCAACACTCCATTCACTTCGCACAGTGAATGGAAGTGTTTGAACCGACTGCTTCTCTTTCAGAGAAACGCATGTGAGTTTCTTGTGAATGCTTGTTAGTAGCTTAAGGCACTTTCAAAGGACAGTGATTTTCTCTGAAAGGACAGCATTTAGAAAGTGAAGCAACACTCCATTCCCTTCGAGCAGTGAATTGAAGTGTTGGAACAGACTGCTTCTCTTTCAGAGAAATGCATGTTAGTTTCTGTTGAATGCTTGTAAGTAGCTTAAGGCACTTTCAAAGGAAAGTGATTTTCTCTGAAAGGACAGCATTTAGAAAGTGAAGCAACACTCCATTCACTTCGCACAGTGAATTGAAGTGTTGGAACAGACTGCTTCTCTTTCAGAGAAACGTATGTGAGTTTCTTGTGAATGCTTGCAAGTTGCTTAAGGCACTTTCAAAGGAAAGTGATTTTCTCTGAAAGGACAGCATTTAGAAAGTGAAGCAACACTCCGTTCACTTCGCACAGTGAATTGAAGTGTTGGAACAGACTGCTTCTCTTTCAGAGAAACGCATGTGAGTTTTTTATGAATGCTTGAAAGTAGTTTAAGGCACTTTCAAAGAAAAGTGATTTTCTCTGAAAGGACAGTGTTTAGAAAGTGAGGCAACACTCCATTCACTTCGCACAGTGAATTGAAGTGTTGGAACCTACTGCTTCTCTTTCAGAGAAACGCATGTGAGTTTCTTCCTAATGCTTGCAAGTAGCTTAAGGCACTTTCAAAGGAAAGTGATTTTCTCTGAAAGGACAGCATTTAGAAAGTGAAGCAACACTCCATTCACTTCGCACAGTGAATTGAAGTGTTGGAACAGACTGCTTCTCTTTCAGAGAAACGCATGTGAGTTTCTGGTGAATGCTTGTAAGTAGCTTAAGGCACTTTCAAAGGAAAGTGATTTTCTCTGAAAGGACAGCATTTAGAAAGTGAAGCAACACTCCATTCACTTCGCACAGTGAATTGAAGTGTTGGAACAGACTGCTTCTCTTTCAGAGAAATGCATGTGAGTTTAAGTTGAATGCTTGTAAGTAGCTTAAGGCACTTTCAAAGGAAAGTGATTTTCCCTGAAAGGACAGCATTTAGAAAGTGAAGCAGCACTCCATTCACTTCGCAGAGTGAATTGAAGTATTGGAACAGACTGCTTCTCTTTCAGAGAAACGCATGTGAGTTTCTGGTGAATGCTTGTAAGTAGCTTAAGGCACTTTCAAAGGAAAGTGATTTTCTCTGAAAGGACAGCATTTAGAAAGTGAAGCAACACTCCATTCACTTCGCACAGTGAATTGAAGTGTTGGAACAGACTGCTTCTCTTTCAGAGAAACGTATGTGAGTTTCTTGTGAATGCTTGCAAGTTGCTTAAGGCACTTTCAAAGGAAAGTGATTTTCTCTGAAAGGACAGCATTTAGAAAGTGAAGCAACATTCCGTTCACTTCGCACAGTGAATTGAAGTGTTGGAACAGACTGCTTCTCTTTCAGAGAAACGCATGTGAGTTTTTTATGAATGCTTGAAAGTAGTTTAAGGCACTTTCAAAGGAAAGTGATTTTCTCTGAAAGGACAGTGTTTAGAAAGTGAGGCAACACTCCATTCACTTCGCACAGTGAATTGAAGTGTTTGAACCGACTGCTTCTCTTTCAGAGAAACGCATGTGAGTTTCTGGTGAATGCTTGTTAGTAGCTTAAGGCACTTTCAAAGGACAGTGATTTTCTCTGAAAGGACAGCATTTAGAAAGTGAAGCAACACTAAATTCCCTTCGAGCAGTGAATTGAAGTGTTGGAACAGACTGCTTCTCTTTCAGAGAAATGCATGTTAGTTTCTGTTGAATGCTTGTAAGTAGCTTAAGGCACTTTCAAAGGAAAGTGATTTTCTCTGATTGGACAGCATTTAGAAAGTGAAGCAACACTCCATTCACTTCGCACAGTGAATTGAAGTGTTGGAACAGACTGCTTCTCTTTCAGAGAAACGTATGTGAGTTTCTTGTGAATGCTTGCAAGTTGCTTAAGGCACTTTCAAAGGAAAGTGATTTTCTCTGAAAGGACAGCATTTAGAAAGTGAAGCAACACTCCGTTCACTTCGCACAGTGAATTGAAGTGTTGGAACAGACTGCTTCTCTTTCAGAGAAACGCATGTGAGTTTTTTATGAATGCTTGAAAGTAGTTTAAGGCACTTTCAAAGAAAAGTGATTTTCTCTGAAAGGACAGTGTTTAGAAAGTGAAGCAACACTCCATTCACTTCGCACAGTGAATTGAAGTGTTGGAACAGACTGCTTCTCTTTCAGAGAAACGCATGTGAGTTTCTGGTGAATGCAAGTAAGTAGCTTAAGGCACTTTCAAAGGAAAGTGATTTTCTCTGAAAGGACAGCATTTAGAAAGTGAAGCAACACTCCATTCACTTCGCACAGTGAATTGAAGTGTTGGAACAGACTGCTTCTCTTTCAGAGAAATGCATGTGAGTTTAAGTTGAATGCTTGTAAGTAGCTTAAGGCACTTTCAAAGGAAAGTGATTTTCCCTGAAAGGACAGCATTTAGAAAGTGAAGCAGCACACCATTCACTTCGCAGAGTGAATTGAAGTATTGGAACAGACTGCTTCTCTTTCAGAGAAACGCATGTGAGTTTCTGGTGAATGCTTGTAAGTAGCTTAAGGCACTTTCAAAGGAAAGTGATTTTCTCTGAAAGGACAGCATTTAGAAAGTGAAGCAACACTCCATTCACTTCGCACAGTGAATTGAAGTGTTGGAACAGACTGCTTCTCTTTCAGAGAAACGTATGTGAGTTTCTTGTGAATGCTTGCAAGTTGCTTAAGGCACTTTCAAAGGAAAGTGATTTTCTCTGAAAGGACAGCATTTAGAAAGTGAAGCAACACTCCGTTCACTTCGCACAGTGAATTGAAGTGTTGGAACAGACTGCTTCTCTTTCAGAGAAACGCATGTGAGTTTTTATGAATGCTTGAAAGTAGTTTAAGGCACTTTCAAAGGAAAGTGATTTTCTCTGAAAGGACAGTGTTTAGAAAGTGAGGCAACACTCCATTCACTTCGCACAGTGAATTGAAGTGTTTGAACCGACTGCTTCTCTTTCAGAGAAACGCATGTGAGTTTCTGGTGAATGCTTGTTAGTAGCTTAAGGCACTTTCAAAGGAAAGTGATTTTCTCTGAAAGGACAGCATTTAAAAAGTGAAGCAACACTCCATTCACTTCGCACAGTGAATTGAAGTGTTGGAACAGACTGCTTCTCTTTCAGAGAAACGCATGTGAGTTTCTTCCTAATGCTTGCAAGTCGCTTAAGGCACTTTCAAAGGAAAGTGATTTTCTCTGAAAGGACAGCATTTAAAAAGTGAAGCAACACTCCATTCACTTCGCACAGTGAATTGAAGTGTTGGAACAGACTGCTTCTCTTTAAGAGAAACGCATGTGAGTTTTTTGTGAATGCTTGAAAGTAGTTTAAGGCACTTTCAAAGGAAAGTGATTTTCTCTGAAAGGACAGAATTTAGAAAGTGATGCAACACTCCATTCACTTCGCACAGTGAATTGAAGTGTTGGAACAGACTGCTTCTCTTTCAGAGAAACGCATGTGAGTTTCTTCCTAATGCTTGTAAGTAGCTTAAGGCACTTTCAAAGGAAAGTGATTTTCTCTGAAAGGACAGCATTTAGGAAGTGAAGCAACACTCCATTCACTTTGTACAGTGAATTGAAGTGTTGGAACAGACTGCTTCTCTTTCAGAGAAATGCATGAGAGTTTCTGTTGAATGCTTGTAAGTAGCTTAAGGCTCTTTCAAAGGAAAGTGATTTTCTCTGAAAGGACAGCATTTAGAAAGTAAAGCAACACTCCATTCCCTTCGCACAATAAATTGAAGTGTTGGAACAGACTGCTTCTCTTTCATAGAAACGCATTAGTGTGTCTTGTGAATGCTTGCAAGTAGCTTAAGGCACATTCAAAGGAAAGGGATTTTCTCTGAAAGGACAGCATTTAGAAAGTGAAGCAACACTCCATTCACTTCGCACTGTGACTTGAAGTGTTGGAACAGACTGCTTCTCTTTCAGAGAAACGCATGTGAGTTTTTTGGGAATGCTTGTAAGTAGTTTAAGGCACTTTCAAAGGAAAGTGTTTTTCTCTGAAAATACAGAATTTAGAAAGTGAAGCAACACTCCATTCACTTCGCACAGTGAATTGAAGTGTTGGAACAGACTGCTTCTCTTTCAGAGAAACGCATGTGAGTTTCTTCCTAATGCTCGCAAGTAGCTTAAGGCACTTCCAAAGCAAAGTGATTTTCTCTGATTGGACAGCATTTAGAAAGTGAAGCAACACTCCATTTACTTTGTACAGTGAATTGAAGTGTTGGAACAGACTGCTTCTCTTTCAGAGAAATGCATGTGAGTTTCTGTTGAATGCTTGTAAGTAGCTTAAGGCTCTTTCAAAGGAAAGTGATTTTCTCTGAAAGGACAGCATTTAGAAAGTGAAGCAACACTCCATTCACTTCGCACAGTGAATTGAAGTGTTGGAACAGACTGCTTCTCTTTCAGAGAAACGCATGTGAGTTTCTTTTGAATGCTTGCAAGTTGCTTAAGGCACATTCAAAGGAAAGTGATTTTCTCTGAAAGGACAGCATTTAGAAACTGAAGCAACACTCCATTCACTTCGCACAGTGAACTGAAGTATTGGAACAGACTGCTTCTCTTTCAGAGAAACGCATGTGAGTTTCTTCCTAATGCTTGCAAGTAGCTTAAGGCACTTTCAAAGGAAAGTGATTTTCTCTGATTGGACAGCATTTAGAAAGTGAAGCAACACTCCATTCACTTCGCACAGTGAATTGAAGTGTTGGAACAGACTGCTTCTCTTTCAGAGAAACGCATGTGAGTTTCTGGTGAATGCTTGTAAGTAGCTTAAGGCACTTTAAAAGGAAAGTGATTTTCTCTGAAAGGACAGCATTTAGAAAGTGAAGCAACACTCCATTCACTTCGCACAGTGAATTGAAGTGTTGGAACAGACTGCTTCTCTTTCAGAGAAACGCATGTGAGTTTCTTTTGAATGCTTGCAAGTTGCTTAAGGCACATTCAAAGGAAAGTGATTTTCTCTGAAAGGACAGCATTTAGAAAGTGAAGCAACACTCCATTCACTTCGCACAGTGAATTGAAGTGTTCGAACAGACTGCTTCTCTTTAAGAGAAACGCATGTGAGTTTTTTGTGAATGCTTGAAAGTAGTTTAAGGCACTTTCAAAGGAAAGTGATTTTCTCTGAAAGGACAGCATTTAGAAAGTGAAGCAACACTCCATTCACTTCGCACTGTGAATTGAAGTGTTGGAACAGACTGCTTCTCTTTCAGAGAAACGCATGTGAGTTTTTTGTGAATGCTTGAAAGTAGTTTAAGGCACTTTCAAAGGAAAGTGTTTTTCTCTGAAAAGACAGAATTTAGAAAGTGAAGCAACACTCCATTCACTTCGCACAGTGAATTGAAGTGTTGGAACAGACTGCTCCTCTTTCAGAGAAACGCATGTGAGTTTCTTCCTAATGCTTGCAAGTAGCTTAAGGCACTTTCAAAGGAAAGTGATTTTCTCTGATTGGACAGCATTTAGAAAGTGAAGCAACACTCCATTTACTTCGAACAGTGAATTGAAGTGTTGGGACAGACTGCTTCTCTTTCAAAGAAACCCTTGTGAGTTTCTGGTGAATGCTTGTAAGTAGCTTAAGGCACTTTCAAAGGAAAGTGATTTTCTCTGAAAGAAGAGCATTTAGAAAGTGAAGCAACACTCCATTCCCTTCGTGCAGTGAATTGAAGTGTTGGAACAGAGTGCTTCTCATTCATAGAAACGCATTAGTGTTTCTTGTGAATGCTTGCAAGTTGCTTAAGGCACTTTCAAAGGAAAGTGATTTTCTCTGAAAGGACAGCATTTAGAAAGTGAAGCAACACTCCATTCACTTTGTACAGTGAATTGAAGTGTTGGAACAGACTGCTTCTCTTTCAGAGAAATGCATGTGAGTTTCTGTTGAATGCTTGTAAGTAGCTTAAGGCTCTTTCAAAGGAAAGAGATTTTCTCTCAAAGGACAGCATTTAGAAAGTAAAACAACACTCCATTCCCTTCGCACAATAAATTGAAGTGTTGTAACAGACTGCTTCTCTTTCATAGAAACGCAATAGTGTTTCTTGTGAATGCTTGCAAGTAGCTTAAGGCACATTCAAAGGAAAGTGATTTTCTCTGAAAGGACAGCATTTAGAAAGTGAAGCAACACTCCATTCACTTCGCACAGAGAATTGAAGTGTTGGAACAGATTACTTCTCTTTCAGAGAAATGCATGTGAGTTTCTGTTGAATGCTTGTAAGTAGCTTAAGGCACATTCAAAGGAAAATGATTTTCTCTGAAAGGACAGCATTTAGAAAGTGAAGCAACACTCCATTCACTTCGCACAGTGAATTGAAGTGTTGGAACAGACTGCTTCTCTTTCAGAGAAACGCATGTGAGTTTTTTGTGAATGCTTGAAAGTAGTTTAAGGCACTTTCAAAGGAAAGTGATTTTCTCTGAAAGGACAGCATTTAGAAAGTGAGGCAACACTCCATTCACTTCGCACAGTGAAATGAAGTGTTGGAACAGACTGCTTCTCTTTCAAAGAAACGCTTGTGAATTTCTGGTGAATGCTTGTAAGTAGCTTAAGGCACTTTCAAAGGAAAGTGATTTTCTCTGAAAGAAGAGCATTTAGAAAGTGAAGCAACACTCCATTCCCTTCGTGCAGTGAATTGAAGTGTTGGAACAGAGTGCTTCTCATTCATAGAAACGCATTAGTGTTTCTTGTGAATGCTTGCATGTTGCTTAAGGCACTTTCAAAGGAAAGTGATTTTCTCTGAAAGGACAGCATTTAGAAAGTGAAGCAACACTCCATTCACTTTGTACAGTGAATTGAAGTGTTGGAACAGACTGCTTCTCTTTCAGAGAAATGCATGTGAGTTTCTGTTGAATGCTTGTAAGTAGCTTAAGGCTCTTTCAAAGGAAAGAGATTTTCTCTCAAAGGACAGCATTTAGAAAGTAAAACAACACTCCATTCCCTTCGCACAATAAATTGAAGTGTTGGAACAGACTGCTTCTCTTTCATAGAAACGCAATAGTGTTTCTTGTGAATGCTTGCAAGTAGCTTAAGGCACATTCAAAGGAAAGTGATTTTCTCTGAAAGGACAGCATTTAGAAAGTGAAGCAACACTCCATTCACTTCGCACAGTGAATTGAAGTGTTGGAACAGACTGCTTCTCTTTCAGAGAAACGCATGTGAGTTTCTTTTGAATGCTTGCAAGTTGCTTAAGGCACATTCAAAGGAAAGTGATTTTCTCTGAAAGGACAGCATTTAGAAACTGAAGCAACACTCCATTCACTTCGCACAGTGAATTGAAGTGTTGGAACAGACTGCTTCTCTTTCAGAGAAACGCATGTGAGTTTCTTCCTAATGCTTGCAAGTAGCTTAAGGCACTTTCAAAGGAAAGTGATTTTCTCTGATTGGACAGCATTTAGAAAGTGAAGCAACACTCCATTCACTTCGCACAGTGAATTGAAGTGTTGGAACAGACTGCTTCTCTTTCAGAGAAACGCATGTGAGTTTTTGGTGAATGCTTCTAAGTAGCTTAAGGCACTTTCAAAGGAAAGTGATTTTCTCTGAAAGGACAGCATTTAGAAAGTGAAGCAACACTCCATTCACTTCGCACAGTGAATTGAAGTGTTGGAACAGACTGCTTCTCTTTCAGAGAAACGCATGTGAGTTTCTTTTGAATGCTTGCAAGTTGCTTAAGGCACATTCAAAGGAAAGTGATTTTCTCTGAAAGGACAGCATTTAGAAAGTGAAGCAACACTCCATTCACTTCGCACAGTGAATTGAAGTGTTCGAACAGACTGCTTCTCTTTAAGAGAAACGCATGTGAGTTTTTTGTGAATGCTTGAAAGTAGTTTAAGGCACTTTCAAAGGAAAGTGATTTTCTCTGAAAGGACAGCATTTAGAAAGTGAAGCAACACTCCATTCACTTCGCACTGTGAATTGAAGTGTTGGAACAGACTGCTTCTCTTTCAGAGAAACGCATGTGAGTTTTTTGTGAATGCTTGAAAGTAGTTTAAGGCACTTTCAAAGGAAAGTGTTTTTCTCTGAAAAGACAGAATTTAGAAAGTGAAGCAACACTCCATTCACTTCGCACAGTGAATTGAAGTGTTGGAACAGACTGCTCCTCTTTCAGAGAAACGCATGTGAGTTTCTTCCTAATGCTTGCAAGTAGCTTAAGGCACTTTCAAAGGAAAGTGATTTTCTCTGATTGGACAGCATTTAGAAAGTGAAGCAACACTCCATTTACTTCGAACAGTGAATTGAAGTGTTGGAACAGACTGCTTCTCTTTCAAAGAAACGCTTGTGAGTTTCTGGTGAATGCTTGTAAGTAGCTTAAGGCACTTTCAAAGGAAAGTGATTTTCTCTGAAAGAAGAGCATTTAGAAAGTGAAGCAACACTCCATTCCCTTCGTGCAGTGAATTGAAGTGTTGGAACAGAGTGCTTCTCATTCATAGAAACGCATTAGTGTTTCTTGTGAATGCTTGCAAGTTGCTTAAGGCACTTTCAAAGGAAAGTGATTTTCTCTGAAAGGACAGCATTTAGAAAGTGAAGCAACACTCCATTCACTTTGTACAGTGAATTGAAGTGTTGGAACAGACTGCTTCTCTTTCAGAGAAATGCATGTGAGTTTCTGTTGAATGCTTGTAAGTAGCTTAAGGCTCTTTCAAAGGAAAGAGATTTTCTCTCAAAGGACAGCATTTAGAAAGTAAAACAACACTCCATTCCCTTCACACAATAAATTGAACTGTTGGAACAGACTGCTTCTCTTTCATAGAAACGCAATAGTGTTTCTTGTGAATGCTTGCAAGTAGCTTAAGGCACATTCAAAGGAAAGTGATTTTCTCTGAAAGGACAGCATTTAGAAAGTGAAGCAACACTCCATTCACTTCGCACAGAGAATTGAAGTGTTGGAACAGATTACTTCTCTTTCAGAGAAATGCATGTGAGTTTCTGTTGAATGCTTGTAAGTAGCTTAAGGCACATTCAAAGGAAAATGATTTTCTCTGAAAGGACAGCATTTAGAAAGTGAAGCAACACTCCATTCACTTCGCACAGTGAATTGAAGTGTTGGAACAGACTGCTTCTCTTTCAGAGAAACGCATGTGAGTTTTTTGTGAATGCTTGAAAGTAGTTTAAGGCACTTTCAATGGAAAGTGATTTTCTCTGAAAGGACAGCATTTAGAAAGTGAGGCAACACTCCATTCACTTCGCACAGTGAAATGAAGTGTTGGAACAGACTGCTTCTCTTTCAAAGAAACGCTTGTGAGTTTCTGGTGAATGCTTGTAAGTAGCTTAAGGCACTTTCAAAGGAAAGTGATTTTCTCTGAAAGGAGAGCATTTAGAATGTGAAGCAACACTCCATTCCCTTCGTGCAGTGAATTGAAGTGTTGGAACAGAGTGCTTCTCATTCATAGAAACGCATTAGTGTTTCTTGTGAATGCTTGCATGTTGCTTAAGGCACTTTCAAAGGAAAGTGATTTTCTCTGAAAGGACAGCATTTAGAAAGTGAAGCAACACTCCATTCACTTTGTACAGTGAATTGAAGTGTTGGAACAGACTGCTTCTCTTTCAGAGAAATGCATGTGAGTTTCTGTTGAATGCTTGTAAGTAGCTTAAGGCTCTTTCAAAGGAAAGAGATTTTCTCTCAAAGGACAGCATTTAGAAAGTAAAACAACACTCCATTCCCTTCGCACAATAAATTGAAGTGTTGGAACAGACTGCTTCTCTTTCATAGAAACGCAATAGTGTTTCTTGTGAATGCTTGCAAGTAGCTTAAGGCACATTCAAAGGAAAGTGATTTTCTCTGAAAGGACAGCATTTAGAAAGTGAAGCAACACTCCATTCACTTCGCACAGAGAATTGAAGTGTTGGAACAGATTACTTCTCTTTCAGAGAAATGCATGTGAGTTTCTGTTGAATGCTTGTAAGTAGCTTAAGGCACATTCAAAGGAAAGTGATTTTCTCTGAAAGGACAGCATTTAGAAAGTGAAGCAACACTCCATTCACTTCGCACAGTGAATTGAAGTGTTGGAACAGACTGCTTCTCTTTCAGAGAAACGCATGTGAGTTTCTTTTGAATGCTTGCAAGTTGCTTAAGGCACATTCAAAGGAAAGTGATTTTCTCTGAAAGGACAGCATTTAGAAAGTGAAGCAACACTCCATTCACTTCGCACAGTGAATTGAAGTGTTGGAACAGACTGCTTCTCTTTCAGAGAAACGCATGTGAGTTTCTTCCTAATGCTTGCAAGTAGCTTAAGGCACTTTCAAAGGAAAGTGATTTTCTCTGATTGGACAGCATTTAGAAAGTGAAGCAACACTCCATTCACTTCGCACAGTGAATTGAAGTGTTGGAACAGACTGCTTCTCTTTCAGAGAAACGCATGTGAGTTTCTGGTGAATGCTTGTAAGTAGCTTAAGGCACTTTCAAAGGAAAGTCATTTTCTCTGAAAGGACAGCATTTAGAAAGTGAAGCAACACTCCATTCACTTCGCACAGTGAATTGAAGTGTTGGAACAGACTGCTTCTCTTTCAGAGAAACGCATGTGAGTTTCTTTTGAATGCTTGCAAGTTGCTTAAGGCACATTCAAAGGAAAGTGATTTTCTCTGAAAGGACAGCATTTAGAAAGTGAAGCAACACTCCATTCACTTCGCACAGTGAATTGAAGTGTTCGAACAGACTGCTTCTCTTTAAGAGAAACGCATGTGAGTTTTTTGTGAATGCTTGAAAGTAGTTTAAGGCACTTTCAAAGGAAAGTGATTTTCTCTGAAAGGACAGCATTTAGAAAGTGAAGCAACACTCCATTCACTTCGCACTGTGAATTGAAGTGTTGGAACAGACTGCTTCTCTTTCAGAGAAACGCATGTGAGTTTTTTGTGAATGCTTGAAAGTAGTTTAAGGCACTTTCAAAGGAAAGTGTTTTTCTCTGAAAAGACAGAATTTAGAAAGTGAAGCAACACTCCATTCACTTCGCACAGTGAATTGAAGTGTTGGAACAGACTGCTCCTCTTTCAGAGAAACGCATGTGAGTTTCTTCCTAATGCTTGCAAGTAGCTTAAGGCACTTTCAAAGGAAAGTGATTTTCTCTGATTGGACAGCATTTAGAAAGTGAAGCAACACTCCATTTACTTCGAACAGTGAATTGAAGTGTTGGAACAGACTGCTTCTCTTTCAAAGAAACGCTTGTGAGTTTCTGGTGAATGCTTGTAAGTAGCTTAAGGCACTTTCAAAGGAAAGTGATTTTCTCTGAAAGAAGAGCATTTAGAAAGTGAAGCAACACTCCATTCCCTTCGTGCAGTGAATTGAAGTGTTGGAACAGAGTGCTTCTCATTCATAGAAACGCATTAGTGTTTCTTGTGAATGCTTGCAAGTTGCTTAAGGCACTTTCAAAGGAAAGTGATTTTCTCTGAAAGGACAGCATTTAGAAAGTGAAGCAACACTCCATTCACTTTGTACAGTGAATTGAAGTGTTGGAACAGACTGCTTCTCTTTCAGAGAAATGCATGTGAGTTTCTGTTGAATGCTTGTAAGTAGCTTAAGGCTCTTTCAAAGGAAAGAGATTTTCTCTCAAAGGACAGCATTTAGAAAGTAAAACAACACTCCATTCCCTTCGCACAATAAATTGAAGTGTTGGAACAGACTGCTTCTCTTTCATAGAAACGCAATAGTGTTTCTTGTGAATGCTTGCAAGTAGCTTAAGGCACATTCAAAGGAAAGTGATTTTCTCTGAAAGGACAGCATTTAGAAAGTGAAGCAACACTCCATTCACTTCGCACAGAGAATTGAAGTGTTGGAACAGATTACTTCTCTTTCAGAGAAATGCATGTGAGTTTCTGTTGAATGCTTGTAAGTAGCTTAAGGCACATTCAAAGGAAAATGATTTTCTCTGAAAGGACAGCATTTAGAAAGTGAAGCAACACTCCATTCACTTCGCACAGTGAATTGAAGTGTTGGAACAGACTGCTTCTCTTTCAGAGAAACGCATGTGAGTTTTTTGTGAATGCTTGAAAGTAGTTTAAGGCACTTTCAATGGAAAGTGATTTTCTCTGAAAGGATAGCATTTAGAAAGTGAGGCAACACTCCATTCACTTCGCACAGTGAAATGAAGTGTTGGAACAGACTGCTTCTCTTTCAAAGAAACGCTTGTGAGTTTCTGGTGAATGCTTGTAAGTAGCTTAAGGCACTTTCAAAGGAAAGTGATTTTCTCTGAAAGAAGAGCATTTAGAAAGTGAAGCAACACTCCATTCCCTTCGTGCAGTGAATTGAAGTGTTGGAACAGAGTGCTTCTCATTCATAGAAACGCATTAGTGTTTCTTGTGAATGCTTGCAAGTTGCTTAAGGCACTTTCAAAGGAAAGTGATTTTCTCTGAAAGGACAGCATTTAGAAAGTGAAGCAACACTCCATTCACTTTGTACAGTGAATTGAAGTGTTGGAACAGACTGCTTCTCTTTCAGAGAAATGCATGTGAGTTTCTGTTGAATGCTTGTAAGTAGCTTAAGGCTCTTTCAAAGGAAAGAGATTTTCTCTCAAAGGACAGCATTTAGAAAGTAAAACAACACTCCATTCCCTTCGCACAATAAATTGAAGTGTTGGAACAGACTGCTTCTCTTTCATAGAAACGCAATAGTGTTTCTTGTGAATGCTTGCAAGTAGCTTAAGGCACATTCAAAGGAAAGTGATTTTCTCTGAAAGGACAGCATTTAGAAAGTGAAGCAACACTCCATTCACTTCGCACAGAGAATTGAAGTGTTGGAACAGATTACTTCTCTTTCAGAGAAATGCATGTGAGTTTCTGTTGAATGCTTGTAAGTAGCTTAAGGCACATTCAAAGGAAAATGATTTTCTCTGAAAGGACAGCATTTAGAAAGTGAAGCAACACTCCATTCACTTCGCACAGTGAATTGAAGTGTTGGAACAGACTGCTTCTCTTTCAGAGAAACGCATGTGAGTTTTTTGTGAATGCTTGAAAGTAGTTTAAGGCACTTTCAATGGAAAGTGATTTTCTCTGAAAGGACAGCATTTAGAAAGTGAGGCAACACTCCATTCACTTCGCACAGTGAAATGAAGTGTTGGAATAGACTGCTTCTCATTCAGAGAAACGCATGTGAGTTTCTTCCTAATGCTTGCAAGTAGCTTAAGGCACTTTCAAAGGAAAGTGATTTTCTCTGAAAGGACAGCATTTAGAAAGTGAAGCAACACTCCATTCACTTCGCACAGTGAATTGAAGTGTTGGAACAGACTGCTTCTCTTTCAGAGAAACGCATGTGAGTTTCTTCCTGATGCTTGCAAGTAGCTTAAGGCACTTTCAAAGGAAAGTGATTTTCTCAGAAAGGACAGCATTTAGAAAGTGAAGCAACACTCCATTCACTTCGCACAGTGAACTGAAGTGTTGGAAAAGACTGTTTCTCTTTCAGAGAAACGCATGTGAGTTTCTGGTGAATGCTTGTAAGTAGCTTAAGGCACTTTCAAAGGAAAGTGATTTTCTCTGAAAGGACAGCATTTAGAAAGTGAAGCAACACTCCATTCACTTCGCACAGTGAATTGAAGTGTTGGAACAGACTGCTTCTCTTTCAGAGAAATGCATGTGAGTTTCTGTTGAATGCTTGTAAGTAGCTTAAGGCACTTTCAAAGGAAAGTGATTTTCTCTGAAAGGACAGCATTTAGAAAGTGAAGCAACACTCCATTCACTTCGCAGAGTGAATTGAAGTATTGGAACAGACTGCTTCTCTTTCAAAGAAACACATGTGAGTTTCTGGTGAATGCTTGTAAGTAGCTTAAGGCACTTTCAAAGGAAAGTGATTTTCTCTGAAAGGACAGCATTTAGAAAGTGAAGCAACACTCCATTCACTTCGCACAGTGAATTGAAGTGTTGGAACAGACTGCTTCTCTTTCAGAGAAACGCATGTGAGTTTCTTTTGAATGCTTGCAAGTTGCTTAAGGCACATTCAAAGGAAAGTGATTTTCTCTGAAAGGACAGCATTTAGAAACTGAAGCAACACTCCATTCACTTCGCACAGTGAATTGAAGTGTTGGAACAGACTGCTTCTCTTTCAGAGAAACGCATGTGAGTTTCTTCCTAATGCTTGCAAGTAGCTTAAGGCACTTTCAAAGGAAAGTGATTTTCTCTGATTGGACAGCATTTAGAAAGTGAAGCAACACTCCATTCACTTCGCACAGTGAATTGAAGTGTTGGAACAGACTGCTTCTCTTTCAGAGAAACGCATGTGAGTTTCTGGTGAATGCTTGTAAGTAGCTTAAGGCACTTTCAAAGGAAAGTGATTTTCTCTGAAAGGACAGCATTTAGAAAGTGAAGCAACACTCCATTCACTTCGCACAGTGAATTGAAGTGTTGGAACAGACTGCTTCTCTTTCAGAGAAACGCATGTGAGTTTCTTTTGAATGCTTGCAAGTTGCTTAAGGCACATTCAAAGGAAAGTGATTTTCTCTGAAAGGACAGCATTTAGAAAGTGAAGCAACACTCCATTCACTTCGCACAGTGAATTGAAGTGTTCGAACAGACTGCTTCTCTTTAAGAGAAACGCATGTGAGTTTTTTGTGAATGCTTGAAAGTAGTTTAAGGCACTTTCAAAGGAAAGTGTTTTTCTCTGAAAGGACAGAATTTAGAAAGTGAAGCAACACTCCATTCACTTCGCACAGTGAATTGAAGTGTTGGAACAGACTGCTCCTCTTTCAGAGAAACGCATGTGAGTTTCTTCCTAATGCTTGCAAGTAGCTTAAGGCACTTTCAAAGGAAAGTGATTTTCTCTGATTGGTCAGCATTTAGAAAGTGAAGCAACACTCCATTCACTTCGAACAGTGAATTGAAGTGTTGGAACAGACTGCTTCTCTTTCAAAGAAACGCTTGTGAGTTTCTGGTGAATGCTTGTAAGTAGCTTAAGGCACTTTCAAAGGAAAGTGATTTTCTCTGAAAGAAGAGCATTTAGAAAGTGAAGCAACACTCCATTCCCTTCGTGCAGTGAATTGAAGTGTTGGAACAGAGTGCTTCTCATTCATAGAAACGCATTAGTGTTTCTTGTGAATGCTTGCAAGTTGCTTAAGGCACTTTCAAAGGAAAGTGATTTTCTCTGAAAGGACAGCATTTAGAAAGTGAAGCAACACTCCATTCACTTTGTACAGTGAATTGAAGTGTTGGAACAGACTGCTTCTCTTTCAGAGAAATGCATGTGAGTTTCTGTTGAATGCTTGTAAGTAGCTTAAGGCTCTTTCAAAGGAAAGTGATTTTCTCTCAAAGGACAGCATTTAGAAAGTAAAACAACACTCCATTCCCTTCGCACAATAAATTGAAGTGTTGGAACAGACTGCTTCTCTTTCATAGAAACGCAATAGTGTTTCTTGTGAATGCTTGCAAGTAGCTTAAGGCACATTCAAAGGAAAGTGATTTTCTCTGAAAGGACAGCATTTAGAAAGTGAAGCAACACTCCATTCACTTCGCACAGAGAATTGAAGTGTTGGAACAGATTACTTCTCTTTCAGAGAAATGCATGTGAGTTTCTGTTGAATGCTTGTAAGTAGCTTAAGGCACATTCAAAGGAAAATGATTTTCTCTGAAAGGACAGCATTTAGAAAGTGAAGCAACACTCCATTCACTTCGCACAGTGAAATGAAGTGGTGGAACAGACTGCTTCTCTTTCAGAGAAACGCATGTGAGTTTTTTGTGAATGCTTGAAAGTAGTTTAAGGCACTTTCAATGGAAAGTGATTTTCTCTGAAAGGACAGCATTTAGAAAGTGAGGCAACACTCCATTCACTTCGCACAGTGAAATGAAGTGTTGGAACAGACTGCTTCTCTTTCAGAGAAACGCATGTGAGTTTCTTCCTAATGCTTGCAAGTAGCTTAAGGCACTTTCAAAGGAAAGTGATTTTCTCTGAAAGGATAGCATTTAGAAAGTGAAGCAACACTCCATTCACTTCGCACAGTGAATTGAAGTGTTGGAACAGACTGCTCCTCTTTCAGAGAAACGCATGTGAGTTTCTTCCTGATGCTTGCAAGTAGCTTAAGGCACTTTCAAAGGAAAGTGATTTTCTCAGAAAGGACAGCATTTAGAAAGTGAAGCAACACTCCATTCACTTCGCACAGTGAACTGAAGTGTTGGAAAAGACTGTTTCTCTTTCAGAGAAACGCATGTGAGTTTCTGGTGAATGCTGGTAAGTAGCTTAAGGCACTTTCAAAGGAAAGTGATTTTCTCTGAAAGGACAGCATTTAGAAAGTGAAGCAACACTCCATTCACTTCGCACAGTGAATTGAAGTGTTGGAACAGACTGCTTCTCTTTCAGAGAAATGCATGTGAGTTTCTGTTGAATGCTTGTAAGTAGCTTAAGGCACTTTCAAAGGAAAGTGATTTTCTCTGAAAGGACAGCATTTAGAAAGTGAAGCAACACTCCATTCACTTCGCAGAGTGAATTGAAGTATTGGAACAGACTGCTTCTCTTTCAGAGAAACACATGTGAGTTTCTGGTGAATGCTTGTAAGTAGCTTAAGGCACTTTCAAAGGAAAGTGATTTTCTCTGAAAGGACAGCATTTAGAAAGTGAAGCAACACTCCATTCATTTCGCACAGTGAATTGAAGTGTTGGAACAGACTGCTTCTCTTTCAGAGAAACGCATGTGAGTTTCTTTTGAATGCTTGCAAGTTGCTTAAGGCACATTCAAAGGAAAGTGATTTTCTCTGAAAGGACAGCATTTAGAAACTGAAGCAACACTCCATTCACTTCGCACAGTGAATTGAAGTGTTCGAACAGACTGCTTCTCTTTAAGAGAAACGCATGTGAGTTTTTTGTGAATGCTTGAAAGTAGTTTAAGGCACTTTAAAAGGAAAGTGATTTTGTCTGAAAGGACAGCATTTAGAAAGTGAAGCAACACTCCATTCACTTCGCACGGTGAATTGAAGTGTTGGACCAGACTGCTTCTCTTTCAGAGAAACGCATGTGAGTTTCTGGTGAATGCTTGTAAGTAGCTTAAGGCACATTCAAAGGAAAATGATTTTCTCTGAAAGGACAGCATTTAGAAAGTGAAGCAACACTCCATTCACTTCGCACAGTGAATTGAAGTGTTGGAACAGACTGCTTCTCTTTCAGAGAAATGCATGTGAGTTTTTTGTGAATGCTTGAAAGTAGTTTAAGGCACTTTCAATGGAAAGTGATTTTCTCTGAAAGGACAGCATTTAGAAAGTGAGGCAACACTCCATTCACTTCGCACAGTGAATTGAAGTGTTGGAACAGACTGCTTCTCTTTCAGAGAAATGCATGTGAGTTTAATTTGAATGCTTGTAAGTAGCTTAAGGCACTTTCAAAGGAACGTGATTTTCTCTGAAAGGACAGCATTTAGAAAGTGAAGCAACACTCCATTCACTTCGCACAGTGAATTGAAGTATTGGAACAGACTGCTTCTTTTTCAGAGAAACAGATGTGAGTTTCTGGTGAATGCTTGTAAGTAGCTTAAGGCACTTTCAAAGGAAAGTGATTTTCTCTGAAAGGACAGCATTTAGAAAGTGAAGCAACACTCCATTCACTTCGCACAGTGAATTGAAGTGTTGGAACAGACTGCTTCTCTTTCATATAAACGCATTAGTGTTTCTTGTGAATGCTTGCAAGTTGCTTAAGGCACTTTCAAAGGAAAGTGATTTTCTCTGAAAGGACATAATTTAGAAAGTGAAGCAACACTCCATTCACTTCGCACAGTGAATTGAAGTGTTGGAACAGACTGCTTCTCTTTCAGAGAAATGCATGTGAGTGTCTGTTGAATGCTTGTAAGTAGCTTAAGGCACTTTCAAAGGAAAGTGATTTTCTCTGAAAGGACAGCATTTAGAAACTGAAGCAACACTCCATTCACTTCGCACATTGAATTGAAGTGTTGGAACAGACTGCTTCTCTTTCAGAGAAACGCATGTGAGTTTCTGTTGAATGCTTGTAAGTAGCTTAAGGCACTTTGAAAGGAAAGTGATTTTCTCTGAAAGGACAGCATTTAGAAAGTGAGGCAACACTCCATTCACTTCACACAGTGAATTGAAGTGTTGGAACAGACTGCTTCTCTTTCAGAGAAATGCATGTGAGTTTCTGTTGAATGCTTGTAAGTAGCTTAAGGCACTTTCAAAGGAAAGTGATTTTCTCTGAAAGGACAGCATTTAGAAAGTGAAGCAACACTCCATTCACTTCGCACATTGAATTGAAGTGTTGGAACAGACTGCCTCTCTTTCAGAGAAACGCATGTGAGTTTCTGGTGAATGCTTGTTAGTAGCTTAAGGCACTTTCAAAGGAAAGTGATTTTCTCTGAAAGGACAGCATTTAAAAAGTGAGGCAACACTCCATTCACTTCACACAGTGAATTGAAGTGTTGGAACAGACTGCTTCTCTTTCAGAGAAACGCATGTGAGTTTCTTCCTAATGCTTGCAAGTAGCTTAAGGCACTTTCAAAGGAAAGTGATTTTCTCTGAAAGGACAGCATTTAGAAAGTGAAGTAACACTCCATTCACTTCGCACAGTGAATTGAAGTGTTGGAACAGTCTGCTTCTCTTTCAGAGAAACGCATGTGAGTTTCTTCCTAATGCTTGCAAGTAGCTTAACGCACTTTCAAAGGAAAGTGATTTTCTCTGAAAGGACAGCATTTAGAAAGTGAAGCAACACTCCATTCACTTCGCACAGTGAATTGAAGTGTTGGAACAGACTGCTTCTCTTTCAGAGAAACGCATGTGAGTTTCTGGTGAATGCTTGTAAGTAGCTTAAGGCACTTTCAAAGGAAAGTGATTTTCTCTGAAAGGACAGCATTTAGAAAGTGAAGCAACACTCCATTCACTTCGCACAGTGAATTGAAGTGTTGGAACAGACTGCTTCTCTTTCAGAGAAATGCATGTGAGTTTAATTTGAATGCTTGTAAGTAGCTTAAGGCACTTTCAAAGGAAAGTGATTTTCTCTGAAAGGACAGCATTTAGAAAGTGAAGCAACACTCCATTCACTTCGCACAGTGAATTGAAGTGTTGGAACAGACTGCTTCTCTTTCAGAGAAACGTATGTGAGTTTCTTGTGAATGCTTGCAAGTTGCTTAAGGCACTTTCAAAGGAAAGTGATTTTCTCTGAAAGGACAGCATTTAGAAAGTGAAGCAACACTCCGTTCACTTCGCACAGTTAATTGAAGTGTTGGAACAGACTGCTTCTCTTTCAGAGAAACGCATGTGAGTTTTTTATGAATGCTTGAAAGTAGTTTAAGGCACTTTCAAAGGAAAGTGATTTTCTCTGAAAGGACAGTGTTTAGAAAGTGAGGAAACACTCCATTCACTTCGCACAGTGAATTGAAGTGTTGGAACCGACTGCTTCTCTTTCAGAGAAACGCATGTGTGTTTCTGGTGAATGCTTGTTAGTAGCTTAAGGCACTTTCAAAGGACAGTGATTTTCTCTGAAAGGACAGCATTTAGAAAGTGAAGCAACACTCCATTCACTTCGCACAGTGAATTGAAGTGTTGGAACAGTCTGCTCCTCTTTCAGAGAAACGCATGTGAGTTTCTTCCTAATGCTTGCAAGTAGCTTAAGGCACTTTCAAAGGAAAGTGATTTTCTCTGAAAGGACAGCATTTAGAAAGTGAAGCAACACTCCATTCACTTCGCACAGTGAATTGAAGTGTTGGAACAGACTGCTTCTCTTTCAGAGAAACGCGTGTGAGTTTCCGGTGAATGCTTGTAAGTAGCTTAAGGCACTTTCAAAGGAAAGTGATTTTCTCTGAAAGGACAGCATTTAGAAAGTGAAGCAACACTCCATTCACTTCGCACAGTGAATTGAAGTGTTGGAACAGACTGCTTCTCTTTCATATAAATGCATTAGTGTTTCTTGTGAATGCTTGCAAGTTGCTTAAGGCACTTTCAAAGGAAAGTGATTTTCTCTGAAAGGACATAATTTAGAAAGTGAAGCAACACTCCATTCACTTCGCACAGTGAATTGAAGTGTTGGAACAGACTGCTTCTCTTTCAGAGAAATGCATGTGAGTGTCTGTTGAATGCTTGTAAGTAGCTTAAGGCACTTTCAAAGGAAAGTGATTTTCTCTGAAAGGACAGCATTTAGAAAGTGAAGCAACACTCCATTCACTTCGCACATTGAATTGAAGTGTTGGAAAAGACTGCTTCTCTTTCAGAGAAACGCATGTGAGTTTCTGGTGAATGCTTGTTAGTAGCTTAAGGCACTTTCAAAGGAAAGTGATTTTCTCTGAAAGGACAGCATTTAGAAAGTGAGGCAACACTCCATTCACTTCACACAGTGAATTGAAGTGTTGGAACAGACTGCTTCTCTTTCAGAGAAACGCATGTGAGTTTCTTCCTAATGCTTGCAAGTAGCTTAAGGCACTTTCAAAGGAAAGTGATTTTCTCTGAAAGGACAGCATTTAGAAAGTGAAGTAACACTCCATTCACTTCGCACAGTGAATTGAAGTGTTGGAACAGTCTGCTTCTCTTTCAGAGAAACGCATGTGAGTTTCTTCCTAATGCTTGCAAGTAGCTTAACGCACTTTCAAAGGAAAGTGATTTTCTCTGAAAGGACAGCATTTAGAAAGTGAAGCAACACTCCATTCACTTCGCACAGTGAATTGAAGTGTTGGAACAGACTGCTTCTCTTTCTGAGAAACGCATGTGAGTTTCTGGTGAATGCTTGTAAGTAGCTTAAGGCACTTTCAAAGGAAAGTGATTTTCTCTGAAAGGACAGCATTTAGAAAGTGAAGCAACACTCCATTCACTTCGCACAGTGAATTGAAGTGTTGGAACAGAGTGCTTCTCTTTCAGAGAAATGCATGTGAGTTTAATTTGAATGCTTGTAAGTAGCTTAAGGCACTTTCAAAGGAAAGTGATTTTCTCTGAAAGGACAGCATTTAGAAAGTGAAGCAACACTCCATTCACTTCGCACAGTGAATTGAAGTGTTGGAACAGACTGCTTCTCTTTCAGAGAAACGTATGTGAGTTTCTTGTGAATGCTTGCAAGTTGCTTAAGGCACTTTCAAAGGAAAGTGATTTTCTCTGAAAGGACATCATTTAGAAAGTGAAGCAACACTCCGTTCACTTCGCACAGTTAATTGAAGTGTTGGAACAGACTGCTTCTCTTTCAGAGAAACGCATGTGAGTTTTTTATGAATGCTTGAAAGTAGTTTAAGGCACTTTCAAAGGAAAGTGATTTTCTCTGAAAGGACAGTGTTTAGAAAGTGAGGCAACACTCCATTCACTTCGCACAGTGAATTGAAGTGTTGGAACCGACTGCTTCTCTTTCAGAGAAACGCATGTGTCTTTCTGGTGAATGCTTGTTAGTAGCTTAAGGCACTTTCAACGGACAGTGATTTTCTCTGAAAGGACAGCATTTAGAAAGTGAAGCAACACTCCATTCACTTCGCACAGTGAATTGAAGTGTTGGAACAGTCTGCTCCTCTTTCAGAGAAACGCATGTGAGTTTCTTCCTAATGCTTGCAAGTAGCTTAAGGCACTTTCAAAGGAAAGTGATTTTCTCTGAAAGGACAGCATTTAGAAAGTGAAGCAACACTCCATTCACTTCGCACAGTGAATTGAAGTGTTGGAACAGACTGCTTCTCTTTCAGAGAAACGCATGTGAGTTTCCGGTGAATGCTTGTAAGTAGCTTAAGGCACTTTCAAAGGAAAGTGATTTTCTCTGAAAGGACAGCATTTAGAAAGTGAAGCAACACTCCATTCACTTCGCACAGTGAATTGAAGTGTTGGAACAGACTGCTTCTCTTTCAGAGAAATGCATGTGAGTTTAAGTTGAATGCTTGTAAGTAGCTTAAGGCACTTTCAAAGGAAAGTGTTTTTCTCTGAAAGGACAGCATTTAGAAAGTGAAGCAACACTCCATTCACTTCGCACAGTGAATTGAAGTATTGGAACAGACTGCTTCTCTTTCAGAGAAACACATGTGAGTTTCTGGTGAATGCTTGTAAGTAGCTTAAGGCACTTTCAAAGGAAAGTGATTTTCTCTGAAAGGACAGCATTTAGAAAGTGAAGCAACACTCCATTCACTTCGCACAGTGAATTGAAGTGTTGGAACAGACTGCTTCTCTTTCATATAAACGCATTAGTGTTTCTTGTGAATGCTTGCAAGTTGCTTAAGGCACTTTCAAAGGAAAGTGATTTTCTCTGAAAGGACATAATTTAGAAAGTGAAGCAACACTCCATTCACTTCGCACAGTGAATTGAAGTGTTGGAACAGACTGCTTCTCTTTCAGAGAAATGCATGTGAGTGTCTGTTGAATGCTTGTAAGTAGCTTAAGGCACTTTCAAAGGAAAGTGATTTTCTCTGAAAGGACAGCATTTAGAAAGTGAAGCAACACTCCATTCACTTCGCACATTGAATTGAAGTGTTGGAACAGACTGCTTCTCTTTCAGAGAAACGCATGTGAGTTTCTGTTGAAGGCTTGTAAGTAGCTTAAGGCACTTTGAAAGGAAAGTGATTTTCTCTGAAAGGACAGCATTTAGAAAGTGAAGCAACACTCCATTCACTTCGCACATTGAATTGAAGTGTTGGAACAGACTGCTTCTCTTTCAGAGAAACGCATGTGAGTTTCTTCCTAATGCTTGCAAGTAGCTTAAGGCACTTTCAAAGGAAAGTGATTTTCTCTGAAAGGACAGCATTTAGAAAGTGAAGTAACACTCCATTCACTTCGCACAGTGAATTGAAGTGTTGGAACAGTCTGCTTCTCTTTCAGAGAAACGCATGTGAGTTTCTTCCTAATGCTTGCAAGTAGCTTAACGCACTTTCAAAGGAAAGTGATTTTCTCTGAAAGGACAGCATTTAGAAAGAGAAGCAACACTCCATTCACTTCGCACAGTGAATTGAAGTGTTGGAACAGACTGCTTCTCTTTCAGAGAAACGCATGTGAGTTTCTGGTGAATGCTTGTAAGTAGCTTAAGGCACTTTCAAAGGAAAGTGATTTTCTCTGAAAGGACAGCATTTAGAAAGTGAAGCAACACTCCATTCATTTCGCACAGTGAATTGAAGTGTTGGAACAGACTGCTTCTCTTTCAGAGAAATGCATGTGAGTTTAAGTTGAATGCTTGTAAGTAGCTTAAGGCACTTTCAAAGGAAAGTGATTTTCTCTGAAAGGACAGCATTTAGAAAGTGAAGCAACACTCCATTCACTTCGCACAGTGAATTGAAGTGTTGGAACAGACTGCTTCTCTTTCAGAGAAACGTATGTGAGTTTCTTGTGAATGCTTGCAAGTTGCTTAAGGCACTTTCAAAGGAAAGTGATTTTCTCTGAAAGGACAGCATTTAGAAAGTGAAGCAACACTCCGTTCACTTCGCACAGTGAATTGAAGTGTTGGAACAGACTGCTTCTCTTTCAGAGAAACGCATGTGAGTTTTTTATGAATGCTTGAAAGTAGTTTAAGGCACTTTCAAAGGAAAGTGATTTTCTCTGAAAGGACAGTGTTTAGAAAGTGAGGCAACACTCCATTCACTTCGCACAGTGAATTGAAGTGTTGGAACCGACTGCTTCTCTTTCAGAGAAACGCATGTGAGTTTCTGGTGAATGCTTGTTAGTAGCTTAAGGCACTTTCAAAGGACAGTGATTTTCTCTGAAAGGACAGCATTTAGAAAGTGAAGCAACACTCCATTCCCTTCGAGCAGTGAATTGAAGTGTTGGAACAGACTGCTTCTCTTTCATATAAACGCATTAGTGTTTCTTGTGAATGCTTGCAAGTTGCTTAAGGCACTTTCAAAGGAAAGTGATTTTCTCTGAAAGGACATACTTTAGAAAGTGAAGCAACACTCCATTCACTTCGCACAGTGAATTCAAGTGTTGGAACAGACTGCTTCTCTTTCAGAGAAATGCATGTGAGTTTCTGGTGAATGCTTGTAAGTAGCTTAAGGCACTTTCAAAGGAAAGTGATTTTCTCTGAAAGGACAGCATTTAGAAAGTGCAGCAACACTCCATTCACTTCGCACATTGAATTGAAGTGTTGGAACAGACTGCTTCTCTTTCAGAGAAACGCATGTGAGTTTCTGGTGAATGCTTGTAAGTAGCTTAAGGCACTTTTAAAGGAAAGTGATTTTCTCTGAAAGGACAGCATTTAGAAAGTGAAGCAACACTCCATTCACTTCACACAGTGAATTGGAGTGTTGGAACAGACTGCTTCTCTTTCAGAGAAACGCATGTGAGTTTCTTCCTAATGCTTGCAAGTAGCTTAAGGCACTTTCAAAGGAAAGTGATTTTCTCTGAAAGGACAGCATTTAGAAAGTGAAGCAACACTCCAATCACTTCGCACAGTGAATTGAAATGTTGGAACAGTCTGCTTCTCTTTCAGAGAAACGCATGTGAGTTTCTTCCTAATGCTTGCAAGAAGCTTAAGGCACTTTCAAAGGAAAGTGATTTTCTCTGAAAGGACAGCATTTAGAAAGTGAAGCAACACTCCATTCACTTCGCAGAGTGAATTGAAGTATTGGAACAGACTGCTTCTCTTTCAGAGAAACACATGTGAGTTTCTGGTGAATGCTTGTAAGTAGCTTAAGGCACTTTCAAAGGAAAGTGATTTTCTCTGAAAGGACAGCATTTAGAAAGTGAAGCAACACTCCATTCACTTCGCAGAGTGAATTGAAGTATTGGAACAGACTGCTTCTCTTTAAGAGAAACGCATGTGAGTTTTTTGTGAATGCTTGAAAGTAGTTTAAGGCACTTTAAAAGGAAAGTGATTTTGTCTGAAAGGACAGCATTTAGAAAGTGAAGCAACACTCCATTCACTTCGCACGGTGAATTGAAGTGTTGGACCAGACTGCTTCTCTTTCAGAGAAACGCATGTGAGTTTCTGGTGAATGCTTGTAAGTAGCTTAAGGCACATTCAAAGGAAAATGATTTAATCTGAAAGGACAGCATTTAGAAAGTGAAGCAACACTCCATTCACTTCGCACAGTGAATTGAAGTGTTGGAACAGACTGCTTATCTTTCAGAGAAACGCATGTGAGTTTCTTCCTAATGCTTGCAGGTAGCTTAAGGCACTTTCAAAGGAAAGTGATTTTCTCTGAAAGGACAGCATTTAGAAAGTGAAGCAACACTCCATTCACTTCGCACAGTGAATTGAAGTGTTGGAACAGACTGCTTCTCTTTCAGAGAAACGCATGTGAGTTTCTTCCTGATGCTTGCAAGTAGCTTAAGGCACTTTCAAATGAAAGTGATTTTCTCTGAAAGGACAGCATTTAGAAAGTGAAGCAACACTAAATTCACTTCGCACAGTGAATTGAAGTGTTGGAAAAGACTGCTTCTCTTTCAGAGAAACGCATGTGAGTTTTTTATGAACGCTTGAAAGTAGTTAAAGGCACTTTCAAAGGAAAGTGATTTTCTCTGAAAGGACAGCATTTAGAAAGTGAAGCAACACTCCATTCACTTCGCACAGTGAATTGAAGTGTTGGAACAGACTGATTCTCTTTCAGAGAAATGCATGTGAGTTTAAGTTGAATGCTTGTAAGTAGCTTAAGGCACTTTCAAAGGAAAGTGATTTTCTCTGAAAGGACAGCATTTAGAAAGTGAAGCAACACTCCATTCACTTCGCACAGTGAATTGAAGTTTTGGAACAGACTGCTTCTCTTTCAGAGAAACGTATGTGAGTTTCTTGTGAATGCTTGCAAGTTGCTTAAGGCACTTTCAAAGGAAAGTGATTTTCTCTGAAAGGACAGCATTTAGAAAGTGAAGCAACACTCCGTTCACTTCGCACAGTGAATTGAAGTGTTGGAACAGACTGCTTCTCTTTCAGAGAAACGCATGTGAGTTTTTTATGAATGCTTGAAAGTAGTTTAAGGCACTTTCAAAGGAAAGTGATTTTCTCTGAAAGGACAGCATTTAGAAAGTGAAGCAACACTCCATTCCCTTCGAGCAGTGAATTGAAGTGTTGGAACCGACTGCTTCTCTTTCAGAGAAACGCATGTGAGTTTCTGGTGAATGCTTGTTAGTAGCTTAAGGCACTTTCAAAGGACAGTGATTTTCTCTGAAAGGACAGCATTTAGAAAGTGAAGCAACACTCCATTCCCTTCGAGCAGTGAATTGAAGTGTTGGAACAGACTGCTTCTCTTTCATATAAATGCATTAGTGTTTCTTGTGAATGCTTGCAAGTTGCTTAAGGCACTTTCAAAGGAAAGTGATTTTCTCTGAAAGGACATACTTTAGAAAGTGAAGCAACACTCCATTCACTTCGCACAGTGAATTCAAGTGTTGGAACAGACTGCTTCTCTTTCAGAGAAATGCATGTGAGTTTCTGGTGAATGCTTGTAAGTAGCTTAAGGCACTTTCAAAGGAAAGTGATTTTCTCTGAAAGAACAGCATTTAGAAAGTGCAGCAACACTCCATTCACTTCGCACATTGAATTGAAGTGTTGGAACAGACTGCTTCTCTTTCAGAGAAACGCATGTGAGTTTCTGGTGAATGCTTGTAAGTAGCTTAAGGCACTTTTAAAGGAAAGTGATTTTCTCTGAAAGGACAGCATTTAGAAAGTGAGGCAACACTCCATTCACTTCACACAGTGAATTGAAGTGTTGGAACAGACTGCTTCTCTTTCAGAGAAACGCATGTGAGTTTCTGGTGAATGCTTGTAAGTAGCTTAAGGCACTTTCAAAGGAAAGTGATTTTCTCTGAAAGGACAGCATTTAGAAAGTGAAGCAACACTCCAATCACTTCGCACAGTGAATTGAAATGTTGGAACAGTCTGCTTCTCTTTCAGAGAAACGCATGTGAGTTTCTTCCTAATGCTTGCAAGTAGCTTAAGGCACTTTCAAAGGAAAGTGATTGTCTCTGAAAGGACAGCATTTAGAAAGTGAAGCAACACTCCATTCACTTCGCAGAGTGAATTGAAGTATTGGAACAGACTGCTTCTCTTTCAGAGAAACACATGTGAGTTTCTGGTGAATGCTTGTAAGTAGCTTAAGGCACTTTCAAAGGAAAGTGATTTTCTCTGAAAGGACAGCATTTAGAAAGTGAAGCAACACTCCATTCACTTCGCAGAGTGAATTGAAGTATTGGAACAGACTGCTTCTCTTTAAGAGAAACGCATGTGAGTTTTTTGTGAATGCTTGAAAGTAGTTTAAGGCACTTTAAAAGGAAAGTGATTTTGTCTGAAAGGACAGCATTTAGAAAGTGAAGCAACACTCCATTCACTTCGCACGGTGAATTGAAGTGTTGGACCAGTCTGCTTCTCTTTCAGAGAAACGCATGTGAGTTTCTGGTGAATGCTTGTAAGTAGCTTAAGGCACATTCAAAGGAAAATGATTTTCTCTGAAAGGACAGCATTTAGAAAGTGAAGCAACACTCCATTCACTTCGCACAGTGAATTGAAGTGTTGGAACAGACTGCTTCTCTTTCAGAGAAACGCATGTGAGTTTCTTCCTAATGCTTGCAAGTAGCTTAAGGCACTTTCAAACAAAAGTGATTTTCTCTGAAAGGACAGCATTTAGAAAGTGAAGCAACACTCCATTCACTTCGCACAGTGAATTGAAGTGTTGGAACAGACTGCTTCTCTTTCAGAGAAACGCATGTGAGTTTCTTCCTGATGCTTGCAAGTAGCTTAAGGCACTTTCAAATGAAAGTGATTTTCTCTGAAAGGACAGCATTTAGAAAGTGAAGCAACACTAAATTCACTTCGCACAGTGAATTGAAGTGTTGGAAAAGACTGCTTCTCTTTCAGAGAAACGCATGTGAGTTTTTTATGAACGCTTGAAAGTAGTTAAAGGCACTTTCAAAGGAAAGTGATTTTCTCTGAAAGGACAGCATTTAGAAAGTGAAGCAACACTCCATTCACTTCGCACAGTGAATTGAAGTGTTGGAACAGACTGATTCTCTTTCAGAGAAATGCATGTGAGTTTAAGTTGAATGCTTGTAAGTAGCTTAAGGCACTTTCAAAGGAAAGTGATTTTCTCTGAAAGGACAGCATTTAGAAAGTGAAGCAACACTCCATTCACTTCGCACAGTGAATTGAAGTTTTGGAACAGACTGCTTCTCTTTCAGAGAAACGTATGTGAGTTTCTTGTGAATGCTTGCAAGTTGCTTAAGGCACTTTCAAAGGAAAGTGATTTTCTCTGAAAGGACAGCATTTAGAAAGTGAAGCAACACTCCGTTCACTTCGCACAGTGAATTGAAGTGTTGGAACAGACTGCTTCTCTTTCAGAGAAACGCATGTGAGTTTTTTATGAATGCTTGAAAGTAGTTTAAGGCACTTTCAAAGGAAAGTGATTTTCTCTGAAAGGACAGCATTTAGAAAGTGAAGCAACACTCCATTCCCTTCGAGCAGTGAATTGAAGTGTTGGAACTGACTGCTTCTCTTTCAGAGAAACGCATGTGAGTTTCTGGTGAATGCTTGTTAGTAGCTTAAGGCACTTTCAAAGGACAGTGATTTTCTCTGAAAGGACAGCATTTAGAAAGTGAAGCAACACTCCATTCCCTTCGAGCAGTGAATTGAAGTGTTGGAACAGACTGCTTCTCTTTCATATAAACGCATTAGTGTTTCTTGTGAATGCTTGCAAGTTGCTTAAGGCACTTTCAAAGGAAAGTGATTTTCTCTGAAAGGACATAATTTAGAAAGTGAAGCAACACTCCATTCACTTCGCACAGTGAATTGAAGTGTTGGAACAGACTGCTTCTCTTTCAGAGAAATGCATGTGAGTTTCTGTTGAATGCTTGTAAGTAGCTTAAGGCACTTTCAAAGGAAAGTGATTTTCTCTGAAAGGACAGCATTTAGAAAGTGAAGCAACACTCCATTCACTTCGCACAGTGAATTGAAGTGTTGGAACAGACTGCTTCTCTTTCAGAGAAACGCATGTGAGTTTCTGGTGAATGCTTGTAAGTAGCTTAAGGCACTTTTAAAGGAAAGTGATTTTCTCTGAAAGGACAGCATTTAGAAAGTGAGGCAACACTCCATTCACTTCACACAGTGAATTGAAGTGTTGGAACAGACTGCTTCTCTTTCAGAGAAACGCATGTGAGTTTCTTCCTAATGCTTGCAAGTAGCTTAAGGCACTTTCAAAGGAAAGTGATTTTCTCTGAAAATACAGCATTTAGAAAGTGAAGCAACACTCCATTCACTTCGCACAGTGAATTGAAATGTTGGAACAGTCTGCTTCTCTTTCAGAGAAACGCATGTGAGTTTCTTCCTAATGCTTGCAAGTAGCTTAAGGCACTTTCAAAGGAAAGTGATTTTCTCTGAAAGGACAGCATTTAGAAAGTGAAGCAACACTCCATTCACTTCGCAGAGTGAATTGAAGTATTGGAACAGACTGCTTCTCTTTCAGAGAAACACATGTGAGTTTCTGGTGAATGCTTGTAAGTAGCTTAAGGCACTTTCAAAGGAAAGTGATTTTCTCTGAAAGGACAGCATTTAGAAAGTGAAGCAACACTCCATTCACTTCGCACAGTGAATTGAAGTGTTGGAACAGACTGCTTCTCTTTCAGAGAAACGCATGTGAGTTTCTTTTGAATGCTTGCAAGTTGCTTAAGGCACATTCAAAGGAAAGTGATTTTCTCTGAAAGGACAGCATTTAGAAACTGAAGCAACACTCCATTCACTTCGCACAGTGAATTGAAGTGTTCGAACAGACTGCTTCTCTTTAAGAGAAACGCATGTGAGTTTTTTGTGAATGCTTGAAAGTAGTTTAAGGCACTTTAAAAGGAAAGTGATTTTGTCTGAAAGGACAGCATTTAGAAAGTGAAGCAACACTCCATTCACTTCGCACGGTGAATTGAAGTGTTGGACCAGACTGCTTCTCTTTCAGAGAAACGCATGTGAGTTTCTGGTGAATGCTTGTAAGTAGCTTAAGGCACATTCAAAGGAAAATGATTTTCTCTGAAAGGACAGCATTTAGAAAGTGAAGCAACACTCCATTCACTTCGCACAGTGAATTGAAGTGTTGGAACAGACTGCTTCTCTTTCAGAGAAACGCATGTGAGTTTTTTGTGAATGCTTGAAAGTAGTTTAAGGCACTTTCAATGGAAAGTGATATTCTCTGAAAGGACAGCATTTAGAAAGTGAGGCAACACTCCATTCACTTCGCACAGTGAATTGAAGTGTTGGAACAGACTGCTTCTCTTTCAGAGAAACGCATGTGAGTTTCTTCCTAATGCTTGCAAGTAGCTTAAGGCACTTTCAAAGGAAAGTGATTTTCTCTGAAAGGACAGCATTTAGAAAGTGAAGCAACACTCCATTCACTTCGCACAGTGAATTGAAGTGTTGGAACAGACTGCTTCTCTTTCAGAGAAACGCATGTGAGTTTCTTCCTGATGCTTGCAAGTAGCTTAAGGCACTTTCAAAGGAAAGTGATTTTCTCTGAAAGGACAGCATTTAGAAAGTGAAGCAACACTAAATTCACTTCGCACAGTGAATTGAAGTGTTGGAACAGACTGCTTCTCTTTCAGAGAAACGCATGTGAGTTTTTTATGAATGCTAGAAAGTAGTTAAAGGCACTTTCAAAGGAAAGTGATTTTCTCTGAAAGGACAGCATTTAGAAAGTGAGGCAACACTCCATTCACTTCACACAGTGAGTTGAAGTGTTGGAACAGACTGCTTCTCTTTCAGAGAAACGCATGTGAGTTTCTTTCTAATGCTTGGAAGTAGCTTAAGGCACTTTCAAAGGAAAGTGATTTTCTCTGAAAGGACAGCATTTAGAAAGTGAAGCAACACTCCATTCACTTCGCACAGTGAATTGAAGTGTTGGAACAGTCTGCTCCTCTTTCAGAGAAACGCATGTGAGTTTCTTCCTAATGCTTGCAAGTAGCTTAAGGCACTTTCAAAGGAAAGTGATTTTCTCTGAAAGGACAGCATTTAGAAAGTGAAGCAACACTCCATTCACTTCGCACAGTGAATTGAAGTGTTGGAACAGACTGCTTCTCTTTCAGAGAAACGCATGTGAGTTTCCGGTGAATGCTTGTAAGTAGCTTAAGGCACTTTCAAAGGAAAGTGATTTTCTCTGAAAGGACAGCATTTAGAAAGTGAAGCAACACTCCATTCACTTCGCACAGTGAATTGAAGTGTTGGAACAGACTGCTTCTCTTTCAGAGAAATGCATGTGAGTTTAAGTTGAATGCTTGTAAGTAGCTTAAGGCACTTTCAAAGGAAAGTGATTTTCTCTGAAAGGACAGCATTTAGAAAGTGAAGCAACACTCCATTCACTTCGCACCGTGAATTGAAGTATTGGAACAGACTGCTTCTCTTTCAGAGAAACGGATGTGAGTTTCTGGTGAATGCTTGTAAGTAGCTTAAGGCACTTTCAAAGGAAAGTGATTTTCTCTGAAAGGACAGCATTTAGAAAGTGAAGCAACACTCCATTCACTTCGCACAGTGAATTGAAGTGTTGGAACAGACTGCTTCTCTTTCAGAGAAACGCATGTGAGTTTCTGGTGAATGCTTGTAAGTAGCTTAAGGCACTTTCAAAGGAAAGTGATTTTCTCTGAAAGGACAGCATTTAGAAAGTGAGGCAACACTCCATTCACTTCGCACAGTGAATTGAAGTGTTGGAACAGACTGCTTCTCTTTCAGAGAAACGCATGTGAGTTTCTTCCTAATGCTTGCAAGTAGCTTAAGGCATTTTCAAAGGAAAGTGATTTTCTCTGAAAGGACAGCATTTAGAAAGTGAAGCAACATTCCATTCACTTCGCACAGTGAATTGAAGTGTTGGAACAGACTGCTTCTCTTTCAGAGAAACGCATGTGAGTTTCTTCCTGATGCTTGCAAGTAGCTTAAGGCACTTTCAAAGGAAAGTGATTTTCTCTGAAAGGACAGCATTTAGAAAGTGAAGCAACACTCCATTCACTTCGCACAGTGAATTGAAGTGTTGGAACAGACTGCTTCTCTTTCAGAGAAATGCATGTGAGTTTAAGTTGAATGCTTGTAAGTAGCTTAAGGCACTTTCAAAGGAAAGTGATTTTCTCTGAAAGGACAGCATTTAGAAAGTGAAGCAACACTCCATTCACTTCGCACCGTGAATTGAAGTATTGGAACAGACTGCTTCTCTTTCAGAGAAACGGATGTGAGTTTCTGGTGAATGCTTGTAAGTAGCTTAAGGCACTTTCAAAGGAAAGTGATTTTCTCTGAAAGGACAGCATTTAGAAAGTGAAGCAACACTCCATTCACTTCGCACAGTGAATTGAAGTGTTGGAACAGACTGCTTCTCTTTCATATAAACGCATTAGTGTTTCTTGTGAATGCTTGCAAGTTGCTTAAGGCACTTTCAAAGGAAAGTGATTTTCTCTGAAAGGACATAATTTAGAAAGTGAAGCAACACTCCATTCACTTCGCACAGTGAATTGAAGTGTTGGAACAGACTGCTTCTTTTTCAGAGAAATGCATGTGAGTGTCTGTTGAATGCTTGTAAGTAGCTTAAGGCACTTTCAAAGGAAAGTGATTTTCTCTGAAAGGACAGCATTTAGAAAGTGAAGCAACACTCCATTCACTTCGCACATTGAATTGAAGTGTTGGAACAGACTGCTTCTCTTTCAGAGAAACGCATGTGAGTTTCTTCCTGATGCTTGCAAGTAGCTTAAGGCACTTTCAAAGGAAAGTGATTTTCTCTGAAAGGACAGCATTTAGAAAGTGAAGCAACACTAAATTTTCTTCGCACAGTGAATTGAAGTGTTGGAACAGACTGCTTCTCTTTCAGAGAAACGCATGTGAGTTTTTTATGAATGCTTGAAAGTAGTTAAAGGCACTTTCAAAGGAAAGTGATTTTCTCTGAAAGGACAGCATTTAGAAAGTGAGGCAACACTCCATTCACTTCACACAGTGAGTTGAAGTGTTGGAACAGACTGCTTCTCTTTCAGAGAAACGCATGTGAGTTTCTTCCTAATGCTTGGAAGTAGCTTAAGGCACTTTCAAAGGAAAGTGATTTTCTCTGAAAGGACAGCATTTAGAAAGTGAAGCAACACTCCATTCACTTCGCACAGTGAATTGAAGTGTTGGAACAGTCTGCTCCTATTTCAGAAAAACGCATGTGAGTTTCTTCCTAATGCTTGCAAGTAGCTTAAGGCACTTTCAAAGGAAAGTGATTTTCTCTGAAAGGACAGCATTTAGAAAGTGAAGCAACACTCCATTCACTTCGCACAGTGAATTGAAGTGTTGGAACAGACTGCTTCTCTTTCAGAGAAACGCATGTGAGTTTCCGGTGAATGCTTGTAAGTAGCTTAAGGCACTTTCAAAGGAAAGTGATTTTCTCTGAAAGGACAGCATTTAGAAAGTGCAGCAACACTCCATTCACTTCGCACAGTGAATTGAAGTGTTGGAACAGACTGCTTCTCTTTCAGAGAAATGCATGTGAGTTTAAGTTGAATGCTTGTAAGTAGCTTAAGGCACTTTCAAAGGAAAGTGATTTTCTCTGAAAGGACAGCATTTAGAAAGTGAAGCAACACTCCATTCACTTCGCACAGTGAATTGAAGTATTGGAACAGACTGCTTCTCTTTCAGAGAAACGGATGTGAGTTTCTGGTGAATGCTTGTAAGTAGCTTAAGGCACTTTCAAAGGAAAGTGATTTTCTCTGAAAGGACAGCATTTAGAAAGTGAAGCAACACTCCATTCACTTCGCACAGTGAATTGAAGTGTTGGAACAGACTGCTTCTCTTTCATATAAACGCATTAGTGTTTCTTGTGAATGCTTGCAAGTTGCTTAAGGCACTTTCAAAGGAAAGTGATTTTCTCTGAAAGGACATAATTTAGAAAGTGAAGCAACACTCCATTCACTTCGCACAGTGAATTGAAGTGTTGGAACAGACTGCTTCTCTTTCAGAGAAATGCATGTGAGTGTCTGTTGAATGCTTGTAAGTAGCTTAAGGCACTTTCAAAGGAAAGTGATTTTCTCTGAAAGGACAGCATTTAGAAAGTGAAGCAACACTCCATTCACTTCGCACATTGAATTGAAGTGTTGGAACAGACTGCTTCTCTTTCAGAGAAACGCATGTGAGTTTCTGTTGAATGCTTGTAAGTAGCTTAAGGCACTTTGAAAGGAAAATGATTTTCTCTGAAAGGACAGCATTTAGAAAGTGAGGCAACACTCCATTCACTTCACACAGTGAATTGAAGTGTTGGAACAGACTGCTTCTCTTTCAGAGAAATGCATGTGAGTTTCTGTTGAATGCTTGTAAGTAGCTTAAGGCACTATCAAAGGAAAGTGATTTTCTCTGAAAGGACAGCATTTAGAAAGTGAAGCAACACTCCATTCACTTCGCACATTGAATTGAAGTGTTGGAACAGACTGCTTATCTTTCAGAGAAACGCATGTGAGTTTCTGGTGAATGCTTGTTAGTAGCTTAAGGCACTTTCAAAGGAAAGTGATTTTCTCTGAAAGGACAGCATTTAGAAAGTGAGGCAACACTCCATTCACTTCACACAGTGAATTGAAGGGTTGGAACAGACTGCTTCTCTTTCAGAGAAACGCATGTGAGTTTCTTCCTAATGCTTGCAAGTAGCTTAAGGCACTTTCAAAGGAAAGTGATTTTCTCTGAAAGGACAGCATTTAGAAAGTGAAGTAACACTCCATTCACTTCGCACAGTGAATTGAAGTGTTGGAACAGTCTGCTTCTCTTTCAGAGAAACGCATGTGAGTTTCTTCCTAATGCTTGCAAGTAGCTTAACGCACTTTCAAAGGAAAGTGATTTTCTCTGAAAGGACAGCATTTAGAAAGTGAAGCAACACTCCATTCACTTCGCACAGTGAATTGAAGTGTTGGAACAGACTGCTTCTCTTTCAGAGAAACGCATGTGAGTTTCTGGTGAATGCTTGTAAGTAGCTTAAGGCACTTTCAAAGGAAAGTGATTTTCTCTGAAAGGACAGCATTTAGAAAGTGAAGCAACACTCCATTCACTTCGCACAGTGAATTGAAGTGTTGGAACAGACTGCTTCTCTTTCAGAGAAATGCATGTGAGTTTAAGTTGAATGCTTGTAAGTAGCTTAAGGCACTTTCAAAGGAAAGTGATTATCTCTGAAAGGACAGCATTTAGAAAGTGAAGCAACACTCCATTCACTTCGCACAGTGAATTGAAGTGTTGGAACAGACTGCTTCTCTTTCAGAGAAACGTATGTGAGTTTCTTGTGAATGCTTGCAAGTTGCTTAAGGCACTTTCAAAGGAAAGTGATTTTCTCTGAAAGGACAGCATTTAGAAAGTGAAGCAACACTCCGTTCACTTCGCACAGTGAATTGAAGTGTTGGAACAGACTGCTTCTCTTTCAGAGAAACGCATGTGAGTTTTTTATGAATGCTTGAAAGTAGTTTAAGGCACTTTCAAAGGAAAGTGATTTTCTCTGAAAGGACAGTGTTTAGAAAGTGAGGCAACACTCCATTCACTTCGCACAGTGAATTGAAGTGTTGGAACCGACTGCTTCTCTTTCAGAGAAACGCATGTGAGTTTCTGGTGAATGCTTGTTAGTAGCTTAAGGCACTTTCAAAGGACAGTGATTTTCTCTGAAAGGACAGCATTTAGAAAGTGAAGCAACACTCCATTCCCTTCGAGCAGTGAATTGAAGTGTTGGAACAGACTGCTTCTCTTTCATATAAACGCATTAGTGTTTCTTGTGAATGCTTGCAAGTTGCTTAAGGCACTTTCAAAGGAAAGTGATTTTCTCTGAAAGGACATACTTTAGAAAGTGAAGCAACACTCCATTCACTTCTCACAGTGAATTCAAGTGTTGGAACAGACTGCTTCTCTTTCAGAGAAATGCATGTGAGTTTCTGGTGAATGCTTGTAAGTAGCTTAAGGCACTTTCAAAGGAAAGTGATTTTCTCTGAAAGGACAGCATTTAGAAAGTGCAGCAACACTCCATTCACTTCGCACATTGAATTGAAGTGTTGGAACAGACTGCTTCTCTTTCAGAGAAACGCATGTGAGTTTCTGGTGAATGCTTGTAAGTAGCTTAAGGCACTTTTAAAGGAAAGTGATTTTCTCTGAAAGGACAGCATTTAGAAAGTGAGGCAACACTCCATTCACTTCACACAGTGAATTGGAGTGTTGGAACAGACTGCTTCTCTTTCAGAGAAACGCATGTGAGTTTCTTCCTAATGCTTGCAAGTAGCTTAAGGCACTTTCAAAGGAAAGTGATTTTCTCTGAAAGGACAGCATTTAGAAAGTGAAGCAACACTCCAATCACTTCGCACAGTGAATTGAAATGTTGGAACAGTCTGCTTCTCTTTCAGAGAAACGCATGTGAGTTTCTTCCTAATGCTTGCAAGTAGCTTAAGGCACTTTCAAAGGAAAGTGATTTTCTCTGAAAGGACAGCATTTAGAAAGTGAAGCAACACTCCATTCACTTCGCAGAGTGAATTGAAGTATTGGAACAGACTGCTTCTCTTTCAGAGAAACACATGTGAGTTTCTGGTGAATGCTTGTAAGTAGCTTAAGGCACTTTCAAAGGAAAGTGATTTTCTCTGAAAGGACAGCATTTAGAAAGTGAAGCAACACTCCATTCACTTCGCAGAGTGAATTGAAGTATTGGAACAGACTGCTTCTCTTTAAGAGAAACGCATGTGAGTTTTTTGTGAATGCTTGAAAGTAGTTTAAGGCACTTTAAAAGGAAAGTGATTTTGTCTGAAAGGACAGCATTTAGAAAGTGAAGCAACACTCCATTCACTTCACACGGTGAATTGAAGTGTTGGACCAGACTGCTTCTCTTTCAGAGAAACGCATGTGAGTTTCTGGTGAATGCTTGTAAGTAGCTTAAGGCACATTCAAAGGAAAATGATTTAATCTGAAAGGACAGCATTTAGAAAGTGAAGCAACACTCCATTCACTTCGCACAGTGAATTGAAGTGTTGGAACAGACTGCTTCTCTTTCAGAGAAACGCATGTGAGTTTCTTCCTAATGCTTGCAAGTAGCTTAAGGCACTTTCAAAGGAAAGTGATTTTCTCTGAAAGGACAGCATTTAGAAAGTGAAGCAACACTCCATTCACTTCGCACAGTGAATTGAAGTGTTGGAACAGACTGCTTCTCTTTCAGAGAAACGCATGTGAGTTTCTTCCTGATGCTTGCAAGCAGCTTAAGGCACTTTCAAATGAAAGTGATTTTCTCTGAAAGGACAGCATTTAGAAAGTGAAGCAACACTAAATTCACTTCGCACAGTGAATTGAAGTGTTGGAAAAGACTGCTTCTCTTTCAGAGAAACGCATGTGAGTTTTTTATGAACGCTTGAAAGTAGTTAAAGGCACTTTCAAAGGAAAGTGATTTTCTCTGAAAGGACAGCATTTAGAAAGTGAAGCAACACTCCATTCACTTCGCACAGTGAATTGAAGTGTTGGAACAGACTGCTTCTCTTTCAGAGAAATGCATGTGAGTTTAAGTTGAATGCTTGTAAGTAGCTTAAGGCACTTTCAAAGGAAAGTGATTTTCTCTGAAAGGACAGCATTTAGAAAGTGAAGCAACACTCCATTCACTTCGCACAGTGAATTGAAGTTTTGGAACAGACTGCTTCTCTTTCAGAGAAACGTATGTGAGTTTCTTGTGAATGCTTGCAAGTTGCTTAAGGCACTTTCAAAGGAAAGTGATTTTCTCTGAAAGGACAGCATTTAGAAAGTGAAGCAACACTCCGTTCACTTCGCACAGTGAATTGAAGTGTTGGAACAGACTGCTTCTCTTTCAGAGAAACGCATGTGAGTTTTTTATGAATGCTTGAAAGTAGTTTAAGGCACTTTCAAAGGAAAGTGATTTTCTCTGAAAGGACAGCATTTAGAAAGTGAAGCAACACTCCATTCCCTTCGAGCAGTGAATTGAAGTGTTGGAACCGACTGCTTCTCTTTCAGAGAAACGCATGTGAGTTTTTTATGAATGCTTGTAAGTAGCTTAAGGCACTTTCAAAGGACAGTGATTTTCTCTGAAAGGACAGCATTTAGAAAGTGAAGCAACACTCCATTCCCTTCGAGCAGTGAATTGAAGTGTTGGAACAGACTGCTTCTCTTTCATATAAACGCATTAGTGTTTCTTGTGAATGCTTGCAAGTTGCTTAAGGCACTTTCAAAGGAAAGTGATTTTCTCTGAAAGGACATACTTTAGAAAGTGAAGCAACACTCCATTCACTTCGCACAGTGAATTCAAGTGTTGGAACAGACTGCTTCTCTTTCAGAGAAATGCATGTGAGTTTCTGGTGAATGCTTGTAAGTAGCTTAAGGCACTTTCAAAGGAAAGTGATTTTCTCTGAAAGGACAGCATTTAGAAAGTGCAGCAACACTCCATTCACTTCGCACATTGAATTGAAGTGTTGGAACAGACTGCTTCTCTTTCAGAGAAACGCATGTGAGTTTCTGGTGAATGCTTGTAAGTAGCTTAAGGCACTTTTAAAGGAAAGTGATTTTCTCTGAAAGGACAGCATTTAGAAAGTGAGGCAACACTCCATTCACTTCACACAGTGAATTGAAGTGTTGGAACAGACTGCTTCTCTTTCAGAGAAACGCATGTGAGTTTCTTCCTAATGCTTGCAAGTACCTTAAGGCACTTTCAAAGGAAAGTGATTTTCTCTGAAAGGACAGCATTTAGAAAGTGAAGCAACACTCCATTCACTTCGCACAGTGAATTGAAGTGTTGGAACAGATTGCTTCTCTTTCAGAGAAACGCATGTGAGTTTCTTCCTAATGCTTGCAAGTAGCTTAAGGCACTTTCAAAGGAAAGTGATTTTCTCTGAAAGGACAGCATTTAGAAAGTGAAGCAACACTCCATTCACTTCGCAGAGTGAATTGAAGTATTGGAACAGACTGCTTCTCTTTCAGAGAAACACATGTGAGTTTCTGGTGAATGCTTGTAAGTAGCTTAAGGCACTTTCAAAGGAAAGTGATTTTCTCTGAAAGGACAGCATTTAGAAAGTGAAGCAACACTCCATTCACTTCGCAAAGTGAATTGAAGTATTGGAACAGACTGCTTCTCTTTAAGAGAAACGCATGTGAGTTTTTTGTGAATGCTTGAAAGTAGTTTAAGGCACTTTAAAAGGAAAGTGATTTTGTCTGAAAGGACAGCATTTAGAAAGTTAAGCAACACTCCATTCACTTCGCACGGTGAATTGAAGTGTTGGACCAGTCTGCTTCTCTTTCAGAGAAACGCATGTGAGTTTCTGGTGAATGCTTGTAAGTAGCTTAAGGCACATTCAAAGGAAAATGATTTTCTCTGAAAGGACAGCATTTAGAAAGTGAAGCAACACTCCATTCACTTCGCACAGTGAATTGAAGTGTTGGAACAGACTGCTTCTCTTTCAGAGAAACGCATGTGAGTTTCTTCCTAATGCTTGCAAGTAGCTTAAGGCACTTTCAAAGGAAAGTGATTTTCTCTGAAAGGACAGCATTTAGAAAGTGAAGCAACACTCCATTCACTTCGCACAGTGAATTGAAGTGTTGGAACAGACTGCTTCTCTTTCACAGAAACGCATGTGAGTTTCTTCCTGATGCTTGCAAGTAGCTTAAGGCACTTTCAAATGAAAGTGATTTTCTCTGAAAGGACAGCATTTAGAAAGTGAAGCAACACTAAATTCACTTCGCACAGTGAATTGAAGTGTTGGAAAAGACTGCTTCTCTTTCAGAGAAACGCATGTGAGTTTTTTATGAACGCTTGAAAGTAGTTAAAGGCACTTTCAAAGGAAAGTGATTTTCTCTGAAAGGACAGCATTTAGAAAGTGAAGCAACACTCCATTCACTTCGCACAGTGAATTGAAGTGTTGGAACAGACTGATTCTCTTTCAGAGAAATGCATGTGAGTTTAAGTTGAATGCTTGTAAGTAGCTTAAGGCACTTTCAAAGGAAAGTGATTTTCTCTGAAAGTACAGCATTTAGAAAGTGAAGCAACACTCCATTCCCTTCGAGCAGTGAATTGAAGTGTTGGAACAGATTGCTTCTCTTTCATATAAACGCATTAGTGTTTCTTGTGAATGCTTGCAAGTTGCTTAAGGCACTTTCAAAGGAAAGTGATTTTCTCTGAAAGGACATAATTTAGAAAGTGAAGCAACACTCCATTCACTTCGCACAGTGAATTGAAGTGTTGGAACAGACTGCTTCTCTTTCAGAGAAATGCATGTGAGTTTCTGTTGAATGCTTGTAAGTAGCTTAAGGCACTTTCAAAGGAAAGTGATTTTCTCTGAAAGGACAGCATTTAGAAAGTGCAGCAACACTCCATTCACTTCGCACATTGAATTGAAGTGTTGGAACAGACTGCTTCTCTTTCAGAGAAACGCATGTGAGTTTCTGGTGAATGCTTGTAAGTAGCTTAAGGCACTTTTAAAGGAAAGTGATTTTCTCTGAAAGGACAGCATTTAGAAAGTGAAGCAACACTCCATTCACTTCACACAGTGAATTGAAGTGTTGGAACAGACTGCTTCTCTTTCAGAGAAACGCATGTGAGTTTCTTCCTAATGCTTGCAAGTAGCTTAAGGCACTTTCAAAGGAAAGTGATTTTCTCTGAAAGGACAGCATTTAGAAAGTGAAGCAACACTCCATTCACTTCGCACAGTGAATTGAAATGTTGGAACAGTCTGCTTCTCTTTCAGAGAAACGCATGTGAATTTCTTCCTAATGCTTGCAAGTAGCTTAAGGCACTTTCAAAGGAAAGTGATTTTCTCTGAAAGGACAGCATTTAGAAAGTGAAGCAACACTCCATTCACTTCGCAGAGTGAATTGAAGTATTGGAACAGACTGCTTCTCTTTCAGAGAAACACATGTGAGTTTCTGGTGAATGCTTGTAAGTAGCTTAAGGCACTTTCAAAGGAAAGTGATTTTCTCTGAAAGGACAGCATTTAGAAAGTGAAGCAACACTCCATTCACTTCGCACAGTGAATTGAAGTGTTGGAACAGACTGCTTCTCTTTCAGAGAAACGCATGTGAGTTTCTTTTGAAAGCTTGCAAGTTGCTTAAGGCACATTTAAAGGAAAGTGATTTTCTCTGAAAGGACAGCATTTAGAAACTGAAGCAACACTCCATTCACTTCGCACAGTGAATTGAAGTGTTCGAACAGACTGCTTCTCTTTAAGAGAAACGCATGTGAGTTTTTTGTGAATGCTTGAAAGTAGTTTAAGGCACTTTAAAAGGAAAGTGATTTTGTCTGAAAGGACAGCATTTAGAAAGTGAAGCAACACTCCATTCACTTCGCACGGTGAATTGAAGTGTTGGACCAGACTGCTTCTCTTTCAGAGAAACGCATGTGAGTTTCTGGTGAATGCTTGTAAGTAGCTTAAGGCACATTCAAAGGAAAATGATTTTCTCTGAAAGGACAGCATTTAGAAAGTGAAGCAACACTCCATTCACTTCGCACAGTGAATTGAAGTGTTGGAACAGACTGCTTCTCTTTCAGAGAAACGCATGTGAGTTTTTTGTGAATGCTTGAAAGTAGTTTAAGGCACTTTCAATGGAAAGTGATTTTCTCTGAAAGGACAGCATTTAGAAAGTGAGGCAACACTCCATTCACTTCGCACAGTGAATTGAAGTGTTGGAACAGACTGCTTCTCTTTCAGAGAAACGCATGTGAGTTTCTTCCTAATGCTTGCAAGTAGCTTAAGGCACTTTCAAAGGAAAGTGATTTTCTCTGAAAGGACAGCATTTAGAAAGTGAAGCAACACTCCATTCACTTCGCACAGTGAATTGAAGTGTTGGAACAGACTGCTTCTCTTTCAGAGAAACGCATGTGAGTTTCTTCCTGATGCTTGCAAGTAGCTTAAGACACTTTCAAAGGAAAGTGATTTTCTCTGAAAGGACAGCATTTAGAAAGTGAAGCAACACTAAATTCACTTCGCACAGTGAATTGAAGTGTTGGAACAGACTGCTTCTCTTTCAGAGAAACGCATGTTAGTTTTTTATGAATGCTTGAAAGTAGTTAAAGGCACTTTCAAAGGAAAGTGATTTTCTCTGAAAGGACAGCATTTAGAAAGTGAGGCAACACTCCATTCACTTCACACAGTGAGTTGAAGTGTTGGAACAGACTGCTTCTCTTTCAGAGAAACGCATGTGAGTTTCTTCCTAATGCTTGGAAGTAGCTTAAGGCACTTTCAAAGGAAAGTGATTTTCTCTGAAAGGACAGCATTTAGAAAGTGAAGCAACACTCCATTCACTTCGCACAGTGAATTGAAGTGTTGGAACAGTCTGCTCCTCTTTCAGAGAAACGCATGTGAGTTTCTTCCTAATGCTTGCAAGTAGCTTAAGGCACTTTCAAAGAAAGTGATTTTCTCTGAAAGGACAGCATTTAGAAAGTGAAGCAACACTCCATTCACTTCGCACAGTGAATTGAAGTGTTGGAACAGACTGCTTCTCTTTCAGAGAAACGCATGTGAGTTTCCGGTGAATGCTTGTAAGTAGCTTAAGGCACTTTCAAAGGAAAGTGATTTTCTCTGAAAGGACAGCATTTAGAAAGTGAAGCAACACTCCATTCACTTCGCACAGTGAATTGAAGTGTTGGAACAGACTGCTTCTCTTTCAGAGAAATGCATGTGAGTTTAAGTTGAATGCTTGTAAGTAGCTTAAGGCACTTTCAAAGGAAAGTGATTTTCTCTGAAAGGACAGCATTTAGAAAGTGAAGCAACACTCCATTCACTTCGCACCGTGAATTGAAGTATTGGAACAGACTGCTTCTCTTTCAGAGAAACGGATGTGAGTTTCTGGTGAATGCTTGTAAGTAGCTTAAGGCACTTTCAAAGGAAAGTGATTTTCTCTGAAAGGACAGCATTTAGAAAGTGAAGCAACACTCCATTCACTTCGCACAGTGAATTGAAGTGTTGGAACAGACTGCTTCTCTTTCAGAGAAACGCATGTGAGTTTCTTTTGAATGCTTGCAAGTTGCTTAAGGCACATTCAAAGGAAAGTGATTTTCTCTGAAAGGACAGCATTTAGAAAGTGAAGCAACACTCCATTCACTTCGCACAGTGAATTGAAGTGTTGGAACAGACTGCTTCTCTTTAAGAGAAACGCATGTGAGTTTTTTGTGAATGCTTGAAAGTAGTTTAAGGCACTTTCAAAGGAAAGTGATTTTCTCTGAAAGGACAGCATTTAGAAAGTGAGGCAACACTCCATTCACTTCGCACTGTGAATTGAAGTGTTGGAACAGACTGCTTCTCTTTCAGAGAAACGCATGTGAGTTTTTTGTGAATGCTTGAAAGTAGTTTAAGGCACTTTCAAAGGAAAGTGTTTTTCTCTGAAAAGACAGAATGTAGAAAGTGAAGCAACACTCCATTCACTTCGCACAGTGAATTGAAGTGTTGGAACAGACTGCTCCTCTTTCAGAGAAACGCATGTGAGTTTCTTCCTAATGCTTGCAAGTAGCTTAAGGCACTTTCAAAGGAAAGTGATTTTCTCTGATTGGACAGCATTTAGAAAGTGAAGCAACACTCCATTTCCTTCGCACAGTGAAATGAAGTGTTGGAACAGACTGCTTCTCTTTCAAAGAAACGCTTGTGAGTTTCTGGTGAATGCTTGTAAGTAGCTTAAGGCACTTTCAAAGGAAAGTGATTTTCTCTGAAAGAAGAGCATTTAGAAAGTGATGCAACACTCCGTTCACTTCGCACAGTGAATTGAAGTGTTGGAACAGACTGCTTCTCTTTCAGAGAAACGCATGTGAGTGTTTTATGAATGCTTGAAAGTAGTTTAAGGCACTTTCAAAGGAAAGTGATTTTCTCTGAAAGTACAGCACTTAGAAAGTGAAGCAACACTCCATTCCCTTCGAGCAGTGAATTGAAGTGTTGGAACAGATTGCTTCTCTTTCATATAAACGCATTAGTGTTTCTTGTGAATGCTTGCAAGTTGCTTAAGGCACTTTCAAAGGAAAGTGATTTTCTCTGAAAGGACATAATTTAGAAAGTGAAGCAACACTCCATTCACTTCGCACAGTGAATTGAAGTGTTGGAACAGACTGCTTCTCTTTCAGAGAAATGCATGTGAGTTTCTGTTGAATGCTTGTAAGTAGCTTAAGGCACTTTCAAAGGAAAGTGATTTTCTCTGAAAGGACAGCATTTAGAAAGTGCAGCAACACTCCATTCACTTCGCACATTGAATTGAAGTGTTGGAACAGACTGCTTCTCTTTCAGAGAAACGCATGTGAGTTTCTGGTGAATGCTTGTAAGTAGCTTAAGGCACTTTTAAAGGAAAGTGATTTTCTCTGAAAGGACAGCATTTAGAAAGTGAAGCAACACTCCATTCACTTCACACAGTGAATTGAAGTGTTGGAACAGACTGCTTCTCTTTCAGAGAAACGCATGTGAGTTTCTTCCTAATGCTTGCAAGTAGCTTAAGGCACTTTCAAAGGAAAGTGATTTTCTCTGAAAGGACAGCATTTAGAAAGTGAAGCAACACTCCATTCACTTCGCACAGTGAATTGAAATGTTGGAACAGTCTGCTTCTCTTTCAGAGAAACGCATGTGAATTTCTTCCTAATGCTTGCAAGTAGCTTAAGGCACTTTCAAAGGAAAGTGATTTTCTCTGAAAGGACAGCATTTAGAAAGTGAAGCAACACTCCATTCACTTCGCAGAGTGAATTGAAGTATTGGAACAGACTGCTTCTCTTTCAGAGAAACACATGTGAGTTTCTGGTGAATGCTTGTAAGTAGCTTAAGGCACTTTCAAAGGAAAGTGATTTTCTCTGAAAGGACAGCATTTAGAAAGTGAAGCAACACTCCATTCACTTCGCACAGTGAATTGAAGTGTTGGAACAGACTGCTTCTCTTTCAGAGAAACGCATGTGAGTTTCTTTTGAATGCTTGCAAGTTGCTTAAGGCACATTCAAAGGAAAGTGATTTTCTCTGAAAGGACAGCATTTAGAAACTGAAGCAACACTCCATTCACTTCGCACAGTGAATTGAAGTGTTCGAACAGACTGCTTCTCTTTAAGAGAAACGCATGTGAGTTTTTTGTGAATGCTTGAAAGTAGTTTAAGGCACTTTAAAAGGAAAGTGATTTTGTCTGAAAGGACAGCATTTAGAAAGTGAAGCAACACTCCATTCACTTCGCACGGTGAATTGAAGTGTTGGACCAGACTGCTTCTCTTTCAGAGAAACGCATGTGAGTTTCTGGTGAATGCTTGTAAGTAGCTTAAGGCACATTCAAAGGAAAATGATTTTCTCTGAAAGGACAGCATTTAGAAAGTGAAGCAACACTCCATTCACTTCGCACAGTGAATTGAAGTGTTGGAACAGACTGCTTCTCTTTCAGAGAAACGCATGTGAGTTTCTGGTGAATGCTTGTAAGTAGCTTAAGGCACTTTCAAAGGAAAGTGATTTTCTCTGAAAGGACAGCATTTAGAAAGTGAAGCAACACTCCATTCACTTCGCACAGTGAATTGAAGTGTTGGAACAGACTGCTTCTCTTTCAGAGAAATGCATGTGAGTTTAAGTTGAATGCTTGTAAGTAGCTTAAGGCACTTTCAAAGGAAAGTGATTATCTCTGAAAGGACAGCATTTAGAAAGTGAAGCAACACTCCATTCACTTCGCACAGTGAATTGAAGTGTTGGAACAGACTGCTTCTCTTTCAGAGAAACGTATGTGAGTTTCTTGTGAATGCTTGCAAGTTGCTTAAGGCACTTTCAAAGGAAAGTGATTTTCTCTGAAAGGACAGCATTTAGAAAGTGAAGCAACACTCCGTTCACTTCGCACAGTGAATTGAAGTGTTGGAACAGACTGCTTCTCTTTCAGAGAAACGCATGTGAGTTTTTTATGAATGCTTGAAAGTAGTTTAAGGCACTTTCAAAGGAAAGTGATTTTCTCTGAAAGGACAGTGTTTAGAAAGTGAGGCAACACTCCATTCACTTCGCACAGTGAATTGAAGTGTTGGAACCGACTGCTTCTCTTTCAGAGAAACGCATGTGAGTTTCTGGTGAATGCTTGTTAGTAGCTTAAGGCACTTTCAAAGGACAGTGATTTTCTCTGAAAGGACAGCATTTAGAAAGTGAAGCAACACTCCATTCCCTTCGAGCAGTGAATTGAAGTGTTGGAACAGACTGCTTCTCTTTCATATAAACGCATTAGTGTTTCTTGTGAATGCTTGCAAGTTGCTTAAGGCACTTTCAAAGGAAAGTGATTTTCTCTGAAAGGACATACTTTAGAAAGTGAAGCAACACTCCATTCACTTCTCACAGTGAATTCAAGTGTTGGAACAGACTGCTTCTCTTTCAGAGAAATGCATGTGAGTTTCTGGTGAATGCTTGTAAGTAGCTTAAGGCACTTTCAAAGGAAAGTGATTTTCTCTGAAAGGACAGCATTTAGAAAGTGCAGCAACACTCCATTCACTTCGCACATTGAATTGAAGTGTTGGAACAGACTGCTTCTCTTTCAGAGAAACGCATGTGAGTTTCTGGTGAATGCTTGTAAGTAGCTTAAGGCACTTTTAAAGGAAAGTGATTTTCTCTGAAAGGACAGCATTTAGAAAGTGAGGCAACACTCCATTCACTTCACACAGTGAATTGGAGTGTTGGAACAGACTGCTTCTCTTTCAGAGAAACGCATGTGAGTTTCTTCCTAATGCTTGCAAGTAGCTTAAGGCACTTTCAAAGGAAAGTGATTTTCTCTGAAAGGACAGCATTTAGAAAGTGAAGCAACACTCCAATCACTTCGCACAGTGAATTGAAATGTTGGAACAGTCTGCTTCTCTTTCAGAGAAACGCATGTGAGTTTCTTCCTAATGCTTGCAAGTAGCTTAAGGCACTTTCAAAGGAAAGTGATTTTCTCTGAAAGGACAGCATTTAGAAAGTGAAGCAACACTCCATTCACTTCGCAGAGTGAATTGAAGTATTGGAACAGACTGCTTCTCTTTCAGAGAAACACATGTGAGTTTCTGGTGAATGCTTGTAAGTAGCTTAAGGCACTTTCAAAGGAAAGTGATTTTCTCTGAAAGGACAGCATTTAGAAAGTGAAGCAACACTCCATTCACTTCGCAGAGTGAATTGAAGTATTGGAACAGACTGCTTCTCTTTAAGAGAAACGCATGTGAGTTTTTTGTGAATGCTTGAAAGTAGTTTAAGGCACTTTAAAAGGAAAGTGATTTTGTCTGAAAGGACAGCATTTAGAAAGTGAAGCAACACTCCATTCACTTCACACGGTGAATTGAAGTGTTGGACCAGACTGCTTCTCTTTCAGAGAAACGCATGTGAGTTTCTGGTGAATGCTTGTAAGTAGCTTAAGGCACATTCAAAGGAAAATGATTTAATCTGAAAGGACAGCATTTAGAAAGTGAAGCAACACTCCATTCACTTCGCACAGTGAATTGAAGTGTTGGAACAGACTGCTTCTCTTTCAGAGAAACGCATGTGAGTTTCTTCCTAATGCTTGCAAGTAGCTTAAGGCACTTTCAAAGGAAAGTGATTTTCTCTGAAAGGACAGCATTTAGAAAGTGAAGCAACACTCCATTCACTTCGCACAGTGAATTGAAGTGTTGGAACAGACTGCTTCTCTTTCAGAGAAACGCATGTGAGTTTCTTCCTGATGCTTGCAAGCAGCTTAAGGCACTTTCAAATGAAAGTGATTTTCTCTGAAAGGACAGCATTTAGAAAGTGAAGCAACACTAAATTCACTTCGCACAGTGAATTGAAGTGTTGGAAAAGACTGCTTCTCTTTCAGAGAAACGCATGTGAGTTTTTTATGAACGCTTGAAAGTAGTTAAAGGCACTTTCAAAGGAAAGTGATTTTCTCTGAAAGGACAGCATTTAGAAAGTGAAGCAACACTCCATTCACTTCGCACAGTGAATTGAAGTGTTGGAACAGACTGCTTCTCTTTCAGAGAAATGCATGTGAGTTTAAGTTGAATGCTTGTAAGTAGCTTAAGGCACTTTCAAAGGAAAGTGATTTTCTCTGAAAGGACAGCATTTAGAAAGTGAAGCAACACTCCATTCACTTCGCACAGTGAATTGAAGTTTTGGAACAGACTGCTTCTCTTTCAGAGAAACGTATGTGAGTTTCTTGTGAATGCTTGCAAGTTGC